>NC_052962.1:13689484-14009797 GCF_013358895.1 Oreochromis aureus
GTAGCGTTCTACTGAAACGCCCTGAGGCGTCTAGGGGGAGAGCGCTGAGTGGAAACGGCATCAAGTGTGTGCCAACCTGCCATCTCCAGCCAGCGCAGAGCACTTTGAAAACGCAGGAGGTTTTTGGCTACACGTACACAATCTTTGATCACCATCTGCCCCACAAGCCATATTTGCCTCCTGCAACATTGTCCACTCTTCGAAAATGAAAATCAAACTGAAGGGTCGCTGTTTTGACAGACTGCTGCGCCTCACATAAGCACAAGTGCAAATGGACGAAACAAAACTTCCACTGACAGATCGAAACGTAGCAGTTGCGGTAAAAACAGCCCTGGAGGACATGAGCAGAGCTTTAGATCTTCTCATGCACCTAAGAACTGTTTAATCAAGCTGTAGATGAACTGTGCATTAGTATTTTTTAAGGCACATTTTTCACCACGCCTTGTATGCTGTCTCAAATTTGTGACGTATTATATAACTCATACATGCCTTATGTGTTAAAGGTACAGTGTGTAAAATTTCACCACTAGATGTCAGCAGATTTCTTACTCAAGTGCAGAATCCGTGCTACAGTGGCCAATTATTAATCCCTAAGGAAACTGGGGATTAGGATCAAGGATTAGGGAAAAACAACTCTGGCCGCCCTTCATCTGTAGAGAGTATATAGTCGGTCAGTCCGCTGTTTACCTGTCAATATGTGCCCAAATCTATTTACCCTGGAGGAAGCTATAAAACTGTGAAAGGAGTCCGATACAAGTCGATGAGTCAGTCAAGCTCACTTCTGGCGAGTTGTTGAGGACATCCTGAACTTTTTTGTCAGTAAGGACTGCTGTTAGCTGGCAGTAGTGAAAACGTTGACGTCAATGCAGATAAACTCTCATACGATGTTAAAATGTAATCAAATGGTTTATCAGAGGGAAAGACTGATTTTTAGGACACTCAAGACTCAAACATTAGCTGGAATAATGCTAGTTTATAACAAGCTGTTGTTGTTATTTAGTTGGCTCGTTGTCAGCTGTGTGGAGACGGGAGGGTCCCATGTCTAATTTGCTGACAAAGAGTAATTGCAACAACATCGGGTATAAAAAACATGTTTACACATGTTTTCATCTGTTAGCACCCTGACTTTAGTTTACCAGATGAGGCTTGACGTGAGGAGGAAATGAGGGACGAGAGAGAGAGAGCAGTGTTGGAGGAGGAGAAAGACAATGAGAAAGAGATGATGAAAATACACATTAACAAATGGGACAATGGGACATAAGACCCGATTAAGCAATTTAATTCAGTTCAATTTTATTTATACAGCGCCAAATCAAAACAACAGTCGCCTCAAGGCGATTTATATTGTAAGGTAGACCCTAATACTTACAGAGAAAAACCCAACAATCATTTGACCCCCTATGAGCAAGCACTTTGGCGACAATGGGAAGGAAAAACTCCCTTTTAACAGGAAGAAACCTCCGGCAGAACCAGGCTCAGGGAGGGGCGGCCATCTGCTGTGACTGGTTGGGGTGAGAGAAGGAAGACAGGATGGCAATGTCCTTCTCGTCCACTGTTTTCAAGATGTTTGGGCAACATCAGCTTTACAAACTGGCACTTGCTCCTATGGATTTTTAAAGTATTATTTCTAAGTTTAGGAGAATGCATCAGTGTGTTGGAAGCCATTATGGCTCACTAATCAGTGTATATATTTATATTATAGTACAATATTATTTTTTTCTGCTGAACAATACCCCTAAAATTACATACTGTACCTTAAACGTGAATTTAAAGTTCCTATAACAGAAACCGTACATTGGGCTTAATGTGATTTCTGAGTGGGTACCTTAAATTGCATAGTAATCTGATAATAACTTAAATGAAATATTACTTGTGTCCTAAGCTTCCATCAGCAGTCAGGGACGCTTGATTAAGCATTGTTAATTTGTCACGTACCCGTGACAGCTTTTGCCTCGCTCCGAGTCTCTTTAGCTCACGGTATTCATTAAAGGTCGCTGTGCTATACAGAGAAACGAGTAGAGGAAGAATGAATTGTGACATTGTTATGTTTAAAATACATCTGATGTCCTCCAGATTTTTTTTTTGTAATCTGCTCACATGATGTCATATCTCGTATTCACATAAACAGTTAAATAGCTAATGCCGCTGCTGCTTTGGCTGCTTTCGTATTTGCAGTGACATATTTCAAAGGAATTTAGCAGCTTTTGAAAAGCAAAGCCCACGCTGGAGACGCTTCCATATTGGCTGCTAGACAAACTAAAGAAGCCAGAGTGTAGGTACAAAGACGGATCAGATACAAGCAGGAATTTGGAATTGAGCGCAAAGGTACACCGAGGGTAACATAGATTAAGTGTGTGTGTGCACGGTGAAAGTGGATGTGAAAATCTGCTGTAGTGACAAAGGTGTTTGAACAGCGGGTGCGGTCCACAGATACACACATGCACATCCCGCTACAACAGACTGATTGAGCAAACAGCTCTTAATTAATACAGAGGGTTGGGGCTTATACCAGGGTATTTATGTGTACGCAAGTTTAAGCGTTTATTTAAAAAAAAAAAAAAGCAGATGCGTGTGTGGGACGTGGGCTAGACATCTTGGAAATAATCCGACTTAATTTGTCGACATTTTGCGTCTTGTTTTTAACTCGGCGGTGTAACCGCGAGTGCGGTCTGCCTGTGTTTGTGCATCTGTTTGTGTGCGGTGGGGGGTTGATTGGCAAACACTGCACAACCCACTAATTTAATTCCTTCCTGTTTGTCACTCGTCCTTTATTGGAGCTTTTTTGGCATTCCGTGGCAAACAGGTGGGCTGTCACTCCTCTGCTGTTGCTGTTACAGACACACACCTCCATAAATTAGAGAATGAATCTGAAATGAGTTAATAGCTGTCGGGCTTTGATGTCAGTAATTAAGAGTCATTGTTAGGATAATGGAATTTGACATTCCCAGGGGGCGAAATGAAGCTAAAGTAAAGCAATAAACCAAGAAGAAGAAAAAAAGCCAGTTTATGCTGCTCGGGCTATTTATAAATGGAGTCTTCCTGGTAGCCTTCTTCAGTCATTACAAATTCTTTTATGACATTGTTATCCTATTTATTTCCACTAATGGACTGGGGAGGATAATATCACTTTTGTTTATTTGAACTTTTTTTTATGGGACTTAATTGTAGCGTTTGCTGAAGTCATACGCTGAAGTAATGCTCAAGTAATGTCTCAACTTCTTGTCTGTCTCTCCTCCAGAGAGTTTAGATCCCAGCAGAGACCATCCAGGCTACAACTTTGCCTCCAACAGCAGTTCAGTGGCGGCAGCCATCCTAGTGCCTTTTATAGCCATGATCATTGCAGGCTTCGCTCTGTACCTCTACAAACACAGGTAAGGCTTGCTACAACAGTAAGCTGATCTTTATTATTTCACTATTCAAGGAGGAATGTCCTTGAATAAGACCAGAAAACTGACAAACAACATCTTCTGATAGCTTATTTTATTTGTTGACAGTGCTGAAGAAATGCTTAGTGTGATTACATTTCAGGAAATGAAGCATCCCAGTGGCCGCATCCTATTCAACTCATTCTCCCTATGCTTATAAAAATCAATATTATTGCATCAGTGCATTAAGTTACCCATATTATGCACGGATTCCTTTACTTTTTTACCTTGTGAGCCTGCTAGAATATTGAGGTGTACATGCTTTATTGTTCAAAATACACAATACACTGCAAACGCAGGGAACAGCAGAGGCATGAAGTAGACCAATATGACACAAGACAAGTGACAAGGGAAAGAAATAACAACACACGCATATAAGAGAAGCTGACAGGGAATGTGTTTACTTGAAGTTCTTTCCAAGTTGGTGAAGTTTGCTCTTACTTGAGTTATCATGAAAGATAAATGTATATGCATCCTCCTCCAAAATACATTAACTTCAAATTGTTTTTTTTTAATCCACTAAAGGCATATGTTACCCTCAATATGAGAAAATCATCATCTGTGATAATAGGAAACCTTCCCTGCAAAATGCTTCGTAACCGTGACAAAGCAGATTGTGGATGCTCACAACATTAGGAACATCTGGTGCTAGGAGTGGATAAAGAATATTGTTCATCCACCCCCCACCCCCACCTCCCTTATTTTTTTTTTTTATTTTTTTTTTTAGAAGAAGACCCAAAGTTCCCTTCAATGGTTACGTGGGCCATGAGAACACTAACGGGCGAGCTACGTTCGAGAACCCTATGTATGACCGCAACATCCAACCCACTGACATCATGGCCAATGAGACAGAGTTCACAGTCAGCACAGTGTGCACAGCTGTATAGCAACCGCTTCCTCCGAAAGTGAGTATCACAACACCGTTGGGTCACCCTGGCTGCACGATACAAAAATAACTTGGAACTTCAGGCATCCATGATTTCATATTTCTCTCTGAGAGTAGATAACGTGAGCCTGAGATAATCGCACATCTGAGGCACCACAACTGTTGAAGCAAGACACAGTTTCTCAGAATGTAGTTTCAAACTCAACCTTTTACCTTCATCCCTGAAGACTTTTCTATGAATAGAAGAAAAACAGGGATTGGTTTTCCTCCTGCAGTCTTCACCATCATATTAATTGTATAAAATAAATCCAGTGTAGTTTGTTTATAAAAATAGAATGGTTTTTATTTGGAATCATGGGAAAATTACATTAATGCATATATTTTCTCTGCTCTCTGTCATCTTTATCTTCTCCATTGTTGTTGTTTTTTTTATCCTTTTCTTTCCAACCCACTTCTCTTGTTTCCTGGATTTGAATATATCTCTTTTCCCTCACCCTTCCCCACCATTTTCTACACACTCATCCTGTGTTACGTCACCGATTCAGTCCGGGGACGAGAGGTGCACCACGTCCTCGCCTGCGTGCCAGCTGAGGACATCTATAGCTCCTTGAGCAGAGGGCAAGACAAAGATTATTTTATTTGCTGAAATACCTTCAAGATACATCTCCAGCGGAAAAGGCGCTTACCTGCTGGCGATAAGAAAACAAACAGAAAGAAACCACGTGAAGACAACCATCTGACCACACGCCAACGACAACAACAACACGCTTTTCGTAACTTTACGTGGTTTCTTGATCATTCTCCATATTTTGAGGAAAAGCTTCCACCTTAAACTGCAGCCAGCGGGGAGTACGACTGGGAGCAAAGCTGTGATGACTTTTCTCACCGCCTAAACCCAAAGGGAATTTTACGGTAAACTTTTAAGTCGAGAAATACACCTGTAGCTTACGGAGACCTCTGTGCAAGCGAACTGTAAGACGGGGAGCGCCGTGTTGGCTTGTGCGTGAATCTGAGGGAGACAGTCTGGACTGTTTCGATTCATCTTTCTCGTTTTCTTTTTTTTTTTTTTTTCTCATTAGCTTTTTTTATTGTGTTCGCTCTTATATGCTGCTCACCTTATGCTTTGAGTCGCTGGACGCCAGTTTTCTTCCCAGCTGTCCACTCCTGAGGTTCTCGAAAAGTATCGGGGACCCCTCAGTTTCTGGCAGAGGATGAATTAAAAATTCAGTGAGTTTTTGAAGGCCTTGCTGGAGACACACACACACACACAGACACACTCGACTTCATCGTTTTTTCTTTTTTCTTTTTTTGTAGCAGGAATAAAATTCTGCTTGGCGAGGCAGCTGTGTCCAGTGTAGGGGTTAAAAGGTAGCTTGGGCTGCTGAAATTAAAAAAAGCACTTAGTGAGGTTGTAGTGAGAGTTGTACATGCGAGTGTGAGTGCGTATGTTCATGTGCACATCTTGTAGCTGCCCTCATCTGTTTTGACCCTAAAAATCCAACCAAACACGCAATGCTGTCTTATTTTATTTTTTTGTTGCTTTAAGAAGTGAAAGTACTGAGTTTAGGAGTTTAGGATAACACCGACTCAGAGGCTCCGAAAACCAGTAAATTAAACGTCGACAATCTATAAATCCAGTCTCCATCGTTTTTCTTTCTTTTCTTTTTGGTTGGTAGCGATTGATCAGATAGATCAAAGGGACCGAAGAGAGACAAATTCACTTCTCAAGCTAACACACTTGAATCAAAGGTTAACCAAGGGGAAGTACTCTTGACATTTGCTCCAAAAACAAGCTTTTTTTTGTAACCATGCCGCCGCCACCGCTGCTCTGAGGCGCTTGAGGAGAAGGGACCATGTCGCAACAAACCAGAATGTAGCACATTCTCCTCGAGAAGAAAGCAAATCTGTCTTTAGATTACACTATCTGCTTTTTTTCTTTTCTTTTTCAAAGTTTCTTTTAATCCCGGATCCAGCTTTGCTCGTTTCAGCGGATTAAAAGGTGACACAAGTTGCAGCAGTAGCTCCGCTAAACTTTGGCCTTAGGAAAACAAAGATCAAAGTGAGGTCATGTTGTCGCTCTCTGGAAATGTTCAAATGAAGGCGCTCGGGTTTGAAGAATGGATGAAGCGGGAGATGCGTTCCCTCTGGATTACATTCAGGTCTTTTTCTTGCAAGCTCACTTCTGACAGCTCGCTCCCCTTTGGAAAAAAAAAAAATTGCGCTGCTTTGTTTTGTCTTCGCGCTTCATAAAAATGTTGCAGAAGGCTTCCTCAGAGCTGTGACAGCAGGGGAGTCGCTGGCATACTGATTACTCCCATGCATTAAATTGGAAATGATAAATATGATTTTCGGGGGGGGGTCGAAAAAAGTGTTTATGCCTTTGCTGCTAACGCTTCCCCATATCTATGGCAACTGGGGAGTGATATGCAAAAAAAAATATTATATTGAAAATGCAACACAGGAGGAAACTGTCATCTAATATAACAGCAGGGCTCTACCTTGGCTGGTGAATGGATGAAAATACGAATGCTTTGTGACCCGTATTAAGTGTGTGTGTGTGTGTGTGTGTGTGTGTGTGTGTGTGTGTGTGTGTGAGAGAGAGGGGGGGCGGTGAGGATGTGTTTTCAAAAACACCCTACTCCACTTCCTGCTCCCGTACCTGTAAATGCTAGCCTGCAGCTGCTGAGTGAGGTGAATAGTGTGCGAATTTCACAGGAGCAAATTGGGCCATTACGTGTAATTTGCTTTAATTTTACCTTCATTATCAAACCCCATAAGAAAATTCATTTTTACATTCCCAATATCAGGACACACGCTCAGATCCCTTTCACTTCTTTAGTTCCTTTTTTGTGTGTGGTTTTTTGTGTGTGTGTGTTAGAAATCAAAAAAGGAAATTAATCTTATGGATTTTTGTTGGCGTTGTTGTTATTATTGTTATTATATATTATGCCCGCCCCCCCTTTTTTTTAATGAAGTCTTTAAATTCGCCCACTGTACATAATTTCCCTCAGAATTCCAGACCTTTTGAAACCAATCACCGTATTGTTCCTTCAATCAGTTTCGCTGTGGGTCGGTAATTGCTTTTACAATTTTATTACTTTTAAAGCTCTCGTTTATCTCGGCCGTACAGATAGAATATTGCCCTGTGCTTGCTCTGGTAGTGAATTGATGGGAGAGGAAACGATTGAATTACCCTGGATATTTCACAGGGAGAGGAGAAGTCGCTCGCGCATTATCTCAAAGGAGCTGCTACTCAGTTCCTATAGTTTTATGTGGCTGTTGCACGTTGCATTTCATTTGTTTTTATTGTGAAATTGCTCCAAATATTTCAGCAAAGTGGACGGCTTCATTATTAAATCCCAGTTTCTGTTAAGGGCACTTTCAAGCGGTCTTTTCCCCAACTTACACAAAACGATCAAACGAACACGTGTAAATAAGGACGGCGTGTTCACAAACCCCAGAGGAAGCAATTCAGTTTGCCTAGATTTAGACTATAAATCTGGATTAACATAATACAGAAGCAAACACTCACACAAATATGATTGTTTTTACTAACAAGGGCTCATTCCCCACAAATTCAAGTTTTAAAAAAAGGTTTTCAAGGGCCAAACACATTTTTCTTTTTTCTTCTTCATCTTCTTACCTCCAGTAAGCACTTTATGTTAATTATAGTGCCTTGTTACCCCCTTATATCATGAATACGCTTTAGAGGCCGTGTTCTTATGTTAAGGAATTCCAATATCTTTCCTAGGATTTTTTTCTTTTATGTCAGATATTAGAAATGTAAGTCTTTTAAGGTTTTCGGTAAAGCCCTTATCCCTGCCCGAGTAACCCACACACACTGAAGAGTCTGCAGGCTTTTTAGATCTGTTTTTAAACTTTGATCTCACTGAAAATCTGAGCTCGTTAGATTCATGCCAGAGCCACCATCAGTTTGTTTCCCCCCCCCAAACGAGCCGTGTGCTCAGTCGTACTGTATTTTGGTGTGCAAGGATTAATGGCCAGGATTTTATGTTCTTGGCTACGTGCTCGGCTGGGTATTTGTCCTCTGTTTGCTTTGCGAGTTTAAAAATAAACCAAAGAACGTTATCCAAATTCAGACGATTTAGAATTAGACATATAGTGATAAAAATTAAGATTTAATATTCTGTCACTTCTTGATGTTGCTTAATTTATTTCTGCTACTCTTGTTTGTTTTTTATGTCAAACAAACCATTTTATCGATAAATTTCCCTTAATGGTCAGTACATCTATAGAAGTGTTTAACCTATCTAGTGTTAGCCCAGAAAGTTCTCACAGAGAGTGAAGTCCAGTCATATGAAAGTAAAGATCTCAATGAAGCCATGCTCTAAGAGTCAGAATTAAGTCTTTCTTAATAGCAGCCGGCTGCTTCCTGGTTCTCTTTGCATATTTTATGACACAAACGGTCCTCATCTTCAGTTCATTTTCGTTATCAGCCGGTCACAGCTCTGGGTTCTGTCCTGCTCTCCCATCTCTTCTATAATGAAACACACCACAGCTATGGTCTTTGAGTTTCCTTCGAAAGTTCACAGAGTTTTCCTCGCAGTCAGGGACCCGACCAAAGGCTCTCCCTTTCTTCGCGCAGCACAGGACAGCACTGCACATGTGTTGAAAAACCGAGCAATCCATCAGTTATGCCGTGTGACATGTTCTGCATCAGCTATCATTTATAATCTCCCATCTCTCACTGCCACCACATATTGATGGCCGGACAATAAATCTCAACTTCCCCGCTGTGTTTTACAGGCCCATTCAATGCAATTTGCCTTCACTATTCAGCCCATTTCAGCTCTTCTAGTGGACTAAAGCGTGGGGACAGAGGGAAGGGATGTATTTTGAAAAGCTTTGAAGCTCAGATGAGTTTTATTCTGTCAATGGGAAATGCGAGCAGCGTGGTAGTAGGATCATTCGTGATCAGATCACTGGATTTATTGCTCAAAAACTACTGAATGTATTTCATTTCACTGAGTGCACCAGAATTTATCTATCTATACTGTGTTGAATATCTGTAATCCCACAACTTTTTCTCTGTTTGTGTGCAGTAATGGATAAAAAAAATACAAAAAAACTGTCAGTATGTGTTATCTTTGGACTAAAAACAGAATGTCCAATTTATCTAGAGTATAATATAGCAAAGTATTTACAAAGAGCTGCTTTTTTATTACCAGATATTTTTCTGTTAGTTTTTCCATGGCAACAAACTTATTATAAAGTCCCATATTTTCATTTTGTTTTCTTTCAACATGTTTTTTTCAAGCCAGTTCTGTAAATCTCTCAACTAGTCTCTGTGTGAGACTGAAAAACCCGCAATGCCCAAGCAGGTTCGACATGGCCATTAAAGGCCTCAACGAGGAAAACAAAAGACAAAACGGCGAAAGGCAAAGAGCCAGTGTCGGTGTCTCGCTGTACACCAAAAGGGTTTACCGGTGACGACGTGGACAAACGTGAGCTTGAGCAGACTGTGCAACGACAGAGCAACTGCAGAGGAAATGTCTCTAAGATAAGAGAATATGTTAACAAATAAAAAAACCTTTTTTTGTACA
The DNA here is from genome assembly GCF_013358895.1 of Oreochromis aureus. NCBI lineage: Eukaryota > Metazoa > Chordata > Actinopteri > Cichliformes > Cichlidae > Oreochromis > Oreochromis aureus. The sequence continues at coordinate 13,699,360 of NC_052962.1, forward strand.
GAGATATATTTTTATGAAAATACATTTGTAATATAAAAAGAGAAAATGGATTGACATATATGTAAATGTTTTTCTTTTTCATTATTGTAGTACAAATGCTAGTGGGGAGTATATGAAAAATCTATATATAAATATAAATATATATATATAAATATATATATAAATATAAATATATACAAAGAAAAATAGAAACAAGGCTCTTTTGTATATGTAAAAAAGATTGTATATAAAAGTTTACATACATACTGTACATATGTAAGACCCACCATGGCTTGTCTGCAATATATAAAATGTATTTTATCTGTCTGTATATGATGCTTTGCATTGTGTCTAAGCTTATTCTACTTTCTTGAACTTGAAACTTATTTTGAAGGTTTTGGAATAAAACATAAAACCTACCACTTGGGTGAATGCTTGAGTTTATTGCCTCAAAGCCATAATCATTAGTTAATGTATAGTATGATGTATAATGTATCATGTATAGCCTTTCTAAGCGGGGAAGAGGCAAGGCCATATATCCAGTGTTCCTGGTGCTGCTTTGCATGTGTGGGTCAGAATATCTGATTTGTTCTTTAGGTTATTTGTTTTTTCATCTCATGTTGATACAGACTCATTTTATCTTTTGTATAAGCACTACAGTGATGTCCTGTGGTGAATGACCACATTTTTTGTGTGTTTCTAAGTTTGCTCTCTAATTTTTATGTTGCTTTTTTTAATAGAGAGACACAGAATATCAACCAAAAACACAGAAAAATCACATTTTATTGAGTGAAGGAAGTTTGCTCCCCTTACATCCCAGTCACAATTCTGGCTCTTATATGACACACAGATTACAGTCATTCAAAACAGATACTCCTGTCTGTTTTGCTGTCAAAGGATATCAGGAACAAGATTGTAGACCTGGTGGATCAGCCTAAATCTACATGGGAGGAGCTTGTTAGTGATCTGAAACCAGCTGGGACCACAGTCACCAAGAACACCATTGGCAACACACGTCACTGTAATCTTACAGCGCCCACAAGGTCCCCCTGCCCCACAAGTCACATGTACAGGCCCTTCTTAAGTTTGGAAGTGAACATCTAAATGATTCAGAGAAGGCTTGGGAGAATGTGCCGTGGACAGGTGAAACCAAAATCAAGCTTGTTGGAACAAACTTGACCTGTTGTGTTTGAAAGGAGTATGACCCAAAGAACACCATCCCCACGGTCAAGCGCGGAGGTGGAAACATTAAGCTTTGGGGTGGTTTTCCTGCTGAGGGTACAGGACAACTTCACCACATTGAGGGGAAAATGGACAGGCTTTGGGTTGCCAAGCAGCAGCCAAGAAACTTAAAGGATTTAGAGAGTTTGTGTAAAAAGGAGTGAAGGAAAATCCCTCCTGACATGTGTTCAAACTTGGTGACCAATTACAAACTCTTATCGTTGTGCTCGCCAACAAGAGTTTAGTGTTTTGATTGGGGATCAAATACTTATTCTACTCAATGGCACGCCAATAACTTCAATACTTTTATGTAATGTGTTGATATTCTGTCTCTCTCCATTAAAATGACGCTAGCATAAAAATGATCAGTTCAGCCAAGGATGAAATAATGACTCCCCCCACTATACCAGTAAACATCTTAATGGGTTTTTGCTGGTATACTTGTATGCCTGATGCAACCTGATGTCAAAATAAGCTTGGATTTTATGGCTCCAAGCTTATTTTCTTTCTTTTTTCTTTTTAAAAAAAATTGCAAACATGCACACGCTTCATGATCTGAGAAAAGAAGAAATACACTACATGATACTGAGTCAGAAGGAGTATTACAATGCATCTTGTGATTTCGGGTGCAGATGTAGACAAAATTGAAAATGTGATGCAACGGCTCGCATTTGCAATGTTTTTGCAGCGAGTAAAAATGTTTAAACAAGAAAGTAGTCAGGGAGAGAAGTCAGCTCAAGTTGTATATTATTCATCAGTAATATCTCAACAGTAGTTTGCTTGCTTAAAGAGCATACGTATACACACACACACACACTTTTGCAAGCAGCCTAATTTAATTTTAATAGTTGTTTTACAACATTGTCAAGTGCTCAATAAACTATATAGATAGTGAAGTTCATAACCTATATTAGGCTCCTGCATTACCACGTATTTTGAACAAGGGTGAATTAATTTAAACTATCAGGAATCTTTTTCACCATTAGGGAGATAATTGATCAATAGAGCTAGTGAGGGCATGCACTCTCCCTGGAACTCAGTTGTGAAGGGGAGCAGTCCTTCCACTGATGAGGACAGTGGCTTTCTCTTTTAGATCCAAACAGAGTTTCAGCTCATACATTCACTGCTCTTACAGCTATCCTCCAGATTAGCTTGCTCATTGGATAATCCATCCCTGTTGGTAACACACTGTTGAAAAATTCGTAACAAATATGGAGGAGGGGAACTCAAATGAAATCCCAATCTTTTATCCAGGTAGATATATTCATACACAGGTATTTGTTTGTGAAGCAAGTGATTAGGAAAAAGGCAAGGTCCAAAAGTCAGGCAACAAGTCATGCACGATCACAAGGAAGTACAAAAACACACAAGGAGTCTAGGGAAGTGCAACAAACACTGGCAGGCTTGAGTCTCAGTGTGATGAGACAACCTGCCAGCTCATACACTGAAGAGACTGAATGACTACCTCAACACGGGTGTGGCAAAAAAATGATGGAAAACTGAACAAATAAGCTGGAAGGAAAAGGAAAAAAAACTAAACGATTTCACATGGAGGGACTAAACTGAAACTCAATCTTAAGGCAAAGGAGAAAAGAGGAATCTTAATGGACAAATGTAACGGGTTGTTGTGAAGGAGTGTGTTTAAACCCAAAATAAAGTCATTTTTGGTGTCCTAGTTTAATTAAGTATGATGTAAGTGACTAAAGCAAAACGAGAAGTAAAAAGTGGATGAAAAGGAAAAGAATCCTGTAATCGTTTGGATGATAAACTTGTGAAACCACTACTACCTCTCAAACCTCTTGATGTGGACTCTGTATCTTTGATAATGTTATATTGCCCGAGTTGGGGCATTAAGGCATTGACATCTTGTTTGTCGCTCTGTGAGCCAGAGACATCTGACATTCAGCATTTAATGGAATGCTTTGTTAAGCTTCTAAAGTGTGGGTGCCATTTGATGAATCACAGCACCGATTAAGAGCCGAAGTGTTTGACACGACAGGATGTGTCACGTAACCATGAGCGTTTGCTTTTTTGAACACCGCATGACTGGGATTTTAAGTCGGTACTTAAGAAGTTTTTCCTCTGAGAAACGTTTGCACATTTAATTTATCTGTGCAGCACTTATCGGTAAAAAATGTTACTGTCAAAAATGTCATATTTGCATCACTTAGAGCAGTGACATTTTGTCTGACTCTCTAGCATTACAGATAGTCATGCACATATTACAGTATGTCTATATTATGTGTATAGACATACTGTATTATGGCCCATGAAGACTCCATAGGGTTTATATTGCATGACGAGCCAATATATCCCTCTTTTATTTCCAAACAGAAAGCTATATAACCCCAATAAAAAAAATGGTCCTGTGTAAAAAGTAAATTAAAAAATGTGGTGAGCTGCACTGCATTTGCTTCCTAACTTATTCACAGAACACAGAAAATATATCAAATGTTTCAACTGAAAAAATGTTATAGTTTTAAGAAAACATAAGGTGGTTCTGCACGTTCTCCACACTAAACAAAGACCATGAGCACTCAGTTCAAAAGCCTGCATCTCTGAGAGTATGGGGCGGATCCGTGATTACGGCAGTGGCTGCCTCCACATCTGAAAAGCCCCATAAACAGTGAAAACTATATACAAGCTTTTGAGCACCATGTCCTCCCATGGAGATGATATTCAGGGAAGTTCTTGCATGTTTCGGTAAGACTGTGCTAAACTACTGCTGCAGGCTTAACAGTAGAAGAGTTCAGGTGCTGAAATGACCATCATGCAGTCCAGACCTTCACCACATATACACATCCGGTGCATCATGAAATGGAACCTAGGACTGCTGATGAGCTGGAATCCTCACAGATAAGAATAGCACAACATTCCTGTCCCAGAGGTCCAGCAGCCGCTCTCCTCAGTTCCCAGACATTTGGAAAAAAAGAAAAGATCTATGCAGTTGTACATGGCTCTGTCCTATGCACCAAATGCAAAATAAGATAATATTTTTTCTTAAAATGGTACATTTTCTCAGCTTAGACATTTTAATTTGTTTACTGTGTTCTGCTGTGGATAAAATATGCATTTATGAGATTTGCAAATTCTTGGATTCCATTGTTATTTACATTTTATAGACACTTCTTTTGAATCTGAGGTTGTATTTCATTCTCCATAAAAAGGAAGATTTGGGGGTGGAGGGGTGTGTGGATGATCAGAAATGCACATATTCAGTTCAGTTTTATTTATAGATGCCAAATCACAACAACAGCTGCCTCAAGGTGCTTTATACTGTAAGGTAAAGACCTTACAATAATACAAAGAAAACAAAGGAAGACTCGAGGGTGGAGTGCATCTATCGTTGCAATAATACGTGACGTGCAAGTGAAACTTCACAACTTGCTCTCCTACTTTCACAGATAATTTGAGACATCATATAAGCTCTTGTAAAGTCAGCGACCAGGTTATCATCCCCTTGGATAATAACTTTCAACCAGCCGGCTTATTGCAAATGTGCTTTAGTTTTTATAGACAGATGCTGACACAGCCAAAAACTCCTTCCCTCAGGCCTGTGTGTCACTCTTAGCATGTTAGGATGCAGTGGCTGGCCATTAGCTTTAATTACAATATATTTATATCACAGAAAGGCGTCACGATGCTTCACTATTGTGCAACACAACAGAAATCTGGAAAAGCAAAATAGTTGCATCATCAGATTTCTCAAGGCACTGTGAAGCAAAGTCCAAAAGATTCGATGCTTGCAATAATTTCACGAGGACAGTAGCACACTGTGCATTACTGCATTAATGGTACAGAAGTTAAACTGACTTTTATTAGTAGCAAGGTTATTTCTCTCGATTTAATGGATCTGTTACCTCATTTCTCATTCTCCAAATGCATCTCTTTATGAATACAAAGATCGAAAAAGTGGCCACAGACGTGAGCACACTAGAACCTAAACTGTAACACATTTGCTTTGGCTCCGAGTGCATCAGTAAGCCCTATACAGACAGGAAGAATGATGATAGGTCTTACCTGCCTGTCTTCAAAAATCCCAAGGGGCTGGCTTCCACTCTCAGCCAATCCCCTCTTCTAAAGGAAAACCACATATCTTGCAGTACTAACGCAGCCACGTGATGGTGGTGAAAAGGATTTATAGAGAGCAGAGAAGAAGCGCTGATCCGTGTGCAGATAAACAAAAGAAATAAGGGAAACGCGAAGTTTGCGTTGTGGGAAAATTTCTGTTAGTGCTCAAGTAGTGTGGAGAGGGCTTCACTCATACTTGTGTGGGATTTGAGTAGGTGTGCTGCTGCCTCATTCACTTTGGGGCTGACCGGTGGCAGAGGGTGATTGAAGTGGAATGACTGATCGTTTGATTTTTAGAAATACCTGAGGAGCTGAACAAAGCAGCCTTTCCAGCAGCCTTTGGGTTTGGTGTTGTTGTGTTTATTCAACCGGCTTCTCACAAAAGCAGATGGCTGGGAGCTTTTCCAGCACAGAGTGTGTAGTTGATTGCATTTTCTCCACCACTCTCTGATGTGTCTTTCGACATACAATACCTACTCTTTTTACTCACCACCGTCACTAGAGCGCCGCTGCACGTCTCCATAAAGCCTCTCAGTTTAAGATCGGGGAAAAAGACAGAAAATAACACAAAACTACAGAATATCAGGTTTAATTTTTTTTAACTTTTAAATAAAGTTTGCTCGAATGTCATGTAACCACAAAAGACCAGAGTCTCTCTGTAGTTTTTCATACTGGACTCAATCTGTCATCTACATTTAGACACCAGTGCCAGAAGAGCAAAGAGAGAGACGTGTAATCACAGTTTAAAGGCAGCGGGGAAATCAAATGCTCAGCTCTGTTGATGTGGCTTCAGTCACGCGAGAATACTGTAAACACATTAAACCAGAGGTGTCAAACATAAGACCCGGGGGCCAGAATTGGCCAGGCAAAGACTCCAATCCGGCCCAGTAGACTGCTTTGGAATATAAGAAGGAAGGCTTAAATTTTGGTCTTTTAATTGTATTTTAATAAGATTTGCAGCTTCTTCTGATTGATAAAGACCCCCGCCATGGCCATTCATACTTCACTATCATTTTCTCTGGGGTAAATGTGTAGGTTAAACTTTTTTAAACTGACGAAAAGAGGAGTTCACTGGTCCGGCCCACTTAGGGTCAAAGTATGTGTCCTATCATGTAAAATGAGTTTAACATCCCTGCATTAAACTGTCTCTTAGTAAGTTACTATACAAAAATTGTAAAATCAGATGCAGCATGAATCAAAGCACCAACAGAGAAAGAGAATAGGAAAGCAATTTTGGTTCATTTCGGACATTTGTTGGGGAAATCAAGCTGAAAGCTAAATATACCGGCACGTCTAAAACAGAATAGAAATACAAAGTCCCCTTTTTTCTTTTCTTTTTACTCAAGCAGAATAAGAAAACAAGGAGATGTATAAACTTACTCATGGAACCAAAGAAAAAAATTTCCCCTCTGCTCAGCCTCACCATTGAAGTATTGGACAGAGAGGAAACCCCACCGTGTGTCTTCGCTTTGCTTTACAGATTTATGTATGAGCATGCTGTGTACACGCTTAAAAAAACATGTAGTGTGTCATAAAAAATGCATAGACGAACATGAGTACTTGGAGGAGGGAAAACAATATTTTACAATGTGGTTATTAAAATAAAGTCAAGCCAAATACCTTCAAAAATATGAAAGCAAGAACTCAAAAGTCACAGTCTCAAGAGCATGGAGGACATTCCCAGAGACAACCAGTGCCTTTAGGAGAACTGGACAGGGCCGTAGAAGGCCCTCAACCCATCAGCAGGATCAGTATCTGTGCCTTTATCAAGGAGGAACAGGATTAGCACTGCCCACTAGGTGTTGGGATGAAATGCTGCACTGTCAGACCCTAAGCTGGTGAAGTGGGTCCTGGGTTCCTCCTGGTGCACAATAATGCCTGACCTCATATGGCGTGAGTATACAGGCAGTTCCTGGAGGATGAAATAATCGATACCACTGTCTGTCCCCCACGTTTGCCTGACCTAAATCCAATAGAACACCTCTGGGACATTATGTTTCGCTTCATCTGACACTGCCAGGTTGCACCTCAGACTCTCCAAGAGCTCAGTGATCCCCAAGGACACCCTCTCATTAGGAGCATGCCCTGATATTGACAGGTAAGCATGTGTACAGGCATGTGGGAGCCATACAAACTAAGTTCATTTTGAGTTGCTACGATGAAATTTCAGAAAAATGGACTAGCTGCCCCATCATTTTTTCACTTTGGTTCTCAGGGTGTCTTTGAATTGATCCGTCTTTAGGTTGATAATTTGCATTTCCATCAAAAGAAACGCAACAGTTTGAGATCTGATGTGCTGTCAAAGTGTTATTTTTATCATCTATAGCAGTGTATATGGTGACAAAAATTATTTTCTTTAGCAATGGAGTGGAGAATCATAGTGATGACACGCGATCTGAGGACCAAAATTAAATTAATACTCTCCACAAGTTATTGTAGAGAAACCACTAAGGCCAACAAGATACAGCAAAGGGTCATAAAGGGTCTGATACACCACTAGAGGCGAACATGCAAAGCAATTTTCTTCTTCTTTTCTTCCATTACAATCACTGAAATGAGCCCAGGCTATGGGGGATTTCTGGCAAAACACCTTGGATCTGCTGAATTTAATTAGAAATGTCTTAAATATCCCCTAATCTCCATGAATAAGTACATATTTTATGGATGCCTCATTCATATTTTTTTTCACATACATTCTCTCAACTGCAAAAGCAGATCGTAGTACACAAGATGTGCAATCCACATCAAGAATTAACAATGGACTCATCTAATTATGTTACTGACTCAACACAAAGGTGTGTTTTTTGAAAAGTTGTGTATTACTTAAAAAAAACACAAGTAAAATGGCGCACAAAGAGAAAAGAGAAGAGATAACAGTAACAAAACGCTGGTGAAGTTGTGATGTTGTGGCCACTAACTACACCTGAATGCCACAGCTGAACAGCATCTGCTAGTTAGTGGGGCTGTACAACCAAGCGCTCCTTCCAATTTGGCTATCGGTCGCTGTGCTGTGTGGACACTTTGATTAGGATTGTTTGTCATGGTTTTAAACAGGTGTCTTGAGACTTGTAAAGCTGACTTTTCTTTTGTACAGTTTTAAACCTTCCTGTGAGGCAAAGGAAGCTTGGCAGGGGCTCTCTGTCATTAGACTTCAAATCACCTTTCAGCCATGGAGTCTAGGCTGCAGCTTAGCTTTTTTCTTTTGTTTCTGTTGATGAATTCTTTTCATGTCCCTTTCATTTCTTTGCCATCCATTCATCTGCATTGGTTAATTTGAATGGTTGAAATTGCAGCATGTAGCAGGTAGTTTTTTTTCTTAATGCAGTGGTTCCCAAACTTTTTTGCTTTTTTCAAAAAATGTTTGGCCTTGACGTGACTTGATGAATTCTTTTCATGTCCCATATTTTCATTGCGGTTTATTTCACACCTCAAACATTCATTAAACAATCTGCATTGGTTAATTTGAATGGTTGAGGAAAATCTGCAATCGAATCACCGAGAACGGAGATTTTTAAAACTCCTTTTTTTGCATTTACGTGTGGACACAGTTTGTCACGCATGTCAAAGGTATGTTTTTCAAACCTGTCCACCACCACATGAGATGAATTACCAACAGACAAAATACTTAATGCATGCCCTTTCTGGAACAACAGCACTGTCCCTGCATTTCACATTCAGCTAAATTTTAAGTTCATAATACTAGTTCAAATTGTTACATTTTTTTTCTTCAAAAACATAAACCTGTGGGATCCTGTTTACCGTGATTTACACACTGGTCCATGCAACTAATTCCACTACCTCAGAAGGTGAAACCATAGTTCACCACAGTCTTTGCTTTGGAAACATATTCAGCGATGCTTCATCTCATTTATCATTTATTATTAATCTCTGGCTCTCTCCACAGTCTGTCTCTTGAACCATCTCATGCCCTTTCTGGAACAACAGCATTCTTTCACATTCAACTGTTTGCATAATACTAGTTTAATTGTTGTTTTTCTTAAAACCGTGACCATACCATTACACACTGGTCCACAACACCACTCAAGAATGGCTTGTTCCATCTCGTTCCCGATCAACTGTTTGCAGAGCCCTCCCTGAGCCCGGTTTGGAAATTTCTTCTTGTTGAAAGGGAGTTTTTCCTTCCCTGAGTCGCCAAGTGTTTGCTCTTTGGGGTCGAGTGGTGGGGGATTTCACCCTATTATTGTAGGGTCTTTAACTTACAATATAAAGCATCTTGATGTCACTGTTGTGATTTGATGGTGTACAAATAAAATTCAATTAAACTGACAGAGATGCGATAAAGTCAGGTCCTGGTTGTAATTAGTTGAAGCCAGACTACTTTTGTAGGTAGATCACTCATGTTCTCTTCTTTTGGTAGTCCTGGAAAACAAAATTAACACAACTCCCACACTGTTTCACTTACAGCTAACACGTTCATTAGTTTGCACCCAACTGAAAGATAGCAATTTAATAAATGTATTAGTCATTAGTGATACAGTGTCTGAGAGTTTATGGAACTTTTTCTCCATTGTACCTGTCGCTTACTCTGGAGTTCAGATATTTTGGACCAACTAAAAATAGGAAGTCAAATGATGGGAAAAAAAAGTGTGTGACACAAATGGGGCCGCCTGACTCAGCAGAATGGGACAGATGCTTCAGCAGAAGAGAGAACGAATACTGTTAAGACCTGCCCACATTTGAAACATGGGGAGAACATGCAAAGACCATACAAGAAGGCCCCAATGCAGTTATTTGCTATAATTGTTGCTGTAATGGTTAAAGTAATCAAAAATCGCATACTGTCAATCAAAAAAATCCGATCTGTGCACTGTTAAGTATAAAATAAACATTTCATATCAACTTTCTTGTAAATTCTTTAAAAAGTAGTTCTCCAGGTTTTCAGAATGTCTTTCAGTTTTTTGCTTTGGACATCGGCTGTCTTCAGCTGTTTTTCCACTAATATTTAGTCCAGTCCTTCTACCTTTTCAGAGGAATGTTTGTTAGTCTGCATGTTTGAATCTGCATGTAACCAACGGCTTAGCAATTGCATTAGGAGCTTGTTGCAAAAGCACATAATTTGTTCATGAATCTGTGTAAAATTCCATGTAACAAAGTTTGACAGAGATAAAATACATTTTGTACTAACAAGGTGATTCCCAAAGAGCTATTAGTCAAAAACCTGGAATGTTGGTGTGCAGCGTCCTTAAAAAAATCTGAGCAAGCTGGACAAGTGGAGGACAAAAAGAAGTTGCAGTCCTATAAAACAATTTACAGCAGATGAACAGTATCTGAGAGTCCTTAGGAAATGGGGGAAAAAATCAATCAAAGATCTGACACAGGACCTTAGAGATCCATCTACTGTCCACTGAAGCCTCATCAGAGGGGTTTCTGTCAGAGTGGCTGTCAAGCAGTCATTGTTAAGGAGGGGAAATTGGGAGAAAAAGCTGAGGTATGCCAAAATACACAACACTGTGTGGACTGTAAATCAGTGATAATTTGGAAATTTTTTGTGGAGATCGTGTATGGAGGGGGTCAGGAAAGCAACAGTGAGTCTCTATAGCCATCTGTAAAACACAGTGGAGGCTCTGTCATGGTTTGGGCTCCATTTCAGTCAATGTTGCTGGGGATCTTGTCAAAACTGATGAAATAATGAATGCAGAGAACTACCATCAGATTATAAACCACCATGCAATACCATCTGGAAAGCATCTGATTGAAAACAGCTTAATGTTTAAGCATGACAATGATCAGAAACAGATTGCCAATACAGCACAAGCATAACTGGAGAAAAAAAATAAAACTTAATGGAGCACTAGAAGTCATGGATTGGCTTCCCCATAGCCCGGACCTCAACGTTATTGAACCAGTGTGGGACTGTCGTGACAGAGAACAGAACAAAAGGAGCTGACACTCAGAAGAAGAAAGCTTCTCTAAGAGAGTTCAGGCTGTGCTGAAGAATAAAGGTGTTCATACAAAAAATTAAGTTTTAAGCTTGATAGAACTGTACAAACTCTGTTTTTACCTTATTTACTGTATTTACCTGTGTACTCTTTGTACGTTTCAATGAATTGCAACATCTATTTTCCATTTTCCTAGCAGAATATAAAGAAATGACTCAAGCCTTTTACACAGTACCAATACTGCCTGTCTCGCTCTACTATATGTCAACCCTGAGAAAACATCTCAATGTTTTCTTGTTTGAAAGCATTTTTATTGGAATTGTCACCGGATAAAAGCAACCAGGAGCTTGGTGTTTACACTCACTGTGAGCACTTTTGAGATCTACGTGGTGGCTGTTGACACATAGTGTGAACAAACAGGATGCCATCTTTTACTTGATTGTGTGGCCCACTGACATTACAGGAGACCTTTACAGTTCAGAGACGAAGGGAAGAAATTCACAGGCATTAATTTGCATTATATTAAAGCATTCCTTTATCTAAATACTAATATAAACTTAATGCCAGTTCTTTAAATTGAAGATGCGACACCTGTTTTTGTAGAAATCTACCACCAATTGAAGAAATTATACACTGCCTATTATAAATGTACAGATATAGGTCTGATGAGTATTTAATGCCTCTTGTTTTGTCCTCTAATAATCTTGAAGTGCTCTTTTTTCCTGACTGATTACCACAGGCTTCTTGTCGTCCATTCTCAAACATTTAGTGACATTGCTGAAGGTCGCCTGCCTTGGGATTGCACCGGGATACTTGGAGGATCTGGAGAGGAGCCAGCCTCCAGGGACTAACTGTTCAGCCTGTGCAGGTTGCGTAAAGGACATCTCTGAAGCCATCGCAAGATTTGGCGCCTGCTGGCAGGTCAAAGCTGAGAGGAAAGAAACAGACTTTAGAATTTAGTCACAGTTTAACACCAACACAACAACATCCATCACACTGGGGCTGGTTTTGCTATGAAAGTGATATGAAAATTGTGAAATTGTGTCATTTCACTTGTTACAACACAGGAAGTGGCAGTCCATGATTTCAGCAGATGACATTACCTCAAGTGTATTATGACTGTGAAGAGCATTATAAGCCCTGTTTTATGTTTGGGAAAAACGGCTTGAGGTTTTGAAGGGCCATGTCAGGTAATTGGACAAAGTAAGTCTCATGAAGTCCATGATCAAATTCTTTGTTTTATTGGCATTAAGGACCAGGCTGCTCTTCTCATACCACTCACTCTATTTTTTGAACCATTTTGCCACGTTACAAATGACAGTTTGTGAGGTTCAACCTGATTAAGACTGATTTACTTCACATTTTTTATCTGCTGCCTTGAGAGCAAAAGAGGTCTGAGATGAAAAGTTAGGAAATAGTTTAACTGTGGGTGAAATTCATTACAACGTAATTATTTACAATAAAGTTTACCACTGTAGATACTTCCATCCATCCATTTTCTTCCACTTATGATATTCATACCTATCCCAGCTGTCATGGTGAAAGAAGCTTTTAACAAGAAGAAACCTCCTTCAGAACCAGGTTCAGAGACTGGTGAGGGGAGGGAGACAGGGCAGAAAACTAGGCCAATGTTTCCGTACATTAAGGAATAATTTTGGAGAAGTAAAAGGAAAAAAATTACTTGTGACTCCATGGCATCATGATGAATCTGTCCCCTATATGTGTCTCTTTAAAACTGCAAAGACACAAACACAGCCTGAGAAACTCAAAAGCTACTCCCAGTGCTGGTCCCAAGCCTGGATAAATAGGATGGCTGTTTGATGAAGGACATTCAATTGTGCCAAGTCAAATATGCGGATCCATCCACTCTGGTGACCCCTTGGGAAATAAGGGAGCAGCTGAAAGTTCCAACCATGAGGATAAAAAAAATATTCGGTGAGGAGAAGAGTTACAACAACAAATCAATCGTTATCGTGGGATGTGAAACAAAGTTGTAGTCCTAAACAAAAAAGGATTTATGCACGACCTAATAGCATAATGCAGAATCGTAAAAACGTGTTGCTTCATTAACTTACATTAACTTTATTAATATTTGCATCAGAAAAAAAGATCATTACATTGATACAACAGCAACAATGTGACAATTTAGCTGTGCTGATCATCAGCAAGCTCCAGAGGGAATTATCTGTCTCTCTCCACTAGTTATTCTCCAACCAACACACTAATATTTTCTGCCTTCTACAGGTGTAAAGTGTGTGCTTGTGTCAGTGTGTGTGTGCATTTCTGCTAAAGTTAACAGGCTACTGTTAGTGCAGTGAAACAGAAATATAACAGTGACAGTGTAGATCTGCTAATGAGCTGAACTTTACAAGTAGAACAATGTTGGACTAAATAATGTCACCTGTTTCCATTAATAGCATTTGTTTAAGTTGAAGCCAGCGCTTCTGCAATATAGAACTAAACTGAAGTTGCTTGCACTATATTCCAAGTACTGTTAATGTTCATATTCAGACACATTAGATGATTTTTTTTACAGTATCACTCCATGTTTCGTCTGTTATTCACATAGATTTTATAAATAATTTAATTTCACTTGAATGCTGCACTAGAAACTACAAGTATTTCCTCATGTCCAGTGTGAAGTAATCAAAACAGCATCTCATTAAGCTTCCCTATCAATAGCTCTCTTAGCCATTGATTCAACATTAATTACCTCAATAATTACACAAATGTGCTAATGAATCAATTTTGACAGTCACACATGGCAATCCTGTTTGTTTCCAGTTGACTGAGAAGGGAAAAAGAGCAAGAGAGAAAGAGAGAACGGAAGACAATACTGGAAGTGTGCTTCCAGATTTGTGCATATCCTCCCGATGAGCCTTGGGTATTATTATTCCATCACGCCAAAGCACTGACAGTTCCCTTTTAGTTATCGTCCTATTGTTATGATCCAAAGATGCTGGTAATTGGAGATTCATTGTTGACTGTTATCACAGAGCTGGGATTTTCTTTGTATGCATTCATTATTTAAGATGAAAAGTTTTCTCTCATTCTGAGATTCACAAGCACGTTATCAGTCTGTTTGGTCTCTACTTCCTTTATTCATTAAACCACCAATTATTTGGAATAAAGACGGGATGAGGAACTTATTGTAATTGGGTTTTTTTTTTTAAATCCAGAGAAGTTTGCAACTTTAGCGGGGTAATGATTGAAAACAGTGATATGCAGAATACATTTAGATGAGATCATGAAAACTTGAAAGTAAGTAAATTTAAAGAGGTTATAGTATTTCTTTTATTGCTATAAGCTCATGAATGTCAGATTAGAGTTGGGTCTAAAGAAGGCATCGTCAAAGATGATGAGCTCTCTGATGTTTACTGGTAATTACAGCGAGTTGTCCCAGGGTGCGCTAGATGGGAGTAAGTATGCCAGCAACCCCCTAACCCGTCCGACCCCCTGCTGACAAAATCAACTGACAGAGCAAATATATACTTCCTCTTATCAGTCAACCCCTTCATCCTTGGTCCAATGTCTTCTGGGACAGCAGAGCATGGATTTTGCATGATATTAGCCAAGACCCAGGCCAGCATGCTTGGGGGATTTGTGAGAGTAAACCTCTCGCTTTGATGTCTCCTCGAATATCCCAGCTTGACACAGTAAAACAAGGGATAGCAGGAAACTGAGTGGACTGATCCAAAAGGGATGCCCCTTCAGACCTTGCTATAAACAAACAAAGTGAAGGTAAAGAAGAGTGAAAAAGAGAAAGAGAAAAAACAGATGCATGCTTAGCCTGTTCCTGTTGTTGGAGCATCAAAAATACTGCCTTTTTTAAATCAAAGTCAGCTGTGTCTGATACCTATGGTGCTATTTGGTGTCAGTATCTAATGCATCAGGTTAGCATTACATTTAAACTCACTTCTCAAATTAGTGGAGGACAAACTATTAGCATTCATAATATATGCACAGTTCTCAGTGTAACAGCAGTGTTGATATGTCTGTTTAAACACAGCCTACAGCTGTAATAACAGGAATTTTGGAAAAACCACAGTGTCTTAAATTAAAAAAAAGAGAGAGAGGAAGAAAAAAAATATCAGACAAACAATTCACATCCTCTCTGGTAAACTGACAGGGACACAACGTGTCTCAAATGATCTTAAGAATTAATTATCTTTTGTCTTGTGTTTTTCAGCACAGCATAATAAGAACCTTTTATTAGAGAAGCAACAAAGGTGAACGTGGCTGCCGGACACCTAGGTAACTGGAGGAAGCTGACGTCTCAGGCAAGATGGTGGAGTGTACGGTTGTGTCAGATTTGGAGCGCTGATAAAAGTGGCAGAGCTAATTGTCGTCTCACATCTTCACGCTCAAAGAAAATCTCGAGGCCTCTGGGAACCGCCTCCATTCTTTTTCTCTGAACATTTTCTCCCTGATATTAAAAGGCCCGAGGGACACGCTGGGGTGGCGCAGGAAGAGAACAGCAGTAAAACTGATGTTGACGTTAAGTTGGCTTTTGAATGCTGATGTTAAACGTGTGAGCCAGAATTTAGTTTGGCAGAGCTAGCATGCTATCAGAGTGACTGATACAGTAAGTGAAAACCGAGAACTTGAAATTCAAAGAAGCGGCGATGCAAATACGAAAAAATGAAAAGAAAAAAGAATTATCAGTAAGTCAGAGCAACAAGCAGCTTATGAACCACGACCAAAAAAGCCACCAGTAAATCCCCATCACAGCGCTCTGCTTGACCTCAGATGAGGACAAACCATTATACAGTGCATTTGAGCAGAATCAGTTTGTAATCTGATGAGAGAGTCCATAAGACGGCAGCACGTATGATTTATCTGCCTGGATGTGAAATCGATATATTTTTTTGATGTGCATCGTCAGCTGGTGATAAAGTAGAGCAGCCTTAAGTTAATACTTCACGCTGACTTGGAACACAAATGCAGTGGCTGTGATTTTTTTCTTTTTTTAAGTAGGCTTGAGTATGGAGGGCTAACTGGCCGGTGTGAAAGAACACTTGCAGGTCAGGGCAACTTGACAAAGTTTGATTAATCACTGTGGGAAACCTGATGGAGAACAAGAGTGACTAATGACCCGTGTTAGCTGTTGATTTCATCAATCAAGAAAGGCTCTAACCTTGCCAATTCTTGGGTGAAACACAGGCGCACACTTGCACACACATACAGTATTCGCTCACTTATTTGAATTAGCTCGAGTAGTCACTGAAATACATTGTTATGTGTGCTCTGCTGGCAGGAACTGCTTGTAGCAGTATTTCCAATGAAAGAGCAGAAAAGGGGAAATGTGAGGGAAGAAAAGTTTTATATTGTAAAAAAAAGAAAAGAAAAGAATAAAAGCAAGTAATTTGTTTTTCACCAATTAAAGCTCTTATTACAGAGAGACGATCAACCCCCTCACTATAGTCTGCATTCTTCCATATATGTATAAAAGATAAGAGTGGAGCATTTTCTCAGCAGTCTATTAGTACTTACAAGCCAAGACATAAATGCTGCAAGGCTCCCCCGCCATTACCAACTTTGCTGCAGTGAAAATGAGATCTGGAGGCGTATTTTTATGTGTATACTGTCAAAATATACATTAAATGATAAAATGCAAAGACGCCGAAACAGTTTTATGACTACAACACTGACATCAACAATGCATTATCTGTTAAGTTAACTTCTAAGAGTTTGGGTTTTTAAAATCTCATTTTCGGCTTCCTGCTGCGTTTGGAAAACTTTACATATTCAGCAGCTCAAACATTGACAGAAGAAATAACTATTTTTTTTCTATATTTTCTATTTTATTGTGTTTTCTACGGTATTTTGAAGAGTTTTGCTTACTGTGGTAAATGCGCAATGATCATTTGACCAGACCGAGATACAAGCAATAACTGATTACTATACCCACTGCAGCTCCTTTACATTAAAACACAAAATTGAGCAGTAACACTTTTCCTGCGTCTGACTACATGTTGCACCCATAGACCGGATGTAACCACTGTGTCCTTTTGTGAAGTCAACCTGGGCGTTTTTTTACCAGGGGAGCTGGTGACACAGCCTATTAAGTGTAATTTTACTAATAGGTGTAAATAATTACAGTCTTTTACCACATTATTACTCTGCAGTGGGTGATTTATGAATTTTGGTACTAAAACTTTGCATTTTCATTCGAATAATACCATGTTTTTGGTGCATTAAGAAATTACAGAAAATAACAATGTGCTTATTTTTGTATATTTTTATAAAATGGAACAATTATGAAGTGAAGGGAAAATCTATCAGCATGTACAGGTCTATTCTGAAACACAGATTCTTGCTTCTGTTTAAAAGAAGTCTACCTGGAAAAAACTATAAATATATATAGAGCCAAACTGCCAACTTTCCTTTCTTGGATTTGGAATCCTCAGCTAAGGAGACTCAATACAATTAGATCCTTTTGTTTTTGAACAATGGAACAACTTTTGTAATTTTACCTCTGTGCACAACGATGGCTATCAAGGTATGATTGAAGTGCAGGCCTTCAGCTTTGATTCAGTGGGTCTTACTTAAAATCTGCATTGACTGTTTGGGAATTACAGGCATTTTTTATAGACAGCACCCTAATTTCAGAGGCTCAAAAGAATGGATAATCTAACAGAAATGTAAATACAAGGATTGCATTTAATACTTGGATGAAATTCCTTTGCAGTCAATGACTGCCTGAAATCTAGAACCCACAGACATCACTGAATGTGCTCATTTGTGGGTCTTCCTACGTTCAGTTCTGTCTTAAGTAACTGAAAAGCTGTTCTGAGGTGACTCTCTTGACAATTGAAGTTTTAAGAAAGTCTTGGGCTGCTTTTGCAGTATGTTTTGGGTCATTATCCATTTGCTCTGCGAAGCACTGTCCAATCAGTTTTGCAGCATTTGACTGAATCTGAGCAGAGAGTATAGCTCTGACACTTTACAATCCATCCTGATACATGCCATAGCATTTCTTCCACCATATTCAACAGATAATGTGGTATGCTTTCCTTCCCCATACTCTTCCCATCATTCTTTCTCTCAATTCTGTCATTGTTCACTTCAGTTGTGTTCTGTGGTCCTTCAGGACTGTTGGTGTTCCTGAGCTGGTCAGTGCATTCGTTTTAAGTATGTACTTCTAATGTTTCTGCTATCTTTCTCTCTAGATTTATTTCTTTAGACCTACCAAGTTTAGTGGTTGCAATCTACTCCAGATGTTTTATCTGCTTAATTAGTCATGGAATAATGAGGAACAGACCTCATCTGGACATGAAAACTGGTTGTCACTCAACTGTCCCCAATTATTTTATGAGCCTCTGAGAATGGGGGGCTATATATGAAAGAGGCTATTCATTTTTACAATTTGAGATATAATAAATAAAATCAATAATGATATTGATTTCTTGTCCATGGTTAGCTGTGTCTTTCATTGTGTCTTGTCTTCATCATGTGTCAAGAACCACATTAGAACCCAAATGCAAACAGGCTGATAAAAAGGCAACTTAAGGTTACTTAAGCCCCTTTTATATTAGTACCTACTCAGATCGACTCACCATGACTCGACTCGGATCGACTGGTTTTCCATTACAGTCGAGTACCACCTAATGTACGTGGTTGTCCTCATAGCAACGCGGCCGCCATGATGTAATTAGTATGCTACACAAATGCTACAACAAAGGTGGACATCAAGGTGACAATATAGCTGCTGCTCGGTCTGTGACTTTCCATCAGACTCTGGGACTATGGCGTTGTTTTTTGTAGTCATTTCTCTTGTTGCTGGGTTTCAAAAATGGCTTTTTTTTACGTTTTCGTGAATGAGACACTCTCATAACTCATCAGGTGATGCCCCTGACCAGCCAATAAATGCCATGCAGTCTGACAACATCACATTTTAGTACCTGCTTGGATTCTCAGCTACTGGAAAATCCTGAAAACCAGTCAAAACCGGCTGCTGTATGAAGGCAAATACCGCAATCTAGATTGAAAGATGCTGATGTTTTGTTCATTGTAAAACAGTAGTCCTGTCTGCCATGTGTTTTTGTAACAATCTTTTATTGAGAAAATAATTTCGAACAGTTACTCAAGGTCAAAGTGTTTGCAACAAAGCCATGGCATTACCACAAACATAATACCACAAACTGGCAAAGTGTTTATGCAGGAACGCTCACGTATACTGTATTTAAGTGTTACTTTATGGTATACTTGGGATAATGACAGGCCTACACTTGGCTGTTTGAATAGCTTTTTATTACGATTAAATAGGATACTGTGCTCATCAGCTGCTGTCTTAAATTTAGGCCCATTTATGTTTCTAAGATGACCTGCTGGTTCTTTTGGTACCCAAACTGTTAATCTGGCTTCTCCTAATGTTCCTGTTCTACTTGCACTGACAGGTCCTTTGACTGCATGTTATGGATTCACAAGCATAGATTCAAGATGCAATCTCTTGGTATCAACTCCAGAACTTTTAACCACCTAAACTATGAAGGAAAAACTGAACAGCTTTTGAGTGAACTGTCCAATTTCATTTGATCTCCTGAAAACAGGGGCCTGTGTATGTCTGTAATTCCCCAGTGGTTAATGCAGTCTTTTAGTTCAGTGCCTCAGATCAAAGCAGCAAGACTGCACTGCATCTGTTTTTTTTTTTTTCATTTCAAATCTATTATAGAGCTGAAACTATGAAAAGTTTGACACTGTCCAAACATTTCCAGACTTAACTACAACAACTGAACAAGACGTCTGCTGGTGGATGTTATGAGGCAGTTTGCTTGTATTGTTGCATCTAGAGATATTGGTTTGTTATAATTCAGAATTTCAATAAATATGTTTTCCTTCCTGAATTTTAACCCATTGAACCACATACAACAGCTGCTTGTTGTATTGTCTGTTTGCAGGCTTTTGAGCTGTCACCTGTTGGTCGAGACAGTGACATGAAATATATTCATGCTGAAGGTGGAGACTTGGAATCCATGAAAGGCCTGTGGCCACCGTGGTTCACCCATCATACTGACAGATGCTTGCTTTTCCACATCTCCTCTCTTCTGTTTTCCTTTTCACATCTTCTCCTTAAATGCAGTGGCCATTGTCAAGCCCCTCCGGTCTCAGGTGTCTATATTTATTTATATATTTATGCTGTCCCCTGAAGTCACAAAACGTCTGTCGCATTTCTCTTCCACTCCCCAATTTTTTCCCCCTTTTTTCCTCCTCTTAGCTCAGCGTCTCTTCGAAATTTTCATCTCATCTTACCTCTGTGTCCCACTATCTTATCATCTTTGGCCCTTAGATTGGATTTCCTACCTACTGGGATACCATGCCAGAGGGAAACATTTTGATGAATTTTGCATCACATAGCGCGCGCGCGCGCACACACACACACACACACACACACACACACACACACACACATAGATATTAAAGACATGTATGTTACTCATTTATACACACCTGTCAATTCTTTTTTTTTCATACTGACATCCCTTGTGGGGGAAAAATATGTCATTCATGTATCATTATACTGCCTGGGGCCAAACTGTTAAGGTGCTTTGACACTGCTCATCATCTGGGAAAAGGCACTTTCTTGCTTAGACACCTTCCCTCCTCCAATCCTCTTTCAAATCATTAACCAGAACATAGAAGCATCTCACACAGATTAGAATCCATCATAATGATGAAACCTGGTTGCAACGCCTCCATCATTGTAGGTGTTGTCGCCCAACAAAGCAGACATGAATGAGATTTTTGTAAATCCTTTTATCATGTCTTGTAGCCTAACTAGCGTTACTTTTATCTGGAGTCGAGGCCTATTGGACAGGACCAGATTGACAAAATTACACATCTCCAGCAACGTTTGAAGCCAAATCTGCAACAGATGGAAGCAGAATCCTCTCCAGATCCCAAAATAAACCCAGTTACTCGGCCAAAAGTTTGGCCCGCTGTTTAAAATGATCCTCTGGAGTTGCAGCTTAACAATAGGTTGGTTGAAGAGGAGGCTCGCGCAACTCCGTGTAAACCAAATGTTTCATTTCACAGTAAAGATTAATTTGGCATGTGGAGTTGCTGTGTATGAGTCTATCCCAGCTGGGCTACAGTGAATCGGAGGAAAGGAGCCACGTCAGTCTCTCAGGTGATAGATTGGAAATCAAAGTTCTAATCATACACTCTGTGCAGTTGCCTAGCAACAGGCTTCCCCTTGCTGAACTTGTCTGTTGGCTGAGAAGAAGCAAAGATGAGAAGATGATGAGCCAAACAGGGAGAGCATGTGGAGACCGAGCCAAACTCCATGACATGCCTAACCGAATGGGTTTTTATTATTTACGAACAGAAGCAATGATTTGTTTCAAAGCAGGAACGGGGAATTAAAAAAATATGCAGTTCAAATATTTTTTGAGTGCTTTCCACAGTGTCCCGTTAGTTTCTTTTCTGTTTACAAAAATAATGCATTCATAGTCATCATTTTTCCCTTTTGATATAGAAAATTTAAAAAAAAATCCTCTGTTAGCAGTAGAGCTGATTGCTTTAAATTGCTTCTCAGAAACTGCATAGCAGCAGCACAGCCCACATGATATGCATAGTGATGTATAGACTTACTTCTTTATAAGTCATAATGTGAGCAGCTAGCTGTGCAGTGGGCGCACCATCTGCACACACATTACAGCTAAAAACACAGCTTTATGAACTGAAAACATCACTTTCATCAACCTTTTAAACCACCAAAAATCAAGAGTTCTCACAACCAACATTTTGAAGTTACTATTAGATTTCATTAAATCTAATAATTACTCTTACTTAACGTGTGCTACACTTGCCAAACTGTTCTCGTTAATCATTATCAGTCTGGCAACAACTGGAAGAGTGATTTGGGAAAAGATGAGGCAAAGATATCTTCTTGGGGATGATTTTGAAACATTAACTTCATTTCTTGCTTGGTTAGTGAATGAGGACACAAGCTCTTTTTCCGCTGCAATTTTATTCTGCAGTGTGAATAATCAGTTCTTTTGTTGCCTGTTGCTCTGGAGAAATTTGAAACCGATTTTGTCCAGTGTGGCTGTCCATCCCTTTTATTGTGCTGGGGATTTGTGAAATTTGGATGTGTTAAACGAACTTGAATTAGGAGGGGGAAGAAAACAGAATTCAGTTGAATGCAATCTGCAGTCTACTAACATCTAGTGGTGAGATTTTACGCACTGTGACTTAAACTCATTATTCAACTGGCAAGTAGTTGCTGCTTAATACATGCTTATGAACCTTTACTAAAAATGAGCTTTTGAATATGACCCATGACATACATGTTGCTCTGGTGGCACAGCTTTGGGAAGGAAATAAAGCACAATAAACTGCTTTGTTTCCATTGTGGTGTTTGTGAATAATGCTTTAGGAACAGCTCCCTTGACCAACAGTGCAATCAATAATAATAAAGACCTTCTTGAATAGCATGATAATAACACAGTGTGATGGCTTAATGGTTTTTCTCACTTTTGTGACGTTGTGATGTGACGTAAAGAATACAGCCTCTGCTGCTTGAGGCAAGTAATTGTATTTATAGCATACGCACAAAGTTATTTTACCTCACCTATGGTACATACAAAGACACAATCCCTCCTGGAGTTTAAAAATATTGCCTAAATGCCTATTATCAAATGAAGGATTTATGATGCAAGTTTGCATAGGTATTTACACTACTCTTAATTACTCTTTGTATATTATAGCTTCCCTCTCCTCCACAAGAATAGCCCACATATTGGCTTCTTCTGACACTGCCCCCTGGTGACAGTATATAGTTATGGTATGTCGATGGCAGTCTGAAAAGCTGTAGGCTCTGAGAGGACTCAGTGCACAGCCATGTTTAAGCTATAATGCAATACTAGGAGGTGTCTTTAAATACTCTCCTGACCTCACCATCTCACTATGGGCTAAAGCCTCGATCATTGGAATTTATATATATTTATATATATATTAGCAGCAGTGATGAATCATCTTTGTTGTCCCCTTTTTTCTAGTAAGACATGTTTAAGTAATATTTTCTCATTACTTTATTAATGACAAGTACAATAAAGCATTCGTGAAGAATATGAACCATGGTGTAATCCTGCTTCAAAGTTCAAAAGCTGTTTTGAAACGTGCTTTTGGAAACACTTTAGCTGTTGTGCTTTGACAGTATATTATAGTGTATTTGCCAAAAATGAGAAAATAACTATCTGACATTGTCTGGGTATCTGACTGAGTAGAGGTGTTGTTTTCTGCCTTTTTTCATTAAATACATTTTCTACTACTGGAAAATAACTGCACATCAATGTTTTCTTAGTCATATATTGTTTTATAGAGGATGAACAACAAATTTTACTTTGATATATTAATACTTTTTATCTAAATTATTCAATTCCAAATGCACTCTCTTTTAATCTTTGCAGCTAATTTAGCACAATTTCCTGCCTGTGATATTTTACTCTTCTCTTATATTAAATGTCAAACTTGTAGCCATTCGGGGGTGAGCCGAGGTCTGCGCAGCTCTCTGCTTTAGCCTGTGATCTGCTCTGCGAATGCGGTTTATACGGGCACAGATGGATGTCAGGATGGCCAAATGGAGAGTCGACCCCTGAAGTGAAGGCCGGTGGACTTTTGACTAACAGTGGATCACAGCATCTGTGACATCCCGAAAGCCCCCAACATCACAGTCAAGTGAAGCCATTTTCACCCATGTGAAAATGGCTTTCAAAAGGAGTTATTACTGCACTTCCTGCTTTCCTGCCACCTTATGCTCCCAAATTTTATTTTGACCTTGTGTGTATTTAATAATAATCAACAGATGAAATCAAAGTGGGCTTTTTTTGTTCTGAAGATGAGGCATTTACTGTAGCCTCTGTACCATCTGGCTAAGATGGATCAGCGTTTCTTCCAACTCAGTGAACAGTAGCAACATCACTTGCTCATAAACTTGCTATTTCTGGAAAACTGTGCCACAAAGTTTGTTAAATACTATTACAACCAGAAACCACGAGTTGTTGTTGCCACTGCTGTGTACAGTACATATGTAATGGAAATCAAATAAGATTCATTAAAGAAAACCTGGCTGTCTTATATATTACTAAAAAAATCAATACTGGAACACTTTGAAAACACATCAGAAAAAAATCATGCTGGACATCTACACTGATATGGACTAGGTAATGTGTTAAGGATGAAAGGATGTCACGCTGTTTGATGGAAATGAAAGTTATCAACCTACAAAGGTCTAAATTCAAAGACACCCTGAAAATCAAAGTGTAAAAACTGGCGTGGGAGGCTAGTCCATTTTTCCAAAATATCACTGCAGCAACTCAAAATGGTACTCAGTAGTTTGTATGGCCCCCATGTGCTTGTATGCATGCCTGACAATATTGGGGCAATGTTGCTCTTGATGAGACAATGGATGGTGTCTGAGGAATCTCCTCCCAGATCTGGACCAGGGCATCAATGAGCTTCGGGACAGTCTGAGGTTCAACCTGGCAGCCTTGAAAGGATTGAAACATAATGTCCCAGAGTTCTTCTGCTGGATTTATCTCAGGCAAACAGTGGGGGGCAGTCAATGATACCAATTGTTTAATCCTCCAGGAACTGTCTGCATACTCGCCCTACATGAGGCCAGGCATTGTCGTGCACCAGGAGGAACCCAGGACCTATTTGGCCAGTGGCTGATAATGTGTTCAAGGATTTCATCCTGATACCTAATAGCAGTCAGGGTGCCGTAGCCTAGCCTGTAGAGGTCTGTGTGTCCTTCTATGGATATGCCTCCACAGATGCACCACCAAACTGGTCATGCACCCCGATGTTATTGGCAGCATCATTTTCTGTGCTCAGAGTGAACCTGCTCTCATCTGTGAAAACCACAGGGCACCAGTGCTGGTCCTGCTAATTCTGGTATTCTATGACAAATGCTTGACTCTACGGTGCTGGGCAGTGAACACGGGGCTCACTAAAGGATGTTGAGCCTCCGAGTCTGTTTACATCCGTTTGGTCAGACACACTCACACCAGTGTCCTGCTGGAGGTCATTTTGTAGCTCTGGGAGTGCTCATCCTGTCCCTCCATGCACAAAGGAGCAAATACTAGTCCTGCTGATGGGTTAAAGACCTTCTATGGCCTTATTCAGTTCTCCTAGATAGCACGTAGAGCTGGACTCTGTGCATCCTCTGTAGGGTTCAGGTTCAACGACACTAGCCAAATGCAAAACTAATGAAAAAAACAGTCAGAAGAGATGAGGAGGGAAAAATGTCAGTGGGCTGCACCTGTAAAACCATTTCTGTTTTGGGGGTCGTCTAATTGTTGCCCCTCGAGTGCACCTATTGTTAAATTCATCAACACTGAAGCAGCTGAAACTGATTAAAAAACCCCTCTGCTACTTAACTGACCAGATCAATATCCAAAAAGTTTAACTGACTTAAGCTTAATGAATATACTCTGATTCAAACGGGGTTCCTCTATGTTTTTTGTGTGTGTCTATAACGAGTCACAAACACTGCAGAATTTCAGACTTTAAACATTGTTTCTTCTCTAGTTGCTGCATGGAACAGGTGCTACCTGTAGATGACGGATGCCTGATAAGTTCGAGCTGTCATCCAGTCTCTTTTGTACACAAATCCTTCATATCGGCAGAAAACTGCCAAGATGGAAAAAAAGGGCAATAAAAGGAAGCGAACATGCAGCACCCAGCGGTGATGTCCTCATTTCCTCCCCACCGGCCTGTTTGATTACAGTACTGTCAAAGCTGAGCCTGCTCAGTTGCATTCAAGATAACTATGTCTTTCTTTGATAATGCACACAGTGTAAAACAGAGGAAAAAAAGCTGAAAAAAATCACTCACGTTTTCTCTCTGCTTTATACAACTGTCAAGCATGAAAGTGAAATACGCACACATACACACACTTGTGAACATGAGTATTATTTTTCTTATCTTATGTACTCTCTTTATCCTATTTTCCCTCTTCGTCTTTTGCTTTACTCTCACACGTTATCGCACGTCCACAAATCCTCAGCTTTCCCTCGTCTCAGGACTTTCATGACATGAGCAAAAAGCTTCAATTTATCCCCAGTGAGAGCCCCTATCCCTTCTCATTTCTCCAGCACGCGCAAACACATGACGAGAACACATGTATTATGTGGCTTTTGTTAGTGTGAGCCACAGTGGAAATGAAGCTCTGGAAATGTGTCCGTGTTGTGTGATGAGTGTCTGTGTGTTTCAATGAGTCACATGTCAAATGTGAAGTGTTCTGTTACAGAAAAAAACGTAATGAAGGTGGCTCTGCCAGCAGTAAAGAGGATTCAGTGCAGCGTGGAGGCACAGATTCAATTAGCTTTGTGGGCGCCATGAAATGGTGATAATACAGGCTGGTTATGTCAACAAGCATCAAATCTTTCTTAGCTTCTTCTTCTTCTTCTTTGGAGATTGCTTCTATCTCCCTCTGTCCTCTTTCTTTCGCTGTATACTGCATCCTTTGTCCTTCATGTGTGATAGTGGTGGGGGTCACTGAGGCTGTAAATCCTTGGTAGCGGGACACGTAGCCAACGCCATTCATCAATGTAATTAGCGTTCGGCATACGACCCTGCTGCTACGGACATGGCTGCCTGCTTTCTGACAGGCTATCTAGCTCTCTCAACCCCTCCTTCATTCCTTTCTTGGTGTGTCTTTGTTTGTCTCCCCAAAGATGTATGTGTACACCTGTCGCAGCCATTTCACCTGATCTGTGGGACTGACTATCTGCAGTAAAACTTTGTGTGAATTCGTGTGTTCGCATGAGAGAGAGAGAGAGACAAAGGGGTTTTGGGAGGTTTTAAAGGGTGTGCGTGCATGTGTGTGTGTGTGTGTGTGTGTGGGTAAGGCTACTGGCGCAAAGAGGGAGCGAGCAGGCCGTGGTATTGTGACATTTGTTCATTTGTCATTTTGGTTGAGTGGTGCAGTAATTACTGCCACTGAGGGCTCGCTCTTGTGTTTGGGGCTCAGCCAGAGAGCAAAGAGCGCTGTCAATGGGAAAACAGTGGGAGAGTATGGAAAAATACAGTTTCTCCGGAGGGACCACTTTGCTTTGTCCCCTCATCGATAACACCCCCATTGTGTTAACAGTTTGAGTCATTGCTAAAATTACAGTATGTTGGTTTATTTATTTATTACATTTTTTTAGGGGGATACATTTAGACAAATAGGATTTCTGCTCTCTAATTTGAAAATGCAAATGCAAAAAAGCAACGGTGGACTGGAGCACCTGTCAAAGACGAAATACATGAAATCTTCTCGTGCTCTCCTACCAAGCCTCTTATACGAGGTTGCATGAAGACACGGTGCTTGTTCTTTTATTCGTCTGTTTTCTCCCACGTCCTCATCCATTGCACCTACTTTCTTTCATAGGCTTTTGTTAATTGCCAGGTCTTGGTTGAAGAGGTTACGAATGCTCCGGCTCTCCACAGTGAATGAATGTGGCTTGTTGACTCCAAGTCGCACTGGAGTGTGCATTCAGAATACCAGAATGCCAAGTCTATTAAAGTGGGAAGGGTTCATTTGTCACAGTTTCCACTGGTGTTGCTGTAATGACCAGGTATGTGGGTGATGAATGGCCTGACCTTTTCCTCCCCCTTATAATCAAGTGTTCCTGCTAGATTCCTATGCCTAATTTGTGGATGTCCTGGATGCAGAGACAGTTCAGAATGTGTTACTGAGTGTTGTGAATCTTATGTAGTTACAGAGATCTTTATTTATCATATAACTTCTTATTAATTTGATGTCTCTACATGTTATTGCGATGTCTTGCAGCACTTTGTGTGAGTTCAGGTTAAGGTATGAAAGTTCCTCGAAAGCTTGATCTGAAATAAGAATAAACTATAGGAGCAAGAGATCCATCTATAGGAAAAAAAAGACTGATTAGTAGTGCATACATATGTAGCCAGTGTAACATCACCCATTAGGCAGGTCACGTCTTAAAGCTTGTTCGTTTTAAACATTGAAATCAATGAACATAATGGCTGAGGGTATATGTGATGGAGAAATCAAGCATGCAGTTAGTTCATCTTAATTTTATTAACTCAAAATGATGAGCATGTATTAAAAAATGAATACCATGTTGTGTTCAATAAGCAGGGAAATGCATTTTAGATTGATAAAACAAAATTTTGCAGCATTTATGGCTGAACTGGCCTTCATCATCTATAAATGTAAGGAGTTTAAAACCACCAGGACTCTTCCTAGGAGCTGGCCACCCAGCCAGTTTGAGCCATCGGTGTAGCAGGGGCTTAGTCAAGGAGATCACCAAACTTCTTCTATTTACAGAAGTAACATGTGAATGTCATCTGTAACATGTGGAACTGTAACATGTGGAACAAGTAAGGTGCCGTGAGTACTTTCCGGGTGCGCTTATGCTAGTGACCAAAGCAGTCCCATGGAGGATTTTGCCAACCACTTGGGGAAAACATGTTTTTCCTTAGTGACAGGTGGTCACCAGGCCTCTGTGACTGGAGCCTTGGCAATCATTGTCACAATGACCCCAGCATTTTGACAGCTGAGGTAAACAGTGAACTGACGGGCTGCATTTACAACTGAAAAACACCAGCTGAAGCATTTGAGGTGAACTGAAGGTATACAATGTTATTCCTGATTCATTGTTTTAATATGATCCAGGTAAGTTAAAATATAGGATATACAATATTGAGTTAATACAGAGTCTATATGGAGTATAGATGTTTAAGGTACTTTCAAACTGGCTTCACTTTTCAGATCTGGAAACTGGGATATAGTCTTTGGTAAGGTCCAAATATTTACATGAACAATTTACAAGCATCTTTAGTCTAGTTTTACGGAATACTAACTGTATCCAGGATTTGTCTCCATTGTCAAAAATTATGTTGCTTGCAGTTTCAAATAAGTTAGAAAAAGTTGAAGAAAATCACGGCTTTGGTCAAATTATAAAAAAACAGTTTGGTAGTTCCTTTTTCCTTTTTTCAGGTTGCATCTGTAACAACTCTAATCAAAAGACAGTCTCTCAAAAATGTGGCATAAAACCTGAAACATACCAGTTTCTAAATTGTGCTGTTATGAAAAAAAGAAAAGAAAATTGGATCAAATTGTGTCACAATTTTACAAATTGCTGCAAATTCAGACAGACCTTGTAATCTAGAATTAATCTCAAAGCAGCAGCACATTACTGCAGCTTATTTCTACAGGCAGAATGGATGTGCCAGTTTCAGATGATCTTAATTTGGACATTTTCTACAATACAAAAAGGAAAGAAAAAAATCAGTTGAACCAAAATTAGACAGGAAATTATTTGGAATAGCTCCACCGTGTTACCGCTGATATTTCATAAAATACTATAAAGTTCTTGAATGAACTTCCAGTCATCTGTCTATATAGAAGCAATTCTCCATATTGAATTCCAAAACCTCTGTGTGCTTGCATTGCCAGTCGTCACACTGACAAATGCTTTTTTGGATGGCTGATGAGGTTTGAAGGGAAGTGAGAGTTTGTGGAGAGTCCTCCATGTCTGTGGTCCCACGATTCAAGCGGCAGTAACCTGAAGTTGTACTCCATTGTAAAGTTAGCTGTGAGAAGCCCAGGTTACGTCATCACTTTCCTTTACTAAGGTAACGTAGACAAAGTCAATATGAAGAATTTGTGGCTTATTTGATAGAGACTGCTTCAGTACTCGTTTATACTTTACTTGATTACCTCCATTTTGAGCTGTTACACCTCTACATTGGCGAGACAAATGCACTTATATTTAGTTGCTTGTAACAGGTACCTGCTTGTTGCTCTACAGATGAAGCTTTTACATGTAACATATGGGATCAGTAGTTTGATATTACTGATCTTTGGTATATTGTAAGAGTCTACTTTCATTTTCAGTTTGGCACTGTATCCACTTTAAGTGATTTCCATGGGGGGTGGGGATTTGATTTTCCTTAACCAATCACTATAGAAAAAACAATCTCTACCTAAATCAATGTCATTGTGGAGTGAAGCCAAGGAAAATGGTTCAGCAGCCTCCTCCATTTACCACACAATAGCTATGCCTCAGGGCTGCTAAAATTATGAAGCACTGTCCGTTTAAATGTCTCTCTCATAGTGCACAGCCTGTAGACAGCATTAGTCCTACCGGCAGCTAATTGTTAGACCTACAGCAGTGCTAAAAATCAAGTAGTCAGTCCTGAATCTGTTAGCGAATGAAACTGAAATTGTAAGCAAATCAGTTTCATTATCGTATTTATTTTTCTTTGGGACAAAAAGCTGAATAATAAATCTACAGAATTCTGTCAATCAGGAAAATAAATTTTTATACTGGGAGTTATATTAGCAATTAAAATAGAAATTCACCCAGATGTGAGATGAAACAGCATATAGAAAAACACACACCAGTGTAAGGCTACAGTGTATACAGGTACTATGCAAAGTTACACTGTTGTTCCCTCCAGGCACTTTGCTCTACAATGTTCCCTTCTAATTCTGCCATTCCAGATGATTGAGCTGAGAGCAAAACACACAGAGGATTATGCCCCTGTTCGATCGTGGACAGGCAGAAAACCAAGGAATCAGCATGTGTACAAGCTGCCTGGCAAGTTCACTATAATCCGGGGAATAGAAGTACCGAGCAGAGTGTCTGTTCTGGGCCAGAGACAGTGGAAATCAAGATGGTGTAACATAGTTTCTCCGTTTTCTTTGCATTTAAATCTACAGATCAGTGATAAATACAAAGAAAAAAAAACAACCTAACAAATGATGTCTTCATGAGTTACTGAGTCATCTGTTCACACAACAAAACAGCAGTAATACACCTTAGCAACGAATCGTCAGGTTTTGGGAATTCTGTTAGAGGGATTGAACACAATTCTTTCAAAACATATGACCTTATTTATTTCATAGATGATGGTAGTTTAGAGTGTTCTCTAACATGTCAGTCCAAAATCTTCCCATCTGTTCAGTTTGGTTGAGCTTTTTATGCCACTGATAAGAATTAGAGACATTTAAAGAGAAGCTCAAAACCAAAGACAAATTATAACTGACATATTTTTGGAAATGAAATTAATTGGTAGCGTCTGATCCAGGGCGAAACACAACGATGCCATATAAGCAACTGATTGGGTAAAACAACCAAATGTGGTGCACTGCTTATTTAAAGGATGCTGAATTTTTAAATTCTTTAAGTAGTGTTTCCCTTCCTATGTGCAACTACGTTTGTACTTTGTTCTCAATAAATGCAGTATGCAGCTTATGTATATACAGTGGCTTGCAAAAGTATTCGGCCCCCTTGAAGTTTCCCACATTTTGTCACATTACAGCCACAAACATGAATCAATGTTATTGGAATTCCACGTGAAAGACCAATACAAAGTGGTTTACACGTGAGAAGTGGAACGAAAATCATATATGATTCCAAACATTTTTTACAAATAAATAACTGCAAAGTGGGGTGTGCGTAATTATTCAGCCCCCTGAGTCAATACTTTGTAGAACCACTTTTTGCTGCAATTACAGCTGCCAGTCTTTTAGGGTATGTCTCTACCAGCTTTGCACATCTACAGACTGAAATCCTTGCCCATTCTTCTTTGCAAAACAGCTCCACAACTGCCCTGTGACGGCCTCAGAGGTTGTCTCAGAGAATATTGGGAGCAACAACACCATGAAGTCCAAAGAACACAGCAGACAGGTCAGGGATAAAGTTATTGAGAAATTTAAAGCAGGCTTAGGCTCCAAAAAGATTTCCCAAGCCTTGAACATCCCCCGGAGCACTGTTCAAGCCATCATTCAGAAATGGAAGGAGTATGGCACAACTGTAAACCTACCAAGACAAGACCGTCCACCTAAACTCACAGGCCGAACAAGGAGAGCGCTGATCAGAAATGCAGCCAAGAGGCCCATGGTGACAGCTCAGGTGGGGGAATCTGTCCATAGGACAACTATTAGTCGTGCACTGCACAAAGTTGGCCTTTATGGAAGAGTGGCAAGAAGAAAGCCATTGTTAACAGAAAACCATAAGAAGTCCTGTTTGCAGTTTGCCACAAGCCATGTGGGGGACACAGCAAACATGTGGAAGAAGGTGCTCTGGTCAGATGAGACCAAATGGAACTTTTGGCCAAAATGCAAAATGCTATGTGTGGCGGAAAACTAACACTGCACATCACTCTGAACACACCATCCCCACTGTCAAATATGGTGGTGGCAGCATCATGCTCTGGGGGTGCTTCTCTTCAGCAGGGACAGGGAAGCTGGTCAGAGTTGATGGGAAGATGGATGGAGCCAAATACAGGGCAATCTTGGAAGAAAACCTCTTGGAGTCTGCAAAAGACTTGAGACTGGGGCGGAGGTTCACCTTCCAGCAGGACAACGACCGAAACATAAAGCCAGGGCAACAATGGAATGGTTTAAAACAAAACATATCCATGTGTTAGAATGGCCCAGTCAAAGTCCAGATCTAAATCCAATCGAGAATCTGTGGCAAGATCTGAAAACTGCTGTTCACAAACGCTGTCCATCTAATCTGACTGAGCTGGAGCTGTTTTGCAAAGAAGAATGGGCAAGGATTTCAGTCTCTAGATGTGCAAAGCTGGTAGAGACATACCCTAAAAGACTGGCAGCTGTAATTGCAGCAAAAGGTGGTTCTACAAAGTATTGACTCAGGGGGCTGAATAATTACGCACACCCCACTTTGCAGTTATTTATTTGTAAAAACTGTTTGGAATCATGTAGGATTTTCGTTCCACTTCTCACGTGTACACCACTTTGTATTGGTCTTTCACCTGGAATTCCAATAAAACTGATTCATGTTTGTGGCTGTAATGTGACAAAATGTGGAAAAGTTCAAGGGGGCCGAATACTTTTGCAAGCTACTGTATATATATATATACAATGATGTTTCAGATTGTTTTGTTTGAATTCATTACCTCTGCATGATGACCTATCAGTACTGACAATAATGGTTCCTGTACGAATTTATTCAGTCATACCTTATACTCTAAGGTTAGGATAATTGTCTCACTGGAAGAGAGCACTCTCATTAGCATCATTGGTCAAGTTACTTGAAAAAAGTAATCAGTAACTAATTACTGATTACTTCCCCCCAAAAGTAATCCCGTTACTTTACTGATTACTTATTTTCAAAAGTAAGTAATTACTTGGTTACTTAGTTACTTTTTAAAAACACGATTTACAACCTGAATAGGTGATAAAGCGATAGATCTTTCAGCCCAATTCTACTTTTTCTGCATAATCCATCATACAAAATGTAATCAAATGGAAACGTCTCTTTTTAAAACTTGTTTTATTACTTTTAATCTTTTAACTTTATGCATCAAGCAAAAATTAAATTATATGCAACATTCTCTGACTGGAAGAAATTTGTTTAACATTTAAACCTATTTTCTGCACATTCCAGCACATAAAATAAAATATTTTTTTGTGTTTACACTCACTCTTTCAAATAGATGTAAGTAAAACACAGCAGAAAATAAATAAAGTCAAAGACTCAGCGGTCCTGTTGCTCTATTTTAACCTGTAAAGCAGGACTGGGGTAGGCGGAGGATTACCCTGGTGCAGGTGTGCTGCAGCGGTCAGTGGAAGACTCTGCGAGTTTCTCTGTGAATTTCCCATTACAGTCGTAGCGCATTTGGTGCTTGCTTGGAAGTTTAGGGGTTTTTTCGCTGTAAAAAGAAGTTTTCTTCCCACGCACAACGGACACTAATGTTTTTGTCACTTTTTATGGAATTAAACTCAAAATAAGGTCAGTACTTCCACGCTTTAAACGCTGCATGCTCATACTCTCTCCTGCACTCGATATATTATCCATTGTTGATCTGCACACAGCTGTTGTCACGAACGTTGCACTTGCTTACGTCACTGTCATGAGACATTCTCGCAAAAAACTCACGATTTTAGTAACGCAGTAACGCAGCGTTCCTACGGGAAAGTAACGGTAATCTAATTACCGTTTTTGCAATAGTAATCCCTTACTTTACTCGTTACTTGAAAAAAGTAATCGGATTACAGTAATGCGTTACAAGTAACGCGTTACTGCCCATCTCTGCTCATTAGGGGAAAAAATTTACATCGTGCAATGAATGTGACCACTCAGAACAACTTTGTAATGATCTCCAGTTAACCATGAGACCAAGCATCGACATGCTGCTCAGCATAATAATTTTAAATTGCATATTTAGACACTTACACTGCAAATCAGGCTTAATGTCTTTAATTGAAAATAAAAACATAAAAAAGTATGGCAACTAAAATGCGATTAACAAAGAGCTATTAAGACAAAAAATGTGGCATATCTCAGCATGGTGTGCAGTGTGTCCTTAAAAAAATGAGGAAACTGGATAAGTAGAGACAAAGGAAGAAGTGGCAGGCCTAAAAAGGATCTAAAGCAGATGAACAATATCTGAAAATCATGTCCTTAAGAAATATAAACAAAGACCTGATACAGAAGATACATCTGGCCCACCAGCTGATCCATCCACTGTTCAATGAAGCCTCATTAAAAATTGTGTCAATGGAACCGTGGGTGGGTGTCAAGGAGCCATTCTTAACGAAGGAAAATGGGGAGAAAAGGCTGAGGTATGCCAAATTACACAAGAACTGGAGTGAAAACAAGTCCTGAAGGGTTGAACTTTGTGGTTGAAATCGTTGTCAATATGTATAGAGATCAGAAAAGTGGTCTAACAGTGAGTGTCTCGAACCATCAGTAAAACACGGCGGAGGCTCTTCATGATTTAGGGCTGCACTTCAGCCAGTGGTGTGGAGGATCTTTTCAAAACTGACAGAATAATGAATACAGGAAATTACAATCAGATTTTCATCTACCACACAATACCATCTAGAAAGCAGATTGAACACAATGACCTCAAACAAACTACCAAAGGAGTAAAAGTATACACAGTGGAACAATCTTACACTGGCCTCAGAGCCCAGACCTCAACATTATTGAAGCAGTGTAAGATCATCGTGACAGAGACTGAAACAAAAGGCAGCCAACATCCAGAGAAGAGATTTATGTCAAGCCTGGAGAACCATTCCTTTAGTTTACTTACAGAAATTACAATAGGCTTGCTTAAGAGAGTTCAGGCTGTGCTGAAGAATAAAGGCGTTTATCCCAAAAATCGACTTTTAAGCTTGTCAGATTGGTACAAACTGTGTTTTTGCCTTATATACAGAATTTCCATTTATGTTTGCACATTTTTCCCATTTTTCCAGCAAAATACACGGGAGTGATGGGTCACTTCAGACTTTTGCACACTTCTACAAGGCTCGGTATAATAGAAGAGGGAGGAGAACTACAAATTGAAGATGTGAAAATGGAACAATGGAGGATATACACAAAGCTTAGAGTTTCTCCCCTGCTTAGAAGCAAAAATAGCTGACTGAAAACATATATTTTCCAGATGTTTCATGCACAGAGAGGAATAGCCATTAGCATTTAATTTCAATAATATCTTGAAAGCTTTTCCCATACTAGGTTATGCCCACGCTCTCATAAATAATTAAATCATTACACTAATGACTTCAAATACTTCAAGTAGAATTCTTTTTATTTTTTCCTGGTATTCACTTTACGAATAATTGGAATAGAGTACAAATGTTTTTTAAATGATTTTTTTCAACTCTGCATTCAGGACACCTGAGAGAAGAGTGTTGCTAAATCACCACCAACATCAACAGACCTGTTAAATCTACAAAAGACGCTCATTACCGCAGACACTGTAAAGCAATATGACTTTGCAACATGTTTTTCAAATGTCATTTCTTCCAGCTCTGCAAAGTGTTGTGATGGGAATAGCTAACTAGCTCTCGCCATCTTTCAAAGATAGCGCCGCCACTTCCCAGATCGACCCTCTCCCGAACCTTTTCAAGCACACATACACACACCGTATTGCAGATATTATACAACGGACCAGTTGACCTACTGATTTGCTCCCCTGTGCTGGCAGAGAGCACGAGGAAATGGGGTGTACAGAAACATGCATACTAATATTCAGGTAAATGTTTCTGCAAAGCGATGGCCAGCACTTTGGCCTCAAGGGGCGTTCACATTATTTAACAGTAATGAGTCATGGAGGAACTGCCAGGTCAGTAAGTGATAATGGGAAAGAGAGTGCGAAAGACACACACACACACACATAGTGTTAAACGTTTCCTCCGGCAAACTTATTGAAATGCTCACTAAAAATGTTGATGGCTTGTATAAAGGAAATTTCCTTATATCTGGCCTAACAGAGCACACCTACAGATGGACAACTCTGATTCTCTGATTTTGGAGGCTGATCTATGTGCTTACTAAAGCTCTTGAAATCAGACTTTTGGCATGTTTTCTACAGTTATAGTTATAGACCCTCTCCCCACTTGTACTTTAACACTTGTAAATGTTTGCCAAGACAGAGACAAACTGCAAAACCATAAAATTATACAGAATAATACAGGAAAAACATTTTTTTCCATAACTACTGCATAGTAAAAAAGCCCACACTTATTCATAATATTATGCATTGTTAACATGAATATCACAGTTATTTTCTTCAGGCAGTCCACTTCATCAGTCATCTTGAATATTATTAGAGAAGCAGGTAAATGTTCCACTTGCCATCCACCCCCCTCCTTCTTAAAAAATGGTTTTTCATCTGCCAGCACGGGCAGAGGTTTGGTTGCATAGAACTGGCTTGCCACAAGACATTAACTGCACATGCTGACCTCTGCTTCTGATGCTGCACAGAATGCCTTGCCATGCCCTTGCCACCCCGCAGAGACACCCTCAAGGGGGAGAAAGGGGTTAACTCTCTGGCACATCTAAGTCTGGCAAGGCAAAGCTGGCAGAGAGAGGGATGGGAGGATCGGAGGCCTGGACAGACCTCGGTCAGCCATTTTGCCCATCTGCCATTTCAAAGCCCTTAATGGCAGGCTAGCATATAAATGTGTGTCCTCTGTGGTTAGCATTCACCTCCTCACAGTTTAAAAACCCAGAATACAGAGAATAAAACTGGGAAATAAGAAAACAGACAGTTTTATTACTATGTTTTGTTGGCACAAACACTGATCTTTTATTAACACAGCTGATGATCAGTGCTATTAATCAATCAGTGACGGTTCTTTTTTTCTTTTTAAAAGGAGACTAAGACATCTTATCCGTGTGATCTATGTGATTTCTTTATTTTTAACCTTTGGGTCCAATCTAATAAAGGGGTGGCATGTTTAGAAAGTAGAAAGAACAAAAATATGTGATTATTAAGAGAGTCAGATATTTTTCCTATCACAGCTGTTCCCTGACTCCTCCTAGAGGCCTTAATCAGTCTGGTTAAAACTTAATATATAAACTTCTAGGGTACCAGGATTATCCACCTCTATATAGCTTTTTCTAATCACTCAAATCCTAAAAACGATAGATATATTAGATAAATTATATGTAGTAGCTGATTTTAAAATGAACGGCGACATTACGTGTCCATTACATTTACTTTGTTGTTTACGAATACATATTGCTACTGTAAGCAGTTTTTAGGGCATTGGCACTTTGGAGTCACTGAAATAAGTTGCCATGCATATGTGTGAAAAGTGTTCATTACTTTGTTTCATACAAATGATATGTAGCTTGCTAAGAAGAAAAGCCATAAATATATGTATTAATTATTCACATATTTGGCGTTCATGAATTCTCACTAACATTACAATGATGTAATGAAGATAAAAAAACAATACCATGATAAATTCACATATGTGTCTGTGTTTTCATACATGAAGCCAACAAATGGCTTGGCACAAACTGCTTGTATATATATATAGCATATATATTTATTAGCATATCTAATAAATATAATTATAGCATATATATTTATTAGCATTTCTAATAAATATAAAAGCACATGTGTACATAACATGTTTGCTCAGCCTTTAATGACAGTTGGAATAGGCTTCAGCCTCCTTGTGACCCTAATTTGCAGAAGAGACCATATTCATCAGACACTAGGGAACATGGAAAATTGTGAAAACCGTAAGTTTTCTCATATTAACTAGAATAAGATAATAAAATCTGAAGAATATTACTACTGGGAATCATGTCACATGCAGGGATGTAAAAAATTTGAAACATCACTAAAAATGCCATAATAGCAGAGGGGATATAACTAATGTGTGTGTTTTCAGTTATCGGTTTATTCATTTCTCCAAGGAGAAAGCCCTTCTGCAAACAGATATGTATTCTCTGTGACACATGGCGTTGCTAGCCACATCTTTATATCTGTCAGCAAATCACTTTGCAAGAGAGATCCATGGGCATTTCACATAAAACTGCATACTCCTCTTCCAAGATGGAAATAGTCAAGTAAGCTTTTATATTATGCAACTTAACCCGACTACTAATATGCATTTAAGGATGACATTTTGATGCCACCTCTATTCAGTTGCTCATATTTACACCATCAAGCAGTGTTTTGACTGTTTGTAAAAGATGCATATTTGCTTTTTTGTCAAGAGTTAGTAATGAAAAGATTCATTCCCACACTTAAACTTCAACCAAGACATGCTAATTAACTTCCTAGAAAAGTGTTGGTTCCCCCAAAGCTTATTGACGGACATTTCATTTTCATGTCTCAGTTTGTTCCAGCTGTACAAAAGCTGGAGTGATGCTGACACAGTGATTGCTAGGCAACCAGCAAATTGTCCATCACACTGACCTTGGTAAAACGACAACTTGTCATTTTTCCAAATGGTTTTTTGTGTGTGGACTAAACAAATGAGATAATGTGTTAATTTGTGAGCTTTACAGGTGCCAGTTTTTCTAATGGATTCTGTGACCTTGTAAGCCAAGTTAACTGTCTCCTGGCTGGGTGTTTATATTTAACAAGCACACTGAAATTGATCTCATCATCAAACTCCAATTTGTGTCAATTTTTTTTAAATCGTTGTTTTAATTGATTTGGCTTTAGCAAATTACACGTCACATTAAGGATTTCATCCACATTCTAGTGTGAATAAAACCATCTGAACGCTGAGTGGCTTGTGGAAGTGAGACAAAAAAAAGCCATCTCCAATATAACATCTGCCTCCAATTTCTACCTCTCAATCACCTTTGACCTGAACATCCGCTAAAGCAGGAATCATTATCTAATTTCCCACATCCCAAAAGACATGTACATAATAATTAATACATGTAGTTTGCATTAGCATCCAACCAAACAATGCTAAACCATGCATAAAACCTGTATTTCCTCCCTTGTATATTCAACATCTGGACACTTAAGTCATGTAATGTGTGTGCAGTGCATTTGGACTCTAACCAGCGAGCTAGAAATCTGTCGCAGCACTTGGCAAAATAATGGACCGGGCAGAGGGAAAATAAAACAAAGTAGAATTTGCATTACATGAGTCGTACATTAAATATTCATATGGAGAAGTTTTATGGACCCAATGCGGAGCTGCTAGAAAGGGATTTGTTGAAAGCTGAGACAAAAGGAAGGGAAGAGGGTTTACTTGCTCTAGCTTCCCTCCCATGTAATGCATTTGGATTAAATTCTATTATGGTGTCTCGGTATATTCCGGAGCTACATTTGATGCATAAATGAGCATTTAAACATAAAATGCCAGGATTCAATTGCCCCTGTCTCATTGGCGATAGTGGCAAATTACTCTGCAATATCATATAAACTTACCTGCGCACACACACACACACACACACACATTTACTTGTTGGTCACTGAAGTAAAGTCTGACTGTGAATAAAGTGCTTCATGTGTGAGAATGTTTAAGTGTAAGAATGACTCAATGGGCTTTCAAATAGCTGTTAACCTGCTGGCATATCATAAAATGCTTTTGCAAAGACCCTCTCTGGTGCCTTTTAAATGCAGCCAGTGGGAACATCACAGCACACCATAAAACTGTGAGCCACACACTGAATCATTAGACCATCTATTAGTTTAATTAATGTATCGCAATACCACCATTGTGAAGTCTCTGTATTGCCAGTTATATTCAGTTTGATCGCCTAGCCCTGCACAGTTTTAGAAATATGCATATCTCTCAATGCACAGTTAAGGACATTTCAAATAAAGACTATGTGAATGTAATAAATGTCCAAAACCCCTCGAAGCTGTAAAAGGAAAATTATGGGCAGTAAAGAAAAACAAAGACTGGCCAATGTCAGTTACAAATAAGTTTTACAGAGTGTTTGTACAACCACAATCTATTTATACTGGAACATGCTGCTTTGCCCTGAACAGCAAGACTGTTTCTATGTTAACTTTTACCTACTTGTACTGTTGAGTAGAAATCCTGCCACGAATTGTTGAAAAACCTTTCTACTGTCAGTGTAACTTATTTTGCATTTCGGTAGAGTCTACTAACACTAGGACAGCCCATATTTAGGGAGTAAACTCCTCTTGCAATAGAAGATAAAGGTAATACAGTGAAGGGCACATTACTAGCAAACTTGGATAAAATGAGTCCTAATAATTTGACTATAATGCACAGAAGAAATGACTATGAACTACAGTCACTTCTACATTACCTATTTTTTTCATATAATTCTCCCGATAGGTATAACTGCACTTTTTTGTACTGTAAAAACCCTTTAATGTCGCTAATATTTCTACCTATAATAATTATCTTTGCTGCACAGGCCCACATTTTGTGTTCCTGTGAAAATGTGTATTTTGCATGCCGGTGCGTGTGTGTCTGGATGTGCATTTAACGCCTCGGCCTTTAGGAGCAGGTGTGTTTTAACAAGCTAATCAAACTGTGTCCACCTGTTTTTAATTCAAGTGAGACGTTTTTGAAAGACCTGCGGGCAGCTGGTAAAGGCCGAGGATTATACCCAGCAACTGTAGAACACATGGTTGTGCCACGGAGGACTCACACATCCTCTCTTGCGCACGGGCGTGCACGCGCACAGACACGCAGGATTTTTTTTATTTGTTCCGCTTTACCCTGCAGTCCTGCAGGTTCAGGGGAACTGTAATGAGCTGAGCTGCTGCTTCGGGAATGCTTATTACGTTTCTGTCAATAAATGGCTTTCCGTCCAAGTATTTTGATCCGAAATATGAAATGAATTATCTGAGGGCTGAATGGCAGAGGCAAATCTGATCAAATTTCTTCATTATCACGAAAGAGAAAAAAAGGTTTTCAGTTTGCAGCTTGTGGTAGAAACGCTTACGGCGGACGCATTAAAATACATTTGGCGAATTGTTATTCATATAGCAGTGTTCGTCGTGACCTTGTCATTCGGTATGTGCTGTCAGATTTACCAAGGTTCCCGCTATAACTGTGTTTGACTGTGCAGTTTCAAAACTAAACTGAATTACTGACACAACAGTTATTAAAGCAGTTATTAGAGGCAGTTATTAAAAATTGGCTCTTTCATTTAAACTATTTCTTTAATTGTGCCTTTTGTACTTAACCTTTCCTTTTTTAAAAAAAATTCAAATGCTCAAAAGGCTTGCAAATGATGCATGTGCCATGTATGTGCACTGCTTAGATATATTAAAGGATTAATTAACTAGTGCTCTTAGTTAAGCAGCAGAGGGGTTTATGAACTGGTGCACTAGAGGGACAACAATGAGATAACCCCCAACAGAGGAATGGTTTAACAGGTGGAGGCCACTGATATTTCTTTCCTCCTCATTGTTTCTGACTGGCTTTTTTTCACTTTTGCATTTGGCTAGGTTGAGTGTCACTATTGGCAGCATGAGGCGATACCTGGACCCTACAGAGGCTGAATAGGTAATCCAACTTTTACAGGGTGGAAGAAGATTTGCTGCATCTCCCAGCATAGTCTCAAGAGCATGGAGGACAATCTAGGAGAGAGGTACGTTAGTCTAGGAGAGCAGGACAGGGCTGCAGAATGCCCTTAACCCATCAACAGGAGCAGGATGGGAACAGATCCCAACAAAATGACCTCCAGCAGCCCACTGGTG
Organism: Oreochromis aureus; assembly: GCF_013358895.1. NCBI lineage: Eukaryota > Metazoa > Chordata > Actinopteri > Cichliformes > Cichlidae > Oreochromis > Oreochromis aureus. The sequence continues at coordinate 13,741,437 of NC_052962.1, forward strand.
TGAATGTCTCTGTCCAAACAATCAAAAGCAGACTTAATGAGGGTGGCCTGAGTGTTTGGAGAAGCCATGGAGCCATGGATACCGGTTTGGTTGTGGGTCAGTGATTGTTCAGGGAAGCATATCCATGGAAGGACACAGGGACCTCTATAGGACCTCTATCACCCTGACTCCCATTAGGTGTTGGGATGAAATCCTTGGACCCATTGTCAGACCCTACGCTGGTGCAACGGGTCCTGGGTTTCTCATTGTGCACAACTGTACACTCTTGCCTCATGTAGCAAAGTGTACAGGCAGTTTCTAGAGGATGAAAGAAGTGACACCATTGACTGGGCTCCACACTTACCTGACTTAAAGCCAACAGAGCACCTCTGGGACATTATGTTTCAGTCCATTCAAGGTGGCTAGGTTGAACCTAAGACTACCCAGGAGCTTAGAGATGCCCTGGTCCAGTTCTGGGAGGGGATCCCCCAGTGACACCATCCATTGTCTCATTAGGAGCACAACAGAGGCCATACACACTGCTACAGTACAATACTGCAATGGAATTTCAGCAAAATGGACTAGCCTACCACATCATTTTATCACTTGGATTGATTTCAATTTGATACATCCCTCTGTAGGTTGATAATTTGCATTTCCATCAAATGATGTGGCATCTTTTCATTCCTAACTCAGTCCATATCAGTATAGATATACAACATGATTTTTTTGCCACTGAGATCTGATGTGTTTTCAAGGTTTTCCTTTAATTTTGTATAATTAAAGTATAATTATAAATGTGCGTTTGACTGCTTGCACGTGTCTAAGAAACCCGATACCAGCCCAGCACTTGCCTCTAACGTGCCGAGACTCCTCCTCCTTTCCATAGCAGTATTGATTTATTCATTTCTTTTGCATTTGTCCCTCCATTCTTTCTGCCTTGCTCATTGCCCAACCCATTCTTATTATTTTAATGATGACAGACTTATGCATTGACCAGGCGCATGTAGAGTAATTATGGGGAAATGAACCTGCGGCATGCACGGGCCATTGACCAGCACATTGACTTTGACTGCCACCACAAGCAATTAAACTTAAGCTGCAGCACATCTACTGTATAGAAAGACCCACCTTTATTTAGTATTACCCTCACACACATGAAAACAGCCAAGCTGGATACAAGGTCACCAGAGAACAGTTATATAAATATATATATATATATATGTATATATATATATATATATATATTTAAAGCTCCAAATAAACTGACTGCATTATACTTTCTAGGAATCAAAATGGAAAATCTTCTGCCTTAAAAAGTGTTTTTCCCCCATTTTTTCCCCCTCTCACCACCTCAAGTAAACACCTTTACCATGCGTGAAACACTGCAGAGGCAGCAGACATGAGCTTGGCCCTCCCAAAGTGTGGACTTCTAAGTCCAAGAACCCTACAAACTGTTTTGACATGCTTTTATCAAACACTTCTGCCCCGTAGCCAACAGCGAGCACCGACAACAGGAATATAATCCATCTGCCGAGCCATCTCTGAGTCACAGAGTGCTCATCCAGTGGGATGGGTGTGGACAGTTGTGAGTCTGCAGCTATGGTTGTTCACTTAAATCAGTTTAAGGAGGAGTGTTAGTGAGAAGTTAGTCTGCCCAAAGCTGGAGGGATTGAAGTTTGAAAAAAAAAAAAAAAACATCAGGGGTTAGCAAAAGGGCATAGTACACTTATAAAAATAGAAATGGTAAAAAGAACCACAAGGGTGCTGTAAACTGAACTCATTGGACTATTGCACTAAATTAATTGTTAAATGGGTCAACCCGGTCTTACTCTCGATATACCCATTAAAAAGTGAACACAGAAGTGGAATCCTAACCATCTGTCAGGGGTTTTTATGGAGCACTGATCTGCAGCTTGGGACATCATGAATGAATCATTCAGCTTTAGGTTTTGTTTTTTTTTTCTTTTAGAAATGTTCTTATAGTCAAAGTACAATTTTCATGAGGGTCCACTAGGTTCCTCTTTCAAATAGAGTTCTGACATGTCCTCTTTCCAGTGATTTTCTACTGAGTACTGAGCACTCTTAGAAATAAAGCTAACAAAGGGTTTCTTCCTAAAGGGCTGATTCTGCCCCAAACAGCCAAAGGGCTCTTGAAGAGTTCTTTGTATTATTTAAAGGTTACATTAAAAAATATTTTTTTTCAACAACTATGGTTTCAAGTATAAGTTAGATATTAGTTTTATAAACTGCATTCATTCACTAAATTTGTCAGTTTCACCATATAATAGTTAATTGCATACCTGTGTTTGCAGGAGATGCAGGGAAACTGAACCCCCGTCCCCCTGGGGAATGACTGGTGAGAGCTGTCAAACGGCTACCTTGGAGGGATTGATATATGGGAGCTGAGATCTAGCTGCCCTGCAGCTTGCACCACATGGTCCGTCCACCAGGCTTAGAGACATATGCCTTGACTGCTACACTTTTTAAGGGTAACAGTTACATCATCACACATCCTCTTCTACAAAACAGATGAACAGCAACATAGTGTTTCTGCACTTCGAATAATAGCCTTGGTAATGGGTCTGTTCACTCCACTTCACTCTGCCCACTCACCTGTCTAGAAGGGTAGAAGCTTGATTTCAGTTGAATTCCAGTGTTTGTTTGTTTTTCCTTGCTTTGTTATGTTTCCTGACCTTTACCTGTCTCCGCTCCAGTGGAGGCTCTTGAACAGCCATATGCCTTATTTCCACTGTCGCCTTTATTTTCTGCCCCCACTGCAGTTATTGGATCTTGTATACTTTGTTGGTTGTAGGAGGCTTGTGATTTCATTTGGTTTAATAAGTGGGGAAGTGGGCAAGAGGTAACTAAAAGTTGTGTCTTTTCTTCTTTTTGTTGTCTATACTATATTGGAAAGAACGTAAATTTTACCAGTTGAATACCGTCTTGTACTGCTGGCTTGTTTCCTGTCAGTCATGCTGCTGATTCCACTGGTTTAATCTTTAGTAACCTCAGAAAAAAATGTATATATAAAAAAATATACATTCGTAATTGCAAGATACCTTGTTATAGTCATGGATGACCATGATGGTTGTACCAGGAATCAAACAGGGTTATCTAAACATATTCTAGACAGCACCTTTATTTCTAAGAGGGTTTGTGCCACTAAGCTTCACGTCTTACACTGAACAGCAGTGATTAAGTGGCCACTCGTGTCATCCATTCATGCTCGCTGTGACAGAATGAAACAGAGGCTATACTGGGCTTGGATGAAAGATGTAAAATACAGCAAGATGTGACCCACAGTGTAATGTCTGCTTGCATACATCAGATGTGACAGATGATGGTGAGCATTTCAAAGCTAATGTCTCAAAATCAAACCTCCTGTTCTGCTGTCCTTTTTCATCCATCCAGCCGGGATCCAGAATTGTACGGACCGTGTTTCCATATGTGGTTTTCTCTGCTCGTCGTTATGCATTTTGATATCCCAATCTCACTGAGAGTTTTATGCGAGTGCAGAGTTGCATATTTTCTGGAGTGTGCCCTCCAGGCACTTTGATCCCTCTTCCCTTCTGAGAGGGTTTCAGAGGAGTGGATTAGTGTTAGGTTGACTTTCAAACAAACTAGCCTACTGCTAGACTGGCACTGCGACTCTTACAGACCTTCTTAGTGTCCGGGGAACTGTGAGTACATATTGACTGAACACCTGTAGTCTAGGGTTTTAACTGCCTGATGACGCAGCGTCTGAGGGAAAAGTGATTTTAGATTGTCACAGCACTGACGGGTCAGCATTTACGTCAGGGCTGACACTCAAACAGTAATTGTTGAGATATTTCATTCTGAACAGAAATGATGGCTTAAAATAGGACAATAAAATATGGTAAAGGTATAGTCAGTCATTTTTCAGATTATTTAATAGAAAAAAAGAATATTGTGCTCATAAATATACATTGATTAGTGGGTAATTATGTGATTGCATTCTCATAAACCTAGAATTAATCCATTAAAAACACATAGAGGAGGGCGACAGTTTTTGGAAGCCGCCACGTTGCCCTGCCGTCTGAATACAGTGGCAGAGATGGACATCCACTTACTCTTGTTTTATAAATGTGGCTGCAGACTGGGCACATATGTAGTATGCCGAAGGCAAAGGACACGAGAACTTATAGGTGTTTTTGGAGGCAAATTGTAATCAATATCTGCACCTTCATACAAAAGATATGAAGGACCATAACTATGTTTTGTCATGTGAAAAGGGGTCACCTTCACCAAAGAAGCGAAAACATGAGGGAAAGAGACAACGCCATTGGTATCTTAAGAAAATGTTATCCTCTTCCTCCTCACCTCAAGCCTCATCTCCTAAACTGAAGTCAGGGGCCTAACACACAAAAACATTCATACCCATGCTTATTTTATTCCAATATTATCAGAATTACTCATTTTCAGCAGATTAGACATGCTATCCTCCTGTTTCTAGACAGCTGTCAATGAGCCGGCTAATCAACAACAGCTAGTTATAAGCTAACATAATGCAGGCTAATATTAGAGGTATCCTAAAAATCACACTTTCCCTCTGATAAATAGTTTGAACACGTCATTACTTTACGTCAGAGTTTATTCACTGTCATTCACCAAGCGTCCAACAGTGTTAGTCAAAATGTCTTCAAAGTGGATCAAACACTGGCTAACAATAGCTAACAATAACAAAAACAGCAGTGCTTACTGGGAGACAACTTCAGGATATCCTCAGCTCACCTCAGTATTACTGTCACTGGACAGAAATGAGGATTGCTGACTCATCAACTTGTAACTGACTGCTTTTACAAATTTTACAACCTCCTCCACAGTAAATGGAAACTTTCCACCCGTCATATTGACAGCTGAGGTAAACAGTGGACCAACAGCCTGACCAGATAGCAAGACCACAGGGCAGATCTGATCATGAGTCACTTTGCTATTATTCAAGTACTGTCACCACAAATGAAGAGCTTTTAGTGAGTTTTAATTTTTTTTAAATGTATCCATCTGGATACCGGAATTAGGCCATGCTGATCAACAGGTGTACCGACACAGCTAGCTGTAGCCAGTTAGCATCTGTCTAGGTTCCCTTTATTGTTGCCACTCTCCTTCTGTGGGTATGCTTCTTTACATAAACCAAGCAGAAGAAACAATCCTGAATACATGTATATATTTTCTGGACCCACGCCCCATGGTTATAGACACGGTACAAGAGCCGACATTTTAATGTAGCTAATATATCTATTTCAAGGAAGGTAGCATGTCAGAGAATAATCACATTTGAAGAGTAATTAAAGTTGAGGCCTGGGCTTGAGGCATTTTTAATTGATTACACTGGATTCTCTCTGAAATAGGTTAAATACTCTCCTAAAATGAATTCCATTAGTCCTTCGCTCACTATTTATATTCCCTCGCTCTCCTCTTATTAGCCAGTTGAGATGGTGGAGATTAAATTGCCCCATAGTATACCTTCTTCGCCTCTGCATCTCTCCTCTCCCTTTAGCTCCACTTGCTCTATTTTTCTCCTCTGCCCATAACCCATTTATTAGACACCCATTGTAGTTTGCAGAATCACTCCACTGTATTTATATAATGATATTATAGTTACTGCAAAATATTGGTTGGCCGCATCCGCATCTGAAGCACAAGCCTAGCAACCTGTACTACTGGGTAAATTGTCAGGGACCCTCACTAATCTGCAGTAACAGCTGATTTGTTTATTGAGTCGTTTTTGCAACTTAGCTTTAGTGGTATTAAAAAAATCACTTTGTAACTTTTTTCTTTTTTTTTTGGAAATGGATCACCCTGACCTAACTTCAGGCAAGTCCAGGAATCCAATAAAAGCCAATACTGTGAATGTCAACTTACCCTAAAGGCATCAGTTTCCAATTTGCCATTGGCAGCACTTTTGGGAGGAATTTCTTTCAGGGTTTTCTTCCCCTCCCATACCTGGCACTGTTACCAGTGTGAAATTCCCATTCATCATAATAACCAATGTTGAGTGTCCATTTATCAAGCTCCGAATGCCAGTGCTTTACTGTGGAAAGTTGAGCCAAGGGGATTTACCTTCTAATGACTGTTATAAAACCTAGTTATGAGACAAATTAGACAACAAGGGAGAGGAAAGCGAGACCCCATGTCCCTGTACACAGCCGGAGTGTTATAATCCTTAAATGCTATTCATAACAATCAGAGTGCTGTTTTTTTGGTCTTTTTCTCCTGCGGCTGATTGCGATTCCTTTTTAGCAGGCAATCACTTCAAAGAAGACATGCTCGAAGAAAAGCGCACAAATCGGAATGTTTTATATCTCCGACTCCACTTCATGTACCAGTTTTTTTTTTGTTTGTTTTATTTTGTTTGCTTTTTGTCTTCTGAAAAGGCACTCATAGATCCTTGCTTGATATTTTAAGTTAATCATTTGTATTCACTGTAAAGCTTGCTGTCAACACCAAAAGACACCCAGTCTCTGTCTCACTGTCTTTCTCTCTCGCGCTCTTTCATTCTTTCTAACTTCAGACCTTGTGACTGGGGTAATATATTAATGCGATGAATCTCCGGTGAGGCACCTTCACCAGAAGACTAATCTGTAATGCATGCCTGTTTGAGCTTTATGCAAGCCAACATGAATTTGCCCAAAATGTGATTAATACAACCTCTATATCCCACAAGGTACCCCGCTTTGATGAATTAACAAATCGGGTGCGAATGTCTCCCATTTAATCATGCTGAGAGATGAAATACTGGACCGGTGGGGCAGGCTGGGTGAGTGTATCCGCAGTAATCTTTTCCAATCCATATCCCGGCTAAGATGAAGAGCAAGTGATGACTTGACATCTACTTTGCTCAATAGAAACCCAAATGGTGGACGTCTGGAAAAGAGATGAAGGAAATGGGAAATGGGTGGCTGCTTAGGTAGACGTGACCTTCTTTGAGTCAAACTCATGTTGGTCTTGTTTGTGCCGACTGCAACTGTAGTGCAGCGGGCCCTTTTATAGGCAGAATAGGAAAGGAGATGCATGAAGGGAAGGTATCACAGGATCTCATTATCTCAAAAATCTAGTTGTAAGTGTTTGCTCTTGAGTTAGAGAATTGTGCATGTGCATTGATGTTTTCAAGCTGTGACCTTGCAGGGGGAAAAAGCTGCAAGTATAAGTATAACAGACCATAATACAATAAATACCTTTATACACATAAGAATAATAATAATTGAGGGTCAAAGAAAGAAAATGAAAGAGGAAACGGGCAAACAGGAAAGTAAATACAGAAGAAAAATGTGTGAAACTGGAAGATGATGGAGAGGAAGAGACAGAAAAAGTTAATAAAAAGAAAGAAGGAAAGTTTAACTGTGAAAATGACACCTGAAAGTTGTAGTCAAGCTGGGAAAAAGTAAAGGAAGTCTTGGAATTAGAAGTGGATAAGGGAGAGGAAATAAAGAAAGTAGCAGGTAGATGTGGAGGATGAATGAGAAATAAAAGTTGTCCTGAAAGAAGACGTGAAAAATAAAACTGAAAGATAAAATTCTGCAAAAGAAAAAAGTAATGGAAGCAGAGGAAGACGAAGGAAAAAAATAACTGGTGGAAATTAAAAATTAAAAAGCACAAAAAGTGGGAATGGAAATGGAGGAGTGGATGGCGGACGAAACTGAAGTGAAAATAAGGATGTGGAAGGTGAAATGGAAATGGAAGAAGTTGTGAGCGTGTTGGAAAAAGAGGAGGTGTAAAGTGGAATATGAGGATGTTAGAAAAAAAAGCACTGAATTTGAAGAGAAGGTGGAGAAGAAGGAGTGGGGGAAAAATGTGAAAAATATTTGGAACAAAAGGAGAAGCAGAAATGGCAGAGGAGGGGTTGTATACTACATGGAAGAAAATAGGTCAGAGGGGAAAAAGCAGTGGGAGTAAAGGAGGAAGATGAAGAAAATGTGGACGTTGAAGATAAAAACTGAAGTAAAAGAGGAGCTGGAAGTAGGAGGGGATGAAGAAGAATACAAAAAGTTTATCAAATATTCCTAAGTGGTGCTACAACCTCCAACTTAGTTAACTTTTGTCCTTACTAGTTCTTGACATCATGAAAACTAGAACTTTGACAGTTTTTTGCTGAGAGGAGGAAATGTTTTGCCAAGTCAAAATCCCTCTCCTAAATCAGCACTCAAAGTTTGACACTGAATAATTGATTGCCGCTGATATTTCAAAGGGTCAAGCCCATCTGAGGAGTTTTTAATGTAGGATTGAATTTGCACACATAAGAGGGCGAAAAACTTGTTAGGAAGTTTCTTGATTCACCTAGAGCAAATCAATATGTCTTGCAGGGCTTAGAAAAAGGAGACATTTCTCTCCCTAAAATGTGTTCAGGTGTAGGAGAAAGAATCGAGTCTTTTAATAACTGAAAATGCAAATGTTTATAAGAAGAAATATGTGCATTTATTTTTATTTTAGTCTAATATTTAGAGCAGGATTGGAATAAAATTACTTAATAGTAAATTCCACATGCTGCTGATGTGGATTCACTGCAGGACTGACTGCAGATATCACAACGGGCTACTTCTGTCAAATCCACAATGTCAGTGTGCCTTTTGGCATTGGTGCCAAATGGTAAGTGGGTCATGGCAGACTGATGCATGACTGGGTACTCTTAATGCTTTTTTAACATTCAATGTTAATGTTTTGCTATTTTAAACTAAACCATGGCCTTTTCTTTAAACCATGCAGTTTTAGACGATTAAATCTAGCTCAGATTAAACTGAACCAAGCAGAAACACAGCAAAGCAAACTGTATAGCATGAAACTCAAAAACTAGGACATGAATTGTGCTCTCCAGGTTTCCAGTTGTGAGAACGTAGCTGTTTAAAACGATCCTGGTGTGTAACAAAATGCAGGTTTTTCAGCTAGCGCCCGAGTCTTCTCTTCATGAGCAAAGGTTTTCTTGAACCTCTGCTCTTTTGGACTCACATTGACAGACTCAGCGGCTGAGCGATAACAGTCCCATTTTAGAGACCAGGAAAATCTAGACAGCAGGAAGCTGGAGGTTTGCTGGTGGCATAAATGTCAGGTTTATCATCAAGCAGACCCTGGTTTACGTACCCATTAGCACTGTTGTATTTTGCACTTTGTTTTCAATTCTTTGTTTTTTAACTTACTGATTCAGTTCTCTTTTTTGATGGCTGATAAATTCTGGCACTTAAAAGCTCATGCTGTGTTTAGAAAAAGGGAGTGGGGAGTGACAAACCCCTCTCAGATGTCAAAGGACACCTTGTCTGTGAATGAGGCATATCAGCAGTTTTGACAAAGGGCACTAAATGGGCCTTGGTGGTTTGATAACATATTTTTTGGCATTTAACTGAAGATTTGAATTACAGTTACAGTAATAAGAGCACTTCATTCAGGTCTATTAAGACAAATAAAAGATTGTTAATAGATTGTTAATTCTATTTCCACCTTGTTTGATGGTATAACTCTGTCCTGAGAACAAAGAATCTCTCTGCCCTGGGCAGAGGGTGGGTTGCAAAGAAGTTTGCAGATGCGCAGAAACTTTAAGCAGGTTAAAGCAGGATTATTAGTGTTCCATATTAAAGATTTCTCAATTGGTGGCACATCAGCTTGGCTGACATTGCTGTCAGCTGATCAGATTTCCCCCAGCCGTACTACCTGAACTAAACTATGGGTGGATTTGTTATCAACTCCAGGAAAAATGTTCAGTACCTCACTTTCCCTGTCTTCACCAGCACTTCTTTACTGTCACTGTCATTACCCCAGTTATTATTCATGTGTCAGTAACTTTGTTTTTAGTAAAAGGCTTTATGGCTTGGATTCATACATACAGTATGTGTTCCTGCAGCCAGGTCTGTTCTTAGTGCAGCTAAGATCCTAACACAACAGGGTCTTGGCGAGCGATGTGCCTTTCGTGACACACACAAAAACGAGCTAAACACCAATTCTGATTATTACTGATATAAAAATATGAATTCACACGTTAACTTAAATTAAAATGGCAGAAAAGGGCAGTATCTATTCACCCTTCCTTGCAGCAGGAAATCATTTTCAGGTAACTGTATCCAGCTGTCAAAAATATGAAGCGCATACTATTAGGCTCTTAACAGCGTAACAGAATATCAGTTTAGTCCAAAAATAGCCTATTCAGTGCACTGAAGTATCATTATTGCAATATTTAATCAAGGGTATTTACTAATAAAGTAGGTCTACTTTATTATTACAGAATATAGGGTTCTTTATGGGTGTGTACACGCACATGAACCTATATTTTTGCTATATGTGTTAACAAAAAGTAAAAATAAAGCAGTACAAACAAAGCCACTGTGCTTTGCTGCAGTCTTGTGTGTGCAGAGGGGAACAGATCTCCCTCAGAGGATCAGCTTCTGTTTAGCTACAGGATCTAACATGCGTCAGAACAGCAGGAAACTTGTTGACACAGTTCTCTGCTTTAATATCAAGATCTGGTCTTACACAGAGCCAGGCTTTGTAAGATATTTTACACCACTACCTGGATAGAGTTCCCTGAGAGCTGACTTTAGTTGAAGGAAGATGTAATAATAACGACTTAAAATGAGATTATTATGGATTGATTTGAAACACCGATCACTCTTTGATTAAGTTTAACACACCTGTTTTATCAAGCTGTCTAAACCTGCTTAAATAATGAGGATACATCCAACAACATATTGTGTTAATATTAATAATACACCCATAAAAACCTGTTTCAAATATTTCTATTTCTAGCTCTCTTTCTTTACAAAACACTGTCTGTGTCTGTGGACTCTGACTTCTTTTTTTCCTTATATGTCTGTGGCTTGAATTAAAGGAGACGCCGCGTTGCTGGCTGCTCGCTGTAGATACCTCTCCTAAAGCTTGGCTATCTTTCCGTACACGATGGGTATTTTTAGTGGCCCTTATCTCTTTATGAAACATGAGGCGCACTGCAGAGGCTTACGCTACACACCTCGAATGCTTTGGCTTAGGATAATGCGTACATGTGAATGGAGGGTGTGTGTGTGTGTTCTGGGTGCAATGAGGTAGGGCTTGTTTCGGAGTCAAATCCATGTTTTCCCCCCTCCTTTCCACAAACTGTTTAATGGGCTCTAACAGATAAGTAAAAAGGGGGAGACGGCAGAGGTAATGATAGCAGTAGGAGAACAGTTGTGAGAAAGGGAAAGATGGGTTGGATCTTTGCAGTTCCCAACTATTGCCTGTAGTATGCCATAGTACAATAAAAGTTTTACAATACCCCTCCTATGGTTGAATGATAACACATACATAAAGCGCAGAAAATCTCTCCATAAATGAGATGTTGTTAAATGTCCCACGATATTAGGCTGATATATCACAAAGCAGCTAGTATGCAGAGCAGATTATTTTTCTCATCTTTCATCTTCATGAACCATCAGTCCTGTGGAGCATTTCAGAAAAAAATCTTTTGAATAACCCATCCCTTAATCAGCGTGTTATGGCCTGACCTCTTGTATCCTGCACAAGCGGGGGTGATATAAACTGACTTTTTTTTTTTTCTTTCTTTACTCTGGACTTTAGAAGTTGTCTCGACTTAATTACAGTCTGTTATGAGCCAACGATTAATCTGTGAGGAATTCTAATCTGGTCTCTGACTCGGAGAGCACAAAGTCTGCCCTCCAGAGAGTGACCACTATACCCCTTTTAACAGCAGACGTGTATTGCATATTGATTATAATGTCAGTGCAAGCTTTGATACGCACACCATTTTGTTGGGTTGGTGTCAAGAATGAAATAAAGAGGCAGTTCTTGGTCACGTGGAAAACACAACAGGAGAGCAACACTGGTAGGACAGGACTCAACAGCATTTGCAATTAAAAACATGTGTGTAGACTATATATGTATATTACAGTGTGGCTATGTATGTTTCAAATGTAAGTGAAAAAACAAGTTTCGATAATAGTAACCAATGATGTTGCCATAACGTTTTTAATTTATGGTCAAGCTGATGCAAACACACACACACACACACACACACATGAGGGAGCACCATGACTGTTACAGTGAACCCAGTTGGAATGAAAGAAAAGGCTTTTGGTTTATTCCAGCTGGGTTGAGTTGACAACAGCAGCATCTGCTATGCTAATCACAATCAAAACCTTTGCAGGTAAAAAGTCCTTTATCAAGCCACATGTTTAACAAGCTTAAACTTAAAAAAAAGCACCATTTTAACCAGATCCTCTTCACTTTATTTTACACAGCAACAAGGTAATTAAACTAAGAACCCACTAAAGCATGTAGACAAACTGTTTAAATTTGGCAGATATTCTGCAAATTTTGCTGCAGGGCGGCAGCAGCCATTCCCATATGTGTAGCATGCAGGGGTGTGTCTAAAAGGGAAGGGTGCATTAATTAAAAATCTTTAGTTACTAATTAGCTTGCTAATTTGTCAAAGTGCTAACTCACATAGAGACAGACAACAAGTCATGCTCCCCTACAGGCAATTTAGGCTCACTACTTAACCTAACATGTATGTCTTTGGACTGTGGGAGGAAGCTAGAATACAGAAAGAGCCCACTTAGACATGGGGAGAGCAAATTCCACACAAAAAGAACCCAGGACCTTGTTGGCATGAGGGGATAGTGCTAACCGCTGCTCCACTGTGCTGCCCAATTTCCTAATTTTTCAGGCTAGTAAACATATCCATGGGGCCAGAAAAAGTGTGATCTACTTGCCAGGCGGAGCCATGTGAAGAAAAGAAACACTGGTATGGAACGCGATTAACTACACCTGTTAAACTGAGCTTGTAATGATGCTGCTGTGAGCAGGTTAATAGAACATGGGGGTTAGCTGTTACCTAGTAAGCTAGCTAGAAACAACACTTCTGGTAAAAATATTCACTGGTGCTGATTTTATGCTTCTGGCTCCAGCTATAATACAGCCTACCCCCCATTTGGCATTGCTGCAGCTCTACACAGAAAGGTCAAATGAGGTAATGAGAATGACCCGTGCTGTCTCTCCTTTGTCAGTGCTGAAGATACTTCTGTGTGCGAGGACACCGCAGGACACACTGGAGAGGGGACTTCTTGTAACTGACCTGGAAGTGCTTGGCTGTCCTGCTTGGCTTTGAAGCTGAAAGAAGCTGCTGTGCAGCGTTGATGTCTGCTTGCACCACTTGCACCACTGCCACTCCATCGATGTACTACTTAAACTTTGTGAAAGAGATGGGGAACAAACACTGTGAGGTGGGGGAAGGAATATTATTGTGTGTACACAACAATAATAATAGAAAACAGTCATATCCAGATGACCAGAGTAAGAACAAAACAAACAAACAAACAAAAACCCCCCCGAAAAGACTTATTTCCAATTCATCCTCATATTCACATAACTTTTTGGATATAATAGTTATTTGATTATGTTGTTAAGAATGTCAGTTAATATTTTTTGTGTTTTTCTTGTTATTTTTGTTATCCTCTGGTAGGTTACTGTAATAAGCCATTTTAGAATTTCTCACTAGGTTTGTCAGTTGTTTTTCTTATAAGTTTTTTATAAGTTTCTTATAAGTTCGCTCAGCTTCTGTTGTTCTTCTTTTTAAAAATTCCTTGCTGATAAGTTCTTTTTTTTCTTCTTTTTTTTGCAAAAGTACAGCTGTGGCATTGATTTATGGCCAGTGCTTGAACTGCAAAGAAAAAAAAAAGCATAATAAATTTGAATAGATTTAGCACATTTATTACACCCAAAACACACACACACACACACACAAAATATAAACTGGAAATATTTTATTACATAAAAATCCGAAGGAGGCTCTTCGAATAGTAACTTAGCAAAGGCAGTACTGGACAGCCTACTTTGGCTGATCAATTCAGCACCTTTTAAGCCCACTGACTACACCCTGCACTAGTGATATGCATGCAAACATTGCTAAGGTTTAGGGTGGCAAAAACAAAATAACCTAGTTGCATTGAATTTTTAGAGAATGACCAAGTGAGATAAGCGGATGAAGAGACAAAGTTATCAACTGTCTGCTATAGCAGATAGAAGCCAAGACAGTATTGGGTATCACACTGCTTTTTAAAGGAGTCAGTACAAAAAGAAACTGCAGCTTTTGACTCTTAATTTTTAGCCCCAGGAGGTCAGCAGCATTGCTCTAATGGCAGTCTTATTGTAGATGCCATATGGCTTTTAACAGTTGACTGTCAGGAAGAAACATATAGTAGTATGATGCTAATAGCACTGACAGTACAAGCACTTACTTAGTTTTCTGTTGACCATCAGCGTTTTCTTTGAACCACAGCAGCTTAGCATTTCTTTACTTTGCAGTTTGGCTTTAAAAAACAAAGTCAATGAAATTATTCATTTTCATTTTCATTCATTAGGTTTTTGCCTGAACATGAATTACGCCTTCAGTATAGGACTAGACTTTTCAAAGAAAAAGACCTTCATTTAAGCACTTTTTGAAGACAGTACCAGGAGGCAGAAATTATTTACTTTATCAGGTCCCACACTGAACACTGAACACATCCTGTCATGCAAATATATTTCACATGTGAACAAACCTGAGCACACATTGCAAAAACAATCAGTGACCCCAAGAACTACACACGTGCAATAAAAATAAATGGCTCTAGTGTTCTTTAAGGTTGTTCCATTCATCGAACTAAGTACCTCACCTTTTCTTCTTTTTTATTTATTTATTTTTCTACCCAGCTGGCAGTTCAGGAACTTTGGATCGATACTGTGCTTGCAACACGAAGGCAGAAAGTCCAGTTGCGGAGCAGCTTAACAGCTCCACAAAGACCTGGCTGTTTGGGCCGGGAGGCAGGAGATCAATGGTGTAAAATAGGGAAGAATTAACAATGGTTGCAGAGCAAGGGGAGGACAGTCTGCTTTGACCTGGAGTGTGTCGAGACGACGGGCTTCACCCTGTCACCCTGATAATCGCTCCACTAGAGGAGGATAAGACCAAACAAGAATGGCTGTGATAACGTAATAGCTCCTCTGTGTCTGAGCAAAACAATCATTGGCAAGAAAAAACCTAGACATTATTAGTATTGTGAAAACTAAGCTCCTTTTAAGGGTACGAATTAAGGTTTTCTTGGTTTTTCTGTCATGCTATAGTGTTATTTGTTCTTAAACGAAACAAACGTTTCAGATAATGAGGTAACCATATATAAAAGTAATCCCCACGTGTCTAAATCTCAGGCTTTAGACTGTTCGGCGCAATAGGATTGCAGTGTTTTGACTACTTTAGCGCTGAGCTGCGGTAAGCTTGTCATGGATTTCTTTTCATGGTCATCTATTTAAGGCACAGCAGACCTAGAAAATCAAAATTGTCTATACAATATAGTGACAAAAGAATTACATTTTACTAAATACAATTAAATAAAAAATGAATTACATTTGATCTATACAGAGTTAGTTCAAAACAACATGTCTCAAGGCAGTTTTACTGATCAGATGATCCCCTGTGAGCAACAACTTGGAACTCTCTTTCAATAGGAAGAGACCTCAAGCAGAATCATGCTCTGGAAAAGGGCCATCTGACAGAGTGAGGGAAGAGAAGACTAGAGAGTAAACAGGCACAAACTATGGAAAATAAAACACAAACTACTGGATGCAGTAACACAAGGTAATGGCATTAAAATAGCGGTACAGTATATTACCTCACATATGGTGTGAAGAGAGGGCAGTGAACCGAGGGATGGTTCAGAGTCACCTGCAAACTATATCAAAAATGAAAGTTTTAGGATTGATCTTAAAAGTAGAGAGGGCATCTTTCTCATGAACCCTGTGGGAGCTGGTTCTGCAGAAGAGGGCCCTGATAGCTGGCTCCCATTGTACTTTTGGGAACCACAAGTGGCCTGGCACTTGGAGTGAAGCACTCTGTTAGTATAATATGGTGCTCTGCTTTTGATATGGCCTGATCATTCAGACTTTTGTATGTAAGGAGGATTTTTAATTCAGTTCTGGATTTAAGAGGGAACGAGTGACGGGAACCTAATGTTATGAATTCTTTGAAAAGTTTTTTTTTTCTGCACAAGTAAACCTTCAACACACGTATCAAAAACAGGTGCCGCACACAAATGGACACAAATGGACAACTGAGGCCAAATGAATATACACGGCACAAAAAATGATTGAAATAGACAATGGATGGTGTCCTGGGGAACCACTGACCAACTACCAAACTGGTCATGCAGGACGATGTTACAGGCAGCATTACGTTCGCCACAGCTTCTCCAGACCCTTTAACGTCTGTCATATGTGTTCAGGGTGAAACTGCTATCATCTCTGAAAAGCACAGGGCACCAGTGGTGGACCTGCCAATTCTGGTATTCTATGGCAAAAGCCAGTTTTGCCATAGAATACCATTATGCTATGCAGTGAGCACAGGGCCCAGAGGACGTTGGGCCTCAGGCCACCCTCATGAAGTCTGTGTCTGTTTGTTCGGTCAAAAACATTCATTTAGTTATCAGTGACTAAAGTATGTGGACCTTACAGATGAACAGGAAATTTAAAAGGGTAAACAATTTGATATCAGTCGATATACACAAAGAACGGTCTTTGCCAACCATCCTTTACACAACGATCTATCAGATCTATCCGTATCTGACAGTGCTTCATAATACATCATAACACATATAATTACATAATTTCTGAGGATTTGGATTTCTGTTGCCCATCTTTCTAGAAACAAAAGGTGATATTTTGGATAGTGAGGCAGTTTATGTATCAGGGAAATGTGAGATCAACAAATATCACATCAACAACTAGTTGTCTAGGAGGGACCTTGAAGTAACTCTTTCTCTCACAGTGGCTAAATTTTATCTTCATGAGCCCATCATCAGGTGAACACTGATCAGCAGTGGAGTGACAAATAAAGCATTGAAATCAGAATTATGAGAAATTTTTGAAAATAGCAGTAATAAAATTCCAGAAATCAGGATATCTGTCTGTAAACTGAATCAGAGAAGGAAGCAGGTTTTTCAGCAGGGCAAGCCAGTCGCTTTTTCAAAGATGACGTGTTGGTGGAATGCCTAAGTTAAATTCCTTATTCCAAAACAAATGTAAAAAACCTGAAGCAAGCTGCTCATGTCTGGAAACCCACCAACATCCCGGAGTTAAACGTGTTCCAGCACTGAAGTGGAAACGAAATACGTACAAGTCAATGTGGAGTACTGAAGATGCCATTTCCAATCAAGAACTTAAACTCATGTTTCTTATAGGGTTTAGAGTTTTCCTTCCTCCTCTCTGTGAAGAGGATGAGGAGGTGCTCAAAGCAAATTCTTACGCAAAGCCTGGGAGAGGGAAAAGATCTAAAGCTCTTTTTCAGACAGTGGATGAACACAAAGATTATTGAGGATTCTGAAAGGAAATGAAAAATATGTCCCCCCACGTTAAGTTCTCTTTTTTTTAACATTGATATTCATTAACACCTGATCTACAGGTGTGCACTGTGCCTCGGCATCAGGCCTGGCATGCTGCCGCCAAAGGAAATCAATGGGATTTTTATTCATCCAGTTGGGAGTGCCCACTTCGCTTTGCTTCCACGAGCAGTTGTTGCAGTCATGATGAATAGGGTTCTAAAAGTATGCGCACCGTAACGCATGTAAATACTGCGACAGTGAGCGTAGGCATCAGCGTCATAAAGCAAAATTGAAGAGATTAATTTTGGGAAGAAAACCAAACATCAGAGGAGGGGAAAAGAAAAAGGGATGAAAAGCCGGAGAGAAAGTATAGGTTACTGTAAATCACGTCTATCACCTCTCCTCTGCTCCATTACTGATCGGGGAATGAAGGATTATATCAAGTTGGCCGGTTTCAGCAAACTCCCTGGAGATGTCCTTGGAAGTGACAAATTGCTAGGTTAATTCTGCTGGGGTCATGGCTCTTTGGACCGAATTAGCCACTTTATTTGGAGTGAAAATCCATAAATGGAGTTCATTCCCAATTTTCAGTAACTCCATTTGGATCCAGTGAGGTATGGCCACAAGCTGCTGGGAGGAATCCTAAACCATCCCAGGAGAGTACAGCAAATACAGTATATGACAAGTGGACCAGCCTGAAAATCACATTAATTTCCCTCAATCTGGGCTTTATGGTAACAGGAGGAAAAGTGTTTAAGCATTTTCTCTTAAACTACCTCCCCCTGGGATCAATTGTACCTTATCTTCTGTCTGATATAGATGAGGCATGGGACATCTTCAGTGGAGAAATATTGAATTCCAAGGAACAGCACTCATCCCTAAATCCACCCACCTGCTTACTCCTTATATTATCTTCAAGTACCTCATTCCACTTTCAAATATCCATTTCATAAATACTAAAGAGAGGGTAGACAAACAATTTGAATTTACATCTTAATAAGTACATACGTACAACCGAATAGGGTTGGAGCTGAGGCGTTAAAGGAGGCGAGCACTGGGGCTTGTTGGACTGGTGTGGAAAATGTGTTGGCATACTTGTCAGTGGTAACTATGAGCAGAGATTTTTCTGGGCAGAGGTGGGCAAGTGGGGGTCTGTGTATCTGAAGCAAAGCCAGCTCTAGCCTCTCTGCCGTGGTGAGATTAGAAGAGAAGAGGAGGCTTTAATATAGCTGACTCTCTCTGTGGCGTGACCACAGAGAGAGGCAGCGGGCAAACTTGGGACAGCCGGATGGACGGATGAGGGAGGCAAGGGGCTTACAGAAATAACATGGGAACTGGTGCAGAGGAAGAAAGTGAGGGTGCACTATCTTTTTGTCTAGGGGAGTATGTATAGGGATATGCATCCTCCAGGACTCCAGGATAATAGGTTGCGGAGGGCTGACAGACCTCATTCCCCCACTGCCTCTTCCCTATTTGTCTACTTCTTCCTTCTTTCCATTCTGTTTATATCTTGCTCATTCGCCCTTTCTCTTTTATAGTTATCTAGTTCAGTTTCTATGGGAGCAGCCAGCCTGCAGAGCCTTGAAGTCAGAGAGGAGAAGAAAGAAATAAAGCCAGGTGTGCAGGGGGGAACGTGATGGGCCCTGAGGTTGGGCTGAGAGGTGAGGGACAGACACTGGAGTGTGTGACAAAAGGATGAGCTTCACTGCTAATGACTCCCACAGGGGAGACCAGCTGCTCAGTTTGCAACGGCTTACGCATGCACCGACTCCATGCAGGATTGAGTCAGCGGTGTGATAGAGCGTGCGCACGATAACGCAAACTTTACATGACGTGGACGTCAGGAAACAGGGATGCGCGTATTGAGATACAGTCAGGTAGTTTTGTTCTCTTCTTTCTTTGACGCACACACACACACACACACACACACACACACAAAATAAGTCCTCGTTTCTTAATACCGTTCTCTTCCACCGCTGCTCCTTCTGAATTAATTTTAAACTTTTGAAAAATTCTGAGTTCCCACTGTCCTCAATTTGCACTCGGGTGTCATGACACAAGACAGCGTGCTGGTTATGAATTCTGATGATACATTCCATCCCCTCTTGAGTTTTGTCCACGGCTATAAAAGGGATGTTTCAGCACAATAAAGCATAATCAATAATACATAGTCATCTGTGCCCCCCACCCACCTCCCATCCCCCAGAACTCAAATGAAGGGCTCTTTTGTATGATAATGCATGTGAGCCCTCTAGTGTTAAGCCATCTAGTTTCATGTGCTGAAAGAGTGTAAAAAAGCAACAGATAAGGCCTTAACGTTATGTTTGCACTGTACACTGTTATTATTTACATGTTGTAGCATATCCCACACAGCCAGTGCCTGGAGGATTTTTTTCTCTTTAATATTACACGCATAATCTAGCAACAGATTTTTTTCATCTGAGATTAAATGGAATTTTCCTGGTTAAGAACCGCAAGACAAAAACACATTTTACTTCCATTCATGTTGCATTTGAAAAGCGCATTTTAAAAGGCCATGGATTCCTTAATGCAAAGCTTAATATACAAATTATCATTCAGGTGACATTTGCCGGCAGATTTCCATGACATAGAGAATTTCCGCAGCTTTGGAAAGGAATGGAAAACCTTAAAGGCCTAAACTCTATCTGGTGAATAATGTGATATTAAGTAGATGTGACATTTTAAAAGAGGCTTTAAAATCCAAGCATTGATCAAATGTGGGGTGACAAGCATCATAGCCAAGTTAATGGCTTTTTCACCAAGATATCCCAAAGCTTTGCTTGGACTCGGGGTATGTAATGGCAAGCTGCCATGGGTTTCTGTTTATCTGTATTTGCATGTATAATAATGGTCTTAATTTAGCCGTTCATTGTCATGTTTGTATTACAGCATGTAAGCAATTGCTTACGGCACACAAATCGCTCTCGTCACCAAAGGTCAAAGCAATGCATCAACAGGGAAATGGATTCAGAGGCTAAACTTTTCAGACAGATATTAGTAATAGACCTAATGAAGGACCTGAATGTTGCATTCTTTCTAGAGGCAAGCACTTCTATAAGGGCAGCTGTGGTATATGCTTTCCAGCCAGCGATGCTTATTGTCACAACGACCCTGCCACACCACAGAAACAATAACCTGTACTCTGTTGGAGAAGCAGTGTGAAGCAGCGACATCCGTGTTACTGTGTTATCATGCAGGGCTGAAAAAAAGCGCCTTTTGTTAGAAGTGGTTCTGGTATTACAATCATCCGTAATTGACAAGCGGAGATAGAGAGAGAATTAAAGTAGAAATTGAAGACATGAAGCGAATGCAAAGAGAGCTAAATATCCTGTTCACTGTTTGAATTTCATTTGCAGACACGTGAAGAATTTGATACCTCTTGAAGGAATCTTAATTTAAAGCCTGATTTGAGTCTTTAAGGGAGGTACCTCACTCTTACCACAATACTGCTAAACATTAGCAATAAGGCTGGAAACACTGGACAAAGCTTGTATTGAAGTAAAAATAATTATGTGCACTTTAAAGGCTCACAATTGTATTAAATAACATCAGAACTGTTACAGAAGGTCAACTATTTCCATTTAAAAAGTGTTTAATTAAAAAAATTGTTGATATATTTTGATTTTCATGTACATAAGCTTTTTAGTTGTAAATGATATGTAAAGGTTAGGGGGGGTTATAAAACATTTAATCATAAAAATCAAAGTTGTATAAATAACTATTACTTTCTACAGTAATAGCTTAGGTTACTTAGCTAACTTAGCTATTACTGAGCTTACAATTATCTGACAATAATAGCTTTGTCATATAATTTAACTCAAATAGACACTATACACACTAATCCCTTCGTTGTGTACAAGTTATATGAAACCCAGCGGGTAAAATAGTGCAAAGTGGCAGATAGTCTCATCACTGTGAGCAACGAAAAAGTCCTCCACTGTGAGGACTGATTTTAGATTTTTAAATATTCATGGTTTGGATTTTGTATGAAGGCCATATTATTATTTTAATTCTTCACATTTGTTATTACTCTTCTTTTCTTTCCCATTGGTTTTAGCCCTTTCCAAAATGCATCAGTGATGGGCCTGTGCTCCTTATCAATTTTCAATAAAAAAAACCCCAAAAAGTTATTTAACACAGTATTACCCAAATGGAGCTGAAGATATCCTTCTTATCATCTTTGCCCTTGCCATACATACATTTTCAACATTAATATATGTGTTTTCACCATGCACGTTATATAAAAAAGTGCACCACAACATTGCACACTAGTTTGTCAAGTCTCTTTTTAATGCATTTAGTCTGCTATTTTCTGTATGACACAGAAGCGATCATATTTCTAGTACTAACTTATCGCTTAACATGATCAACCTCGGTTTACAAGGTGAATCCATAGACTGTGTGGATGCACTGCATAAACACAGATACTTGCTAAGCAGTACATACAAAAATGTGCTTAAATTTCATTTGCAAAACTGGAACACAAACTTCTTGGAGGGTCTGTTAGTACAATTAACCACACAGCATGGCATATTGGCATATGATAATTGCTTTAAAATCTCCAAAAGGCACAAACCTCACAAATGGGGTCAAGAGGTCTATTTCAGTGGCTCTAATTAGGTGAGGTAAAGGCTAGCAGACAGCCTCCAGCTACAGAAGCCTGTGTCGGCACACCTGACTGTCAAAGGATCCAAGCATCTATTTATGCATGACTTTATCTCTTAATATAAGAGCCCCCCCACACCCACACCCATTCAGTTGTCTTGAAAAGGGAGAATTGGCCATATTGAGGTGTTTTGGGATTTTTAGTACCAGACTGAAAGGATATTTGTTTTCGCTCCAAACTTGAGCAAAATTGGATTTTAACATAAGACTCTGTAAGGACTTACTTTCTTTTAAAAACTAAAAACCAGTCTCAAGTGGTCATTCGAGGAACTTTAGCACTTCTGCTTTGGGTCAATTTCTTTTCTGTTTTGGTTCTTGAGGTTTCCTCCTGGTTTTCGCACATGTCTACAAGTCCTCTGGACACGTGGGCCAACGGCAGCTCATGGAAGAGGTAACCTACTCAATCCTGATCATTAATCATTTTATGTAAGAATGCATATGCCGTGAGTGTGTACGCAGTAACCGCAGGCAACGTGTTTGTATGTGCGCTGTTATTTCCATTTTTTCAGCTGCAGTCAGTCTAAATGAGTTTAAAAACAGCGAGGTAATTGATGGGTTGGACAAAAGGTCACAATCCAAGGGCATGGTGGGACTACAGTGGAAAAAGAGCGTTTCACCTCAGAATGTCTCTGCTGCTGACAGACAAATCAATCACTGTGACTGAATACTAAAAATGCATGAGTGATGAATTGTGGTCTCTTATAAAGCTCTGCTAAAGTTAATGCGGACAGTTCGTAAAATTTTAAGTTCATTTGATTTTAAAGATTTTAGGCTTGGGAAAATAAATTGAACACTGAATGCATGTGTGGGTAAAAGCTTGCATTTTTACATCAATGGGAAATATAAAAATATGGTTCATGCCTTTGAAGAAAGTTACAATGCAGCAGTGTCTTCCTTGCTTTCACAGGCATGTTGACAACAACAGAGGTAGGGGTCAAAGTCAGTCTATTAATAAACTATTTCACTGAAACTGTTGACATCTTTGAAGTCGTGAATCAAGCACAAGAATGAGCAGTTGAACTGTGATATCATGATGTAACACAGATACAGTGGGGGAAATCACCTTAAGGTGACTGTTGAAGGTGAAGGTGAAGTTGAATTGAAATAATTATTTCCTCCCCTGCTGAGTTTGTCAGTTTGCCAACTTACAAAAAAATGAACAGTCTCTAATTTTTAATGCTAGTTTCATTTTAACAGAGAGAGAGAGAGAATAGCAACCAGAAATTCAGAAAAACAGATACATAAAACATACACACTGATTTGCATATTGTTGAATGAAATAAGTATTTAATCCTCAAACAATACATGTTACATACTTGGTGGACAAATCCTCGTTGGCGAGCACAGCAGTAAAACATTTCTTTTGACCTCAGGAAATCACATGATAGGGTGGGGCTAGGTTTCACAATGAGCTCACCCGAAACCTCGGCTGATTGTGACCTACACCCATTTTCACACCTTGGCTCATGTGATTAGGTAGAGGATCAACAGGGGATTCATGGCCCCCTTGGGGGACACTCCCCTAGGACTTAAATCTGGTACTCTCCATCATTTGACCCTAGAACTGAAGAAGCTTCTCGGATGAGAGGTGAAACGTCCTCAAGCAACTTAAAGAAGTCCAGATGCTTTTCTTTCCAAGCTCTTTAGACTACCATGACCTGGATGACTGAGAACCTTCACAGAAACATTTCTTGTAGTTGGTCACCGGGTTTGTACACATTTCAGGGGGATTTTGGCCCACCCCTCTTTACAGAAACTCTCTAAATCCTTTAGGTTTCTTGGCAACTCGAGGTTTTAGCATCCTCCACAGATTTTGTATAGCACTGAGGTCTGGAGACTGACTCCATGACCTTAATGTGCTTCTTCTTTAGCCACTCCTTTGTTGCCTTGTGGTATGTTTTACGTTATTGTCATGCTAGAAGACCCATCCAGACTCCATTTTCAGTGTTCTGACTGAGAGGAGGTTTTCGTCCAACATGTTATACCAGGACATTCCCCCTTCCAGTCACCTCTCAAAGACCAGAAAAACAGCCTCAAAGCAAAATGTTTCCACCTCCATGCTTAACTGTGGGATGGTGCCCTGTGGACAGGTGAGCTTTATATACATGTAATGAGTAAGGAGTATCTATAACTGATTGATTGTGTGCAAATGTGTACACAGACAATCTGTGGGAGCCTGGTTGGGTTATTTATTTCACTCATGGATATTAATGTATACCCTTTATGTAATTAGTTTTTCCTGGATTTTTGGTTTGGTTTGGTTGCCACTCAGACAAATTCTCCACATGAGCGCTGAGACAGGAGGTGAACAAGTCAAAACCAAAAGGCACTTTTTTACAAAGTCTCATCTTTTCAAGCTGTTGCACCATCTCCCTCAGTGTGATCTGCAAATCTCTCCACTTCTTTAGTGATACATAATTAAAACACCGATAAACACCAACACGATTGTACACTCGTGTCTTCAACCCAATCCGACAACATAACTTTTTGTTGAGCATTTTTAAGATGCTGATTGTAATAAAGACAATTGTTTGATTTTGACATCCTCTTTTCTGTTTGAAGGTCAGACCTAGAGCTGTTGCATGCGGTGTTGAAAATTCTCCCTTCTAACTCAATTTGTGTTGGCAACCAAAGAGCCAAATGGCCACAAATAGAGTCCAGACCTCCCGCCCCGATTGGCTGGCTTGGACATGAAACATTTTGTGTGTGTCTTTTATGAAAGCCTAATAAGAGACAAAGATGAAAACAGATGATGCAGATTTCATGAGGGAGGCTGAGATTAAATGAGAAGAAATAATCTCCATCAGTGAAATCAACCACCTTTTGATGTCCTGAGTTTTGAAAAGAAAAGCCCCCCCCCCTCCCTCTGTTCACACCATCTCCCCGCCGAATGCGGGGTCTCTCACTCAGGCTTTGAAAATCATTGAACTCCACAAGTAAGCTCAACGAAATTGACTCTCAGCACAGTTTGTCTGGCCAACTGCCGTGCTGTGTGAGTGTTGTCCTAGAGCTGCTGTGGGCATACGCGGCCCACATCCCTCCCTATCGAGAATGGCCTCCGCTCCGCTTCTTCGGACCACTGCTGGCAGCTGGACTGAGCACTCAGTAGATGTGGAGAGAGACATAACTGGCTACAATTCCCCAACTCCCACCAGGAAAGTCACTCCAAGATTAATGAGTGTTGTAGTGTTTGCTGGCTACATGCTTGGCCATCAAAAAACGCAGACCGGTGAGTGTGAGATAAAGAATGCAGGGTGTTTGCTGAAAATTTTCAGCTGGTCGTTTTTGGTTCCTCTGTATGAAAATCTCACTTGTATTCAGCTGAGTTACATAAACAAAACAAAAACTGCTCTGAATGCTGCCCTGACATGGTATTTCAACACAGGGTGAAGGAAGGTAGAAACATAATAAGCAGATGGAGAATGCTGCTGGAATATAAGACCACCACAGATCAGGGTTTATGATTTATTTTTTTTTCCCTAGACAGTCTTGTACCTTTGAGTTTTATTTGTTTTGTTTATTCCTGGACTTTCTAAGAAAGCTGCCTCATTAGGTATCTAGACAAAAGAAACATGTCATGTTTTTTTGTCAGGAAGTCACCTGGAGAGACAAGTCTACGCCAGGAAAAACAAGAAGGGCGTGAGCGTCTGGGCTGACAGTTCCCGTGATTAGCTTTAGTTGTGATCGCATTGCTGTCATCCCCTTATGTTCTCTTCTCTATGACCCCTCCCCTCCACACACAAAATCTTCAACATTCAACATGTATGAAATATAATGACTAGAGATAAAAGAAGGAGGAAAATTCATTTGAAGGTGCATGACAGAACTGTACCTGTGTGCACAGCTGGCTTTCAAAAAAGTAAAACGTTTTTACAATTTTGGTGGATTTGAACTGGATTTGTGATCCAAATAGGTTATAAATGCACATTTGTAATTCATGTATAAGTGTGTGAATGTAGATTTTAGTACATTCCCACTAACACACCTGCTTGCCGTATGGCCGTGGGCATGCAGCGCACTGCGGCTATTTTAGGCCTCCTCCAGACGTGTTCTGAGTTCCCCTCCATCAAGGGCATAATGGTGCGATCCATCGAATGATAATGGCGGTGTGATCCACAGGTCGGCCGGCCCGGCGCCAGAGCAGAACAGTCTCTCTCATGGCCCATTACAGTCTGCTTAATGACCACACTGATGACCCAACCACTGTGGCAGGCTGTCCTCACTCTGCCTGTTTAAAACAACATTTCACTCCCCTTGCCAAAGTTTACTCATTCTGGAAGCTGAATATGAAATGATTTTTGTTCTTAGTTTGTTTGTATTTTCTGTCTATATAGTGACAATACCGGTTTTCATTTTCGGAATATAAAATGAAGACAAAAAGTTGGGTAACATGTCCTTGAGCATTTGTGTGGTCACTAGAACAAGTTTTGGTTTTTTAAACGTAGGAAAGAGTTGTAGGCATCCACCAACATGTGTGTTTCCTAATGTGAAATGTTATGTTATTTGTAGTTTCATTATTACTTAATAGGTTAGGGAGTACACACACAAAAATGCAACAAAATAAGCAAAACAACCCATCGATCCACCCCAACCTCCTCACTAAGTAGCCTGAAACAATAAGCTGACAGGTAGTTGAGTAACGAGAGACTTTTGCCATCTGAACGTAAACACACCATTTTGGGGTGCTCCCTGTGAGGACGCTCTGCCCATTTCACATTCAGATATTGTCACACACTGTTACACTTTCACAGCTTCTACACTGTTATGATGCCGCAGCATTGCTATTCAGCTTGCTGTCTTTGTGTGAGTGCAGGATTAAAATCAATACTCTGATCTCTTGACAGAAAATTCTGCACACTGTCAAACAGCAAAAGCAGACACGTAGTTGATTGATGCATATATGCATTGAATCGTGTAGCATAGAAATGTAAACACACACATACTGCAATTGATAAGAGAGTCAAGTGCATAATCAGTGAAGAACACATGTTTTTTTTTTTGTTGTTGTTCATTTTTTTCTACACAGAATTCCACTGTGGAATTCTGCCTTAATTTGTAGTACAGTATTAGAGTATTAGATGTGTTTCGTTGTGTCCCACAGTGAATGCATATTAGATATTTACACACACAAATTGCTTAGTACTTAAAGAAAACTTGAATACTAGATGTGCGCTTCACATGTTTGCCATCAACCACTAGCTTTTAGCAATTTTTCTAAAGAAACAATAATAATTAAGAGAATCTTAGAGAACCAGTAGAGGACGAGGCAGCAGAGGAATCCTTAAATATTTTGGTACTTTTTTTTCCTTTTTCCAATTTTCTTCACTCGGTATCTCACTGTCACTTTGTCCTTCATTCCTGGGCTGTTCTACGTGGCCACGTTGTATGATGGCTGGAAATGACTGATGATCTCTCTGAATGAGTAATACAATCAGAGTCATGGGGCACTGGAGTCGGGGAGGGAGAAAGAGAGAGGGAGGAATAGATCAGCTGGAGATATGGGACTGAATCTGGGTATCTTAATTTAGTGAGCCATAATTAAAAATCTGTTTGCCAGTTTTTCCTCTCCATGCTCTGCAGTCCCGCCTCCCCTTGACAATTAAAGATTTAATCACCATCTGCAAAAAAAAAGAAAAAAAAAGAGAGCGGGGCGGCTGGAAAATATGTCTGACCCAAAACTCAAAATGCAAGATGATGTTGCTGAGGGACAGCATTCCCAGAACTTGGACACTGTTTATGTTCTATCCACACTCATCCAAATTTGAATTTGTTTACTGACACTATTGATATAATGAGACACTGGAAGCAAACACGTCTTCATCCAGTTACATGTTAGAACGCAGCTAACACATCAGTGCTCTAAACTTTCCTGGATGATACAATGAAACAGTCTAAAACCTGTTGATAAAATTTATCAACATATCAATTCAGTGTAAAATAAAATAAAAATGATGGCACGGTCTTGTATGTCATGTTATAAAAGACCAATATTATTCCAAAGAATGATTTATTGATTTTTTGGAACAACACAAACAGCAACAAATCAGCACAGCCAAATACAAATAAGAAAAAGAGAAGAAAAAAAAAACAAATACAATTGAGTTACAGATATACATGTCTGGGTCAAAATATGTACAGCGTTTCACAGTTGAAGTCAAGGGAAATAAAAAAGAAAAAAAAGGGAATACAGACATTAATTATTGTGTTTAAAAACAAAATGTGATCCCCCTTTATGTAATAGCACAGCAAGGTCACGAGGTAGGTGATCAAGCAAAGGCTGCCATATCCTACAGAATGCATTACAATTGCCCTTTATGATGGCACTGAGGCGCTCCATTGGCAGCACCTTGAACATTTCTCTGTACCATTGTGTAACAGTGGGGGGCTGTCTCTGAATCCATTGAAACAGTACACATCGCCTCGCTAAATGTAAAAGTTTACCTAACAAAAGCATCTGTACAGAAGACAGAGAGAGCCCTTCTATACATAGACCCAGAACGAACAGCACAGGGTTCAGTGGGATCGTTTGGTGAAAGATTGAGTGAAGCTCTATAGCAATATTTTTCCAAAATCTAGTAATTAAAGGACATTGCCATATGCAATGGTAGTAGGTCCCCACATCCGTATTGCACTTTACAGGAAAACAATTTCTTGGCAGATCGAAAAGTTTTGGACCATGCTTCTGCACTAAGCTGAACTTCGAGGTCGGTTTCCCACCGAACCCTGGCCTTATCAGTGGTTACAAAATTCAAAGACAATAATTTCCCATAACAAAGAGAGATAAATTTCTTTTTTGTGATTATTTCCTCATTAAATTTAAGAAGAAAGCTTTCAATAGGATTCAAAACTGGTTGATTGGCTGGAAATTTAAGGGAATTTACAAAATGTCTTACTTGTAGGAACCCAAAGAAGTGTTTCTGTGGTAAATTATATTTAATTTGAACTTGATTAAAGGCCATAAAACTACCCCTTTCAAACAGATCGCAAATAAATCTTATATTTTTAGAATGCCAATCATCAAATATACTAATGCCAATACCTGGGGGAAAAGCTTTATTCCTAATTAGAGGCTGCAGTGCACTAGAAAAACCTCTTCTTCCAACGTGGGCAGCAATATTATGCCAAACCTTAAGTGTAGGCATCAAAATGAAATTATTTCTGACACCAAGAGGAAGGTCAGCCAGATCAACAGATAAAAGACTAAGAGGTGAAAGAGGGTCACAGCACCAAGTATCTACCGATGGCTCGCCTTGGTATAGAAAGGAATGTAACCACCCTGAGATTGATAATGCGGATGTTGTCGCGCCTGCTGCGGTTCTCTAAATCATCCAAGCTTTTTGCCATGATCTTAATCTTCTCCTCAGCTTCAGCCAGTCTTCCCGCGAGGTCAGTCACCCCATCTTCCACATCTGAGATTCTCTGTTCTGCCTCCGTGACGCGTTTGGAGACGTTTTCCAGCGAGGACGAAATTTTCTCCAGTGTCCCAGACAGTGTAGACAGTTTTTGGTCAATTACCTCACTGATGCTATTAGACACCTCACGGATGAGAGCTGCGAGGGCTGGTCGCCCACTGCTACTAGCATGTCAGTTTGGCTAGCAGTGTTTGTCATGACGGCCGTCGTCTTTCGAGTCTGTATCTTCGTCTGTTTCGACATTACTTGTCATCCAAAAAGCGTATTTAGGGCTGTTGCGTATTCCCAAAACTCTCAGTCAATAGCTTAGGTAAAAATATAGACAGTAACGCACATTACACTGTAATAAATACAGGTGGGAGCGGGAGCACAGTGAAAGCACGTCTTCTAGCCAACCATCTTCACCGGAAGTCCCCAAATTTATATTCTGAACTAGTTCTTTTTTGTGTCCGGCAGGGCAATCTGTACATAAGCTCAAACAACTAGAATATCAACTCTGTGTGTGTAGTGTGCACTGGGAACACTGTGTTCCACATCGAGCTGGAACATTTTTATATATTTTTTATATATTTGTTTTTTGAATGTATCTAGAGACTGACATAAAACCTTGAAACATAATATCACACAAAAACAGCATTTCCACACTAAAGTTCTCAAATCCCTGTGTGCGTTTCTCTGGTCAATAATGCTATCTTTAGACGGCAGCTTTCATCTGAGAAAAAAAGAAAGCTTTTTTCTTACAAAGTCGAGAAAAAAAAGGCTGTTCTTATACCTTGATTCTTGCTATCGCATATAATGTATTCAGTATGATCACCCCCTGGTATGTGTTGACCTTTTTCCACCAACTTTAGGATAAACACATTCAAAAGCTCGGTATAAATCCTTTTAATTTGTATATAAAATTGAAACGTAACGGTATTAGTGATGATTATCTGGATGCAGCATCCCTGCTTAAAAGTTCTCTAAAGAGTAAAAGAAGCTTACATCTCAGATGTTGCAAAGTTAAGTGCTCAATGGTAAAGAAAGTAAAGAGTGGTAATACTTTTCTTAAGGCTAATTTTAGCCACTTGGGGCTATTGCGCAGGGTTCTTCCACGTCTCTTTATTTAAGAGAATTCTGATCTAAAGTCTGCCCTGACTGACCTAATATCTTTATCCACTTTCATAAAAAGCGAGACTCAGTGTAAAAAAATGTTTGCTCACATCCAAAGATATTTTCTAGACTTGCTCTGAGTTTTAATACTTTTTTTGTTTATCTCTTCCATGTTTTCTGACACGTCTCGTATAAATTTTAGTGTTTCTGCAATTGTGTCATGTTCGCGTACCGGCAGGCAAGGAGAGAAGGACCCAAAATGCAGGTTTCAGTGAGGCGAAATGGAACTTAAAGTGACAGATTTATTAGCAGGTTGCCGGTAAACAGCAGGCTAACTAAACTGGGAAAAATACAAACTAACAGGCAGGTACATACGGACCGGAACAGAGTACAGACTGAGGGTGAGTAGACATTAACGAGGTAACACAGGGCTAATATACACACGGCAGTAATCAAGGGATGAGGCACAGGAGGGGAACACACCTGGGAGAAATCACAGCTGACGAGACAGGGGAATAGTAAACTGAACACACTGACACCAGACACGAACCTCCAAAGTAAAACAGGAAACCAGAAACACCTTACAAGGAGGCAGAAGACGCTGCACTTAATCTAGAATAATAATCAACACTATAGAAACATACCAAAATATAAAGAACTGAAGAAGCTGGGTCAGAATGACCCAGAACCGTGACAAATTGACTTTTTTTCACCAGTAAGAGTGTGAGAGGAAAGTTTCATCAGACAGTCCATCACATTGGCATCAGTGTTTTTTGTTTAATTTTTCATAGGCGGGTTAAATGTCATACTTGTAAAGGGGTGCATTTTATTTAAACAATTACTTTTGCTACCTTAACCTAATTAAACAGCACTTATATGCAAAAACTGCCGATCTACTGGGATTTTCCCACACAACTATGTCTAAGGTTTACAGAGAATGGTCCAAAAAAAGAAAATTCATCCAGTGAAAAGCATATCTCTAGGCAAAAATGTCTTGTTATTGCCAGAGGTCAGAGGATAATAGCCAGACTGCTTTGAGCTGATAAGGAAGGCAAAAGTAACTCAAATAGCCACTCGTTACAATCAAAGTATGCTGAAGAGCTTCTCTGAATCACAACATGTTGAACCTTGAAGCAGATGGGCTACAGCAACAAAGGACTGCACCAGGTTTTACTCCTGTCAGCTAAGAACAGAAAATTGAGTCTATAATTCAAAGAGGCTCACCAAAATTTGACTATAGAAGACTGGAAAAATGTTGCCAGTTCTGATGACTCTCAGTTTCTGCTACAACATTACAATGGTTAACCCATGAAAGAGAAGTGTATCATGAGTTTTTGAGACTTCTACATCGGTCTGAAAATTTAATGAGGCTCCTGAGATACCAGAGTTCTCTGGCATTTATTTCCTGGTTCAGGCTTTAAAGCATTAAGGTCAGAATTTGGGATAACCAGCATGACAGTAGCATAGATCCATCCTGGTAACAACAGTTCAGGCTGGTGGTGGTGATGGTGTGTTTGATATTTTCTTCACACACTTTGGGGCCCTTATTTTCCACTAGTACATACTTGGCTTGGTTCGACTCACCTCGACTTGGTTTTTAGGTTTTTCTATTAGGTGGTAGTACCTGGTACCAGGCAATTTTTTAGTACTTGCTTGGCAGAGATTCCAAGGGAGCTGAGTCAATATGAAAATGTGATGTCAACAGTTAATGTCACATATAAAGCATCACTTGATCGGCCATGAGAATGTCTCCTTCACAAAATCAAAATGCTGCAAATGTGATATGTGTTGGTAGGGAGGGGGAGAAAAGGGACTTAGGGTTTGGGTCTGGGGTAATGTTCTCGGGAAACCCAATATATTGTATGTTTGTGGTGTGCTGTATAAGACAGTTTCCCTTTGTTCTAAAAGCACATAAATATTGCATTATAAAAAACTGGTATTGAAACCTGGTAACGAGAGAAATGGTTACACAAAAACCAACACAGTGGTCCCCGAATCTGACAAAAAGCCATGTACCGAGGAACAAGTATACCATCATTTTGACGTCCTCCATTATTGTGTTGTGTTTGTGTTGCACAGAAATGACGTCACAGGACTTTCGGCCACGTTGCTGTAGTGACCCCACGAACATTAGCTTGTACTCAATTGTAATGGGAAATGACTGAAACCAAGCAGACAAAGTAGGTACTAGTGGAAAAGGCCTATTAGTACCAACTCAGACGGTCACACCACAACCTACCTCAGCACTGTGGTAGACCATTTTACAATGCTCAAATCACCTCCAACTATGTGATGCTGTCATGTCTATATGTAGCAAAATCTGTGAGGAATGTTTCCAGCACCTTGTTGAATGTGAGTCACTAAGAATTAAGGCAGTCTTGAAGACCAACAGGGATCCTAGCAAGGTGTAACTAATAAGGTGTCACTTCAGTGTCCTGTGATATTAACATTATCACCATGTTACAGTGCTGGTATTTTGCTCAGGAAACCAGTAGGTATGGAGCCGCTAGCATTTCTGTGGACACTCAGATGGATGTTTCTACACTAGTCAGTGACACTGTGTTAATTTCATAGAGCTTCTAAAGTTTACAAATCTCAATCATACATTTAACATGGAAAAAAAAAAAGAAATGTAGAGAACAACTTGTGGGTATCTCTGTTATGCTGCCATGTAAATCATCATTTGAGCTCACAGAGCAGACATGCGTGTTTACCTACCAACAAAACGGCAGGCGTCGGCACACAAAAGGCACTAATGAAGACTTGTCTCAGTGTGGTGCTGTGAGAAAATGAGTTACAATTTTTAACAGGTTTGAAAATCCAATGAACGCTTAAAGGAAATAACAAAGACGATGCTCGTGTAGTTTTATCACAGCCATTTGCAGAAATCAATAGGTACATTCAATATTTGCTCACACCTCCTATTTTGTGCTTTTCTAGGACAAACTAAATCCCCGTGCAGAAGATGGCTTTATCACAGACTTACCACACACTGTAATTAAGTCACAAAGCAGAACTGTCTGGAGTTATCTATGGGGAGAAGGTAGGCAAGGAAACTTTGAGACAGTGACATATCATGAATTACAAGTCAGTCTATTTCCTTGCCAGCTCTTATCGGGTTCAGGGACCTGTTCTAAAGGGGAGCTTTAGTATGGTGTATCAGGCCAGTGCCTAATGGAATTGATGGCTCTGTATCAACTTTGGCCCAACAGATGAAGGTGGATTGGCTCGGCTGGGACTCAGAGGAGCTGTGCCAGAAAAACGGGAAATTTCATTGGCAAGTTTGAGGTTGCTGATTGGAGTTCTGGATTAAGTATCTAAATTAGTTTAGGGTTTTATACCTGGTGGACAGACTGTTTTACTTGAACACAGTCGTTTTCTTTCTAACATAAATATCTGAAGATATATTTGAAGTCTTTGATAGCACAGGCATACAGTACCTGTCATTACAGCCATGGAGCGAAGATAAATTGAGAAAAAATGATGACGAAAAATGAAAGTTGATGTGACTGTGAGAAAAAAAGCAAGACACATAGTGGGTGTAGTTCAAAGGTATGTTGTTAGCCATGGTGACCTGCTGACATCTCTTGCAGTGAGCTAATAAGGCAGGATCACTTTTGCCAGAGTGTCCAGAGCAGAGCAGGAAGGTCTTGTAAGGAGAGTAAAATTATACCCCCCCGAATCTACCACAGACAGGGGCTTCTTCTGATGTCTTGCATAAAACTCTCATAAATGTTTGATTTTGTTTACTGGGTAACAGTATGAAAAACAAGTCTCATCATACACAGTAAGCCTCGCCTCTGCCGAGAGCCTCAGGATAGGCTGTTGACAAGTAGAATGAGAGGCAGTCAGGAAAAACAATGAAGAATGATGGGAGAGAGGT
Source organism: Oreochromis aureus (assembly GCF_013358895.1). Lineage (NCBI taxonomy): Eukaryota > Metazoa > Chordata > Actinopteri > Cichliformes > Cichlidae > Oreochromis > Oreochromis aureus. Next base: position 13,775,837 of record NC_052962.1, read on the forward strand.
TTTGCTTGAGGAACGTGCTTTAGCTGGATGTGACAAAATGAGTCTAGAGGTAAAGTAATTAGAGTCACAGAGCAAACTGTTGCTGTGGAACTTTAGGTTTTTTCCCCACTCTTTCTTTTATATAATTACAATTCATTCTCTTCTCCAAATCAGCCTTATCAGCCAGTGTGGGATTCTACTTTAACTAGATTAAAGCTTTTGCTGAGGGGCATCAAATTCCTGCCAAGTGACTGCAAAGATGAGTTACAAAGTGTCTGCCACAAACTTTCTTTTGAGCCCAAGGATGTCAAATATTCAGACCAGAGTGAAGTCTGAACTAGGGCATGGGTTGGCTTTACAAAACTTAAGAAGTTCTACAGAGTTATGGGGTTTTGCAAGGCAAAAAAAGTATTTAGAAGAGAAGCAGATCAATTATACATTTCAGATTAAATATTTTACCATGTCTGGAGGAGAGGGTTGTTCATGTTGTAGTTTATCCAACCTGAAGAGAATTTTACTATTCTCTCGTTTCATGCAACTTTGTTGTAACATCTATGCTACTAAAGTGCAGTGTGCAAAACACATAGGCCACTGAAGTTACATTAAGCTGCTCCTTTACTGCAACACTAAAAAGGGAAAAAATAAAAAAATGTAAGTTTGAATGACTTTAAGCTATGAGAAAAATAAACAACTAAAAACTGTTGAATTTTGAATGACTGTGGATTTATTAAATAACCCCCACTGGTTTTGGCATATAAATACAACACTAACAATGTTTAATAATGGGGAACGCCCCCTAGAAAAAAATGTAGTGTTCATGGACTGTTTTCTACCTGACAGACCTGTAATCCAAAGGATTGGAGTTTTAGGTTAAATATAACCATGCCATTAGAATAACGGCATTTTAATTTTATATGAAAAGTGAGCTTTGTGATTTTTTTTTTATATTATAACAAACTATGTTTACTTAAAAACAGGGGTGGGTGATGTAATAAAATATTATATCAAAATATTTCAAAAAAATACTGAACAGTGTTTTATTAGTGATTGCCGCTTGCGGGCAGTAGCATTGAATGACATACTTCCTTCAGTAATTCAAAGTGTGAATCTATTCCTGTGGCCACTATACTGTAGGAAAAACATGTCTTAGTGAGCTGAGAAAGCTCAAAAACATTAAATTTACAGTGCATTCCATACTGGCTGTGGCCGGCTAGCATGTTTCTCCTGCTATTTTCAGCAGATGTGAATCCACTTTAGAGTTTTTCCAGATCTGTGAAAGCTGTAAGTAAGTAATGAAAAAATTGCGAAAATGTCAATAATCACATGTCTAATATTGTTTTCAGAAGAAATAAGTTTTACTGCAATTGTTATTTATTATTATTGCTATTATAATTTGCTATGAAGCATGCTTTTTATAGTAAATTTTACTATATTATGTAATAAGTCAGTCACAACTGATATGTTGAATATCCTGCCTCAATGAGAGCTAAAGGTTTCAGTTGAAGCAGTTGACTGAAGAAACACAGGAGAGCGAAATCTGAAATCCCACAAATTCAGCTTTTCTCCAATTCTATTCTGCACCAAAGCAAGCAACAGAAATCTGAATAAGGAATTATTTTTACATGAAGACTGTATAATTATTTACCTATAATTGTGTTTTCACTTATTCTTGTTTGTCTTCAAACAATTTTAAAAAAAAAGCTAAATAACACTAATAGTGTTGATCTCAGTGATACATGTGTTTTCAAGGAGTGCTTCTATTAGTACAGTGGTGTTGGACGCTATTTTATATTCCCTAAATCATTCCCTAAAACCTCAGATAAGACCAGCACCTTAAAAATTAAACAATGTTTTGTGCTTGTACACACACTTGTAGGAATCTTACCAAAGTGCTTCCAGAGTAGATGTTCATATATTTTTAATAACAATGCTGGCTGAGTTTAGCAGATGGCTTCATAACTTAGTGCTTGTGGTCTACTGGGTTAGCCACAGCGGTGGTGCTCTGAAGCCCAAAATGTGGTGCAGGTAGAAAGCAGAAAAACACCGGTTGTAGCTATTGCTTGTAAGTGAATCTGCATCTGTTGTGGTGTATGCATTATTCAGATACTCGTTCTATCAATATTCACTGTCACGAGCTACGTTACAGTAGTACATCTTACCATACATTATATTTAAAATACTTATTTATATTCATTTCACATTTCAAATAGATGTCCTGTTCAACAGTTGATGTCACAAATAAAGCATCTGTGAACTGAAACCCAAACTAATTCATATATGCTTTTAATCAGTTACAAAAACATTAATGAATATTAGTAAAGACAATAATGATGGACCCCTCTGCAGATTTTAAACAAGTAGATGCATTATGAAAATTTAAACACAAGCACTTAAGCAAGCTGAGCCAAATCAGGACATCCACAACAAGGAATTTAGATTTCATATTCCACACTGAACAACCCTATTAAGTAGTCAGGCTCAAGCAGACAGCATGCTCTAGTCAGTATGTGCACACATTCTGGTACTCATTTTTGGACAGCATTTTTGTCTCTTAGTGAGTAATTTAAAGATATGTTAGGAAAAAGCACAGTGATGGGTGATGAAATATACTAAATGTAAAGGGTATGTCCTGTAAACCCCTTTTTTTAACAGTGTGGAGGCAAATGTCACTCCAAGCAACAGCAACCCCACTAGTGCATGAAGAGATGGATATTGTCAAGTCTCCTCTCATAGCTCTCATGAAAGATGACGTGAAAGAGGTGACTGAGGAGTATAGTGGCAGTGCAGTCAGCAGGATAACATTTCAAATGGACAAGACTTGTTTTTTGTTTTGGAGCCCTAAGGCATGGCTGCTAGGCTTGTGTAGTTTGTTACACTCAGATTCCACTGAAACTGACAATTATGTATTTGTACAGAAGTGTGTGCATAGTGCTACAAAGTCCATATGACAATGGTATCAGAACTTATAATATCTAATATAGTGCTATAGCAATTTTCAGATTGTATCCATCCCTTTTATTCTGCTTATCCCATTCAAAGTTGCAGGGCCTTTCTCCCTATAATCCTATCCCAGCTGTTACTATATAGGGTGAAAGACCCCCTGGACTGGTCGTCTATCGCAGGGGTAACACAGTAAGACAGAGAACATTTACACCTCTGGCCAGTAGGGCTATACTGCTATACCACATGTCCCACAATAAAACTGGTATGAATTTTTATATGATATAAAAGTATCACGTTGCGGATATCAACATCATGTGCTTCACATAACAAAGAGATCGGCCCAGGCATGTCTGATATCAAGAGCTGAGGCTCCAATAATGATATAGCACCTAAAAAATTGAGTTACTTTCTCAACTACCACACAAAGCACAATACTTTGCAATATATGCAAGAAAACTATTAAAGGTGTGAACTACAAACTTGTTTCACCACTTGAGGCAAAAATACACTGCTGAGCTGGATGGTCTAGGCCCCCAAAAAGACAATCGTTTCATGCCTGACTTTGTGGAGCTGACCAAACCCTTAACAAATCTCACCTAAAAGGGTGCTCCAGATCTGGCCTAGTGGACAGAGCAGTGCCATCCAGCATTTGAGCAAGTTAAGAAGGCTGCCTGTGTGGAACCTCTGCTCCGCAGTCGGCAATTTTATCCGTCTGACTGATGCCTCGAGCAGAGGGCTGGGGGCTGTTTAGTCCTAGCAGGTAATTATGGTCTTGAGGCTGTCCAGCAGCCAGAACAGGAGAGGAGATAGAGCAGAGTTGCAAAAGAGTGGTGGGCAATCCGCTGGGTGATCGACTCGCTTCGTTGTTACCCCCCAGAATGTCCATTTACCCTCTGGTCAGGTGATGCCCTGCTGCAGTGGCTCCATCACATGAAAGATGACAACACCCAGATCACCCAGTGGCATCTGGCTCTCCAGACTTTCAAGTTCCATGTGTTCCATGTGATCCATTGGCCAGGGGCACAGATGGTTTGGCAGATTTCCTCTCTCACTCACAGGGGGGACAGAAGAGTAGGGTGGATCGCTCCCTAGCCTAAGTCAGGCGATCAGGGTATGTGGCAGGGTGTAGTTTTTGGCTCAGCTGCAGGAGAGTGTGTTCGGGGGAGAGTCCAGAGAATGCTGGTTAATCATGCCTCCACTATTTCAGTTGCACTCCAGGAACGTGAGAAGGGGTGGAGCCGGAGAGATGACATCGAAGCTGGCTGGATTAGGCACACTAAAGACATCAGCCTATGGATTCATTTTACTTTTTCCTACCATATTAGCTTAGTTTACAACCTTTGCTGACCTCTTAGTTTTTATGTGACTGACTTAAATGTCAGGTTAAGAATTTCTCATTTCACTTCACTTAGTTTTATGAGAAAATTCAGTCTCCAGCAACAGTGCCATACAGACCTCTTGATAACTAGTCTAATGGTTATAGTTGGCAGTAGTTTAAATTCAAATCAGAAATATATCTTATTGATTACTATTACATATTACTCTATTAATGAACAAAACTTTGAACTAAGTCAATAAACCTATATAACAAATGCTTCCATGCTAACATGCTAATGAGATGTTAAAACAAATGATCGTTTATAATGTTTTAATATTCAGATATTCAGTGGGAATGATTTAAAACTGCAGTGTCTGCACTGTTAATCTGCTGTTTTCCTGTTCTGCCTTCGTAGGCTCTGGCCTTATTTTCCGAGAATAATTAGAATCCCAGTGTGAAGTTGATGTAACATTAAAATCATCCCAATGTGAAAATGCAGAGTGAAGGCTGCCTTCATAATCAAAACACTCTCATTAGTGTGAGTGGCTGGTGTGCAGGTTACAGTGTGTGTAAAGAGAAAATTCCTCTTTAGACACACACACATACAAAAGCGGATCACTGGACTATCTCTGGCAGAACTGACTGAGACATTTGTGTTGCCGTAACGGGAAAGTAAGACCTTATGTTTCGAAGGAACATTTGAACTTTCAAAACTGAGTCAAAAGTGTGGAAAGGATTAGAACTAAGATATTTTCATAGGAAGAGAAACTCTGACTTTAAATCTTTCCTTTTGATGGTAAGAACATGCCCAGGGCGTGTACCCCTTTGAGTCCACCACACTAAACTTCTCTTTTCATAACTGACCGCTGTGGTTTCAAAAAGCAGCAGCAGAAAAAAAAAGACTAATTTCAGATTTGTTGTTATTAGAGAAGTTTATCATTCTGAGGACTGAGGGCTCCCTATTTAACCTACTGCTGCTACTGGTTGACATTAGCATTCTGATATTAGCATTTCACTCAAAGTGCCACTGTGAACCATGATGACGTGCACAAGTAATGGAAGTTTCGACTTTGCATTACTTGTGCAAATATTCGCTAAAGTGTTCTTGGACTTTTCTGCAACCCCTAAATATACACAGAAAGTCATCTTCCTTCTACAACCAGTAGTTCAAGGTTTAGACTGTATAAAAGATGGATAGCCACTGAGATATTACTCACTGCTTAGAGAAGTCTCCTTATACAACCTCAAGCTGAGCATCTTTCTTATTTCCATCTTAAGTGCTTTGATAATCATCCTTTTCTGGCTCTAATAGTGACCATCATTTTCAAAAATGAAGTTCATATTTTCTACAGTGTGACAGGAGATGTCCTATTAGGCCAATAAAGTCATTAAGAAGTGTTTACTGAGATCACATTACCATTACCATTAAATAAATGAAAACAGAATGCAGGTTTAAGGTACTTCTGCATTGGCCTCCCTTTTCTGAGCTGGAAGCTATGTACATCTTGTCTTTGCATCATTTTTCTCTGAGCTCACTCCCTTTATCCAGGCTCAAAGTTAATTCAAACCTTCCAGCCAGCCACAAACTGTGACAATAAGCCACAGCTTCATTTTTGATTACTGTTGGTGTCAGACGGATACTAAGTCTATCAGAGAATCTTTGCTGATAGGCTTTCACGAGTCTGCATGAAGCGGATTGTTTTAGCAAGGATGAAATGTTTTCAGCTCATGTGAACACATATTCGCCTCTCTTCATGTCGTACGCCGACTAGCTGTGTGAACACGCTATCATGCAGCTAAGTGTAAGCCATGGAATTGTACTGAGAAACTGTTTCTGCTTTGCTGATTTGGGCCCATAATCCAGCGTGGACTTCTCAAATCTACCTTTTGACTTCTGCACAGTTACAGTGTTGACTGATGCTGCAATAGCCTCAGACACGACAAAATCCTTCCCCAACCCTCAACCTCATTTTCAATAAGCCACAAACCCCATCAAGGAGTAGGTGTCCCGTCACACAAGACAACATGTTGAGACAGTCTGATCAGCTTTCACACAAGAGCTCTGCCATCTTAAAGCAGTGGGAGGTGTGCTGCCAAAGCCTGAGTAGGCAGACTTCTGCCCCAAGTATTCAAAGTTGATGCTGTGTTTTCCTCTTCTTTTTCTGCTGTTGACTCTCATTTCTTGTTTAGGTACACACTGGAGCGGTGTGGGCGCATGAACTAGCAAATGACATCTACGGGGGTTTGGATTGAAATATTGTCAATCACTGTGAGCGAGAAGAAGAGCAGGGCAATTGTGTGTTTGTACAGTGCAAGCTAGGTTTATTTGTGCAGGACCTGGATAGCCTGGGAATACAAAGTGTTTTATAAAGCACATATAAGGCAGTGTGACAAGATATAAAAGAAAAACACAGGGCAGCTTAGTAATAATAATTTGGAAAAAAAATACACGTATTGCAAAAATCTGTACTTGCATTGTTGATATGTTCATAGGGTGTCTACTGTTGACAAGCCGTACCACAGGATTTACTTCCCTGAGTTAAACATTGATACGAAGCCTCTCAATGAAGAGCCAGACAGGAGAAGCAAGAGAGAAGGATGGGAGGGGCAGAGCACGGGCACCCTGACCTGCAACAAACTGGTGCCCCCTGTTGAGCTTTCATTTCATGGTTAAATGTGGACTTAATGGCTGGTATAGCATGGCGGTAGCTTCAGTGTCTGTGACTCAAGCTTCCATTAGTCCCTGTGGTTCGAAAAAAAGGAAAAAAAGAAGGAATATTGCCTTTCCTGAAGAGCAGAGCAAACGACAGCATCCTCGGGTAGGTTTAGTACGCACACTAAACAAACTGACTTTCTTAATACTTAAAATTAAGAGCTGTATTTAATGAAAATGTAACAAATGACTCGAGCCAGTATATGCAATACCGAGATCGATACCCTCCATCTACATGCTATATTGTCGGTGCTTTTTAGATATCAGCAAAGTTTAATCTTGTTAAAAGTTCATGGGCTTTATAGATCACTTTAAATTGCAACTGTGGGGAAAATGCTGGAGTGACTTATCCTGTTATAGCGGAGAAATACAGCAAACAGAGATGATGTAAAAAAAAACTGCTTAAATGAGAGAAGCTTTGAGGAGTTTATTAAAAACCATAGATCAAGTTAAGGGCGAATTTTTTAAAACTATATGCCTGTAAACCATGATCTTTGACATACAGTTAATAATGTATCAGTGGTTTGTATTTAGTTATTAGGTTTGTATGTTTTATAGGTCCAGTTGGGCTTAAAAATGAGACCCGAATCTTGCTGTGAGCACTTCTTTGTGGTATTTTGTGAAGTAGGCTTTTACACTTTGTGGCAGTGTTAAGATGAGTCACACCTTCTCTGCCTGTTTAATAGAATTCTACTTGGTTAGAGACAAAGATAAGGACTAGGAAACAAGGGAAAACAAAATCTACCTAGCAGCCTCATGAAGCACATTAAGATGAATTATCTTAGTAGTTTAATCTAAACAAGATCTACAATGCGAAGACAAAATATATTTAACCTGTTTACTAATCTGCTACAGGCCATACTTGAATCTTCAACTAAACACATATTTAGTTTAAACCACATCTTTGCTTCTGGTTCATTGATTTTCCTTTTCTCTGTCTATTATTAAGACCGATGCCAAACTGGTACACTTTTGAATAGATGACCAGACCTTGGGCCGGTTCTCAAAGTGCATCATTTGTTCACACAGGCATGGTTTGTTAGAATACCACAGTGAATCATCTGCCTCCATCTCATCCTGTCCTTTACATCTTGTTCTTTCACACCAACCCTCTGCATAACCTCCTTCATTATATTCATAAACTTTTTCCTTCATATGCAACATCCTTTTCCTTGTACGTCCACTTTCCCTCCTCTGAATGTATCGGAATCTGGTCTCTAACCACTCCACCCTACCTGTGCTCTCTTCTTCACGTCTCTTCACCGTCCTCTGCTTTGAAAGATTGACCCCAGGTATTAAACTCATTTACCTTTGCTACCAATACTCCCTGCATCTTCACTGCTACATGTGTCTCCCTCTCATTCACACACAAGTATTTTGTCTTGCTTCTTCTGACTACAATTCCTCTTCTCTCCAGTCCATACCTCCACCTTTTAAGGACAGGACTAAACATCTTATAATAGCCAATAAGGCGTATCGCTGATTTGAATTTAAACCATTAGACTACACACCCCCATAAAAATTATACACCACTGGTGCATTTATGTATATGCTGAGCCTCGTTCTGCTGGTTTCTTCCTGTTAAAAGGGAGTTTTTCCTTACCACTGTTGCCAAAGTGCTGGCACACAGGGGGTCATATGATTGTTGGGTTTTTCTCTGTATGTATTATTGTAGGGTCTACCTTATAAAGGTACAATATAAAGCTGTTGTTGTGATTTTGCGCTGTATAAATAGAATAGAATTGAATATATCAGTATCAAGCTTGTGTTTCCACTAAAAAAATAAAAGTAATAATAATAAAAACAGCATAATACAGAGGCCATTTATATGGATACACCGTAATAACATGGGAATGGTTGGTGATATTAAAGTCCTGTTTGTGGCACATTAGTATATGTGAGGGGGCAAACTCCTCAAGATGGGTGGTGACCATGGTGGCCGTTTAGAAGTCGGCCATCTTGGATACAACTTTTGTTTTTTCAATAGGAAGAGGGCCATGTGACACATCAAACTTATTGGTAATGTCACAAGAAAAACAGTGGTGTGCTTGGTTTCAACGTAACTTTATTCTTTCATGAGTTATGTACAAGTTTCTCTTTGTTCACAGCCATTGACATGTCGAAGAGGTTAACACGTGAGGAGCGGATTGAAATTGTGTTGATAGCTGGTGAATGCAGTAACCGGGTCATTGCAGCAGATTTCAATGCAAGACACCCTACGAGAGCACCCATCTCCCATGCTACAGTTAGCAAACTGCTTGCTAAGTTTCGTGAAACTGGTTCAGTGTTGGATTTGCCAAAATGTGGACGCAAGAAAACTGTCACTAATGAAGAAACATCAGTGGCTGTCCTAGCTTCATTCAGCAAGAGCCCACAGCGTAGCACTCGCCGCATGTCACTGGAGAGTGGCATTAGTCGAACATCCCTTCGGTGGATATTAGCTACTCACAAATGGCACCCTTACAAACTCCAGCTACTGCAGCATCTCAACGAGGATGACCCAGATCGGCGCACAGAATTTGCAGAATGGGCAAAACAAAAATTGGAACAGGACCCTCAGTTCACGAGAAGATTTTGTTCAGTGATGAGGCAAACTTTTATGTGAATGGTGAAGTTAACAAACAAAACCACCGCTATTGGTCTGACACTAACCCACATTGGATGGATCCTCCAAGACTGTTGGAACAACAAAAGTGATGGTTTGGTGTGGTATATGGGGTACAACGATAGTGGGTCCATTCTTCATCAATGGAAACCTCAAGGCCACTGGATATTTGAAACTGCTACATGATGATGTGTTTCCCTCTTTATGCACTGAAGCTGGCACGTTCCCTGAGTTTTTCCAGCAAGATGGTGCACCACCACATTATGGGTGCCAGGTCCGAGCATTCCTAGATGAGCAGTTTCCTGGAAAGTGGATTGGTTGTCGTGGGCCAGTTGAATGGCCCCCAAGGTCTCCCGATCTGACCCTCTTAGACTTTTATCTTTGGGGTCATCTGAAGGCAATTGTCTATGGTGTGAAGATACGAGATGTGCAGCACCTGAAACTACGGATACTGGATGACTGTGCTGGCATTTCTCCTGCAGTGTTGCTATTAGTGTGTGAAGAGTGAGAGAAGAGGGTTGCATTGACAATCCAACACAATGGGCAGCACATTGAACACATTTTATAACTGGTCAGAAACTTGTAAATAACTCATGAAAGAATAAAGTTACATCGAAACCAAGCACACCATTGTTTTTCTTGTGACATTACCAGTAAGTTTGATGTGTCACATGGCCCTCTTCCTATTAAAAAAACAAAAGTTGTATCCAAGATGGCCGACTTCTAAACGGCCACCGTGGTCACCACCCATCTTGAGGAGTTTGCCCCCTCACATATACTAATGTGCCACAAACAGGACTTTAATATCGCCAACCATTCCCATGTTATTACGGTGTATCCATATAAATGGCCCACCCTGTATAATAATAATGATAATAATAATGTTGAATAAAATCCAACAAAAATATATTAAGCAAATGTTTATTTAGTTAAATAGTTACTGATATGAGGATAAGGAGGATATGCTTGCAATAAACTGACTGCATAATAATCAAACAAACATGACCATTTAATTTAGCATTTTACATTGTATCTATGTAACAAAATTAGCTGGAAAATGTACATGTTATCAAATTACTTAAAGTCGACATCTTAGTCATGTCTTTCCTATATTAACTATTGAAGCCAAGACCACGGGCAATGGAGATTACCCTAAGGAGATCTCAAGAAATGTAACTGTAGCAAGTGTTCTATTGTTTTGTCCATCACTGACTGTATATTGCCGACCTTGGACTGCATTTCTGACTGCACTGAATCAGAACAGACACACTTAAAAGACCCATAGTGCAACAAAATGATGTGGACAAGATTTATCCTTGTGTGGTCATATAGATGTCCTTCTGTGGACAAATCCACTTTTATCATATTTCTCTTTTCTGAATATATCCCATGGTAAAAGGAGAACTCAGCATTTTAAACTTCCCACTGTGACCCCTCTGATCACTCACCACATAATGTATTCCCCCCTGGGTATAACAGATGTACCCCCCCCCCCCTTAAAGCTTTGTGACTGTAAAGAGAATTTGAGAAGGATTGTGTGTTATGAATACATCCAATGTAATGGAAATGAAAGTGTAAAGTTCCGTGTTTTGGAAGCTCACAAATAAACCACCAATGAGAAAACAGAAGAAAATAATTTGTAGAAAGCTTTTGGATGGAGGCGGCGAAAGCCTGGGGCAAGAAAAAGGTTAATATGACAAATAATTGGAGAGCGGTACAGCCACTATCGGCGTTATTAAATTGACGGATGTGAAGGAGGTCGGATTAAAGGTACTATGAGTTTTTTCTTTTTCTATTTTTTTTAAATTGGTTGCCAAAAATCCAGCACTGAATCTGTGAGAACAGTGGGTTTATGGCCCAAATCATTTCAGGACTCGAGCGTCTATTGTATCTGGAGTTCCATTTCTTTCCCGACATCAGGAAAGCACTCCCAGAATATGAGAGGACAGGATCCTGAATTAGATATGGAGAATTAATAATTGATGGTGCCACAGCCGCTCACAGACACACATGCCCAACATGCCCACTCACACACTCACATGTGGAATCTCAGCAAGTTGTTGGGATCTGTACTGCAAAGGTCACGAGAGAGTTAAGTTTCCCCTTGTTAGCTACGTATGGTCAAATGAAATATTAAGCTTCTAAGAAGGAGAATGCTTGATATTGGGCTTACCGTAGCAGAAGACCAACTGAATGGAGAACTACTCACAGTATGAAGTGAATTAAAACACTTAAAAGGACCAATAAATTACAGTTAAGAGCAGAAACTGAAATAGTCACTTGAAAAGGCCAAATATGTTTTAAATGTGGCGTCTAAGTGTAAAAAGAATCGTGCTTATGATGAAAACCACCTCAAGGCCTCAGTTTATCTCTCATACAGGTCATAAATTCCCCCGCTTGATCAGCGAGTTTCAGGTGGGTGTGATTTAAGTGGTCGCGTTTTACGAAGCTCTGCGTATAATAACTTGCCTTAAAGAGCTTTAAGTATACCCAAGAAAAGCAACGAGAGAAGCTGCTGTCTCTCATCCCTGTCATCTCAGCCGGGACAAGGTGTGACCGATTGCACGGACTTGATCGACTACTTTGCATGACGTATAATCAGATAAAATGGCCATCACTCGGGCTCTATCGTGCCATAAATCATCACTGAGATATGGAGAAATATGTATTCTCTTTCACCATAAATCATGGTTATCCCTCATCTAAGAGTCAATTATCTAACGCGCAACAAATGGCTCAGGCAATAACCTTGAAGATAGGGGATACATGCAGGAAGGCCAGCTCGCAGGTTGCTGAGTCTTGTCTCCTTTGTAGTATTAGCCACAACACGGCATTATTTAAAAGCCGCCCAGAAATGGATTTATGGGAATTTAAAAACATTTAAAAAAAAGTTTTATTTAATATGAACCAAAGAAGTCTGATGGGTGAAAAATTTATGACAGTTTTGATGAGCAAAAGGATAGTATTTCATCCTAAAGGGTAATGATGGTACGGTATTTCATTTTCACATGAGGCAATAGGACTCAGTAAAAGAACATCTGACATTACATGAAGGCATTCAGAGATCAGAAGCGCCCTTGGATGTTGTACTGTGGCTCCGTACTTCAAACACAAACACATTTTCTTTTGTACTCAAGCTTCATCCCTTGTTAGTGCAATGCAGTTGAGAAAGAAAGCATATCATAGCATATATGCTATTTGTATGTCTCGGTGATCCTTATAATTGAAAACATATGACTGGTCAAACAAGAACAGTTTGCCTTTGTTCTATTACATCACATTTATTTCATTTGAATTTCACAGTATGCGTGTGTACAAGTCTTCTGATAGTCCCTGGCAATAATGGCAACTTCACACAGGCGTAGCGCCAGTGTAACAAGCTCTGCAGGAGTTGCCCCCTTACAATTATTATGCTCCAGCCATAAATATTTAGTTCTGCAGGAGCGTTCAATACAAAGACAAGCTTTCTCATTTGTGCATATTTATGCTGGATTATTCCTTTTAATTTAAGTAAACACATTATTATTATTATTATTTTTTTTTTACATTTTACACCATCTAAATTTGACTGCTCAGTGATTTAAAGTTGGGGAAGGTTTAATAACGTCTTTTTTTATGCCATGAATAGGGGAGTCAAATAAAGGGGTGGGGGGAGTAGCAGAGTATGTCTGAAAGCTAGCCTGGGTTTGAAATAAAAATAATGTAATTTTTGTGGGTTTTTCATCTGAAAAGAAAAACATATAATAGTCTGTTTTTTTTATCTTGATTTCTAACTATTATTATAATTTATTTTGTATACTTTGCTGTATTAAACACAAAAACAGCTGAAGCTATTTTGCCATGTTTATTATGGATGGAGCTAAATCCAACAAGATTTTTTTGTGCTACCTGATTTATGCATGTTTGGAACTAGCAGCAACTTAATGTTTAGTGATATAAGGTTTTCTAGCTGCTATTATACATTTTTTTTTTTAATATAAATATAAGTAAATGATCACTGTAGATGAAAAAGGAAAGAACAGTTTTTTTCCCTGCATGCTGCAGGATTAATTGAGGTTAAAACTGTAGTTAACTTTTTTCTGCCAATTGCTTTCATAACTGCTTTCTGACTAATAAGTATAGCTACTTTACATAAAAAGTACTTGACTCATAACTCACAATATTGACTATAAGTGTCAAAAAGTTGAGTGTAGAGAGTTTTATAAGTCTCACCTCCAGGCTACATCCACACATACAGAGGTAATTTTTAAATCAAGGCATTTCCACTTTTTTTCTTTAAAAAAAAATCCAATCCACATGAGCAATTTTTTGAAAAATGTCTCAGTCCGCAAGAAGAAGCATGCACACACACAGAAAACAATGTGAAGTGCTCTCAAGACCATTCCAAATCAACAGATGGCGATAATACCTTCATGCCTAACTTTATAGAAATGTTAGCCAATCAGAAATTGAATAATTTCTGATTGGCTGGGGTCTGGAATGTGGGGCCTCCCTGCTGCTGCGGAGTCGGGGCGGTCTGCTTCTCCCCACCGCAGGGAAAAGGGTAACACCACCTGGGTCTGGGTGCAGTTTCCCCCTCCAGGGGCAAGGGTACCCAGACCCAGTTCTTAGAGTACGCTTGGGGAGAGTGATTGTGTGTACAGCGTCTCTTTATGTCTGTCTCCGCGTTGGTTGAGTGTGGAATAATTGCCTATGAGAGCATGAGGGTGGGAATGGATGTTTGTATCTGTGTGTGCCTGTTTGTCTGTGTCTATATGTCAGGTTGGGTATCAGACGCCACCTCTCTGGGGACATCTCAGGCCCTCCAAGGTTTGAGGCCTATCTCCCCACCACTTCCCCTGCCGGTGGTGGACGCCTCAGACATCGGTGCGTTGGTGGTTCTCTGTGTCCGGGGTGGGCGCCCAGGTACACACCGCTCACTCCTTGGCGGCTGCTTATCGGGGCCTGGAGCCTGGGGCTCGCTCGGGCCACTTCGGAGGCGGGTGCCTCGGCCTCTCGGCCCGGAGCTCAGTCACCAGGCACAGCTGGCTGCCGGCGGAGCTCACGGGCACGTCACTGCAACCCCCCCTGGCTTCTGCTCCGCGGCTGCTGAGTGACCCCTCATCTGGGACTCTCCTCAGCTCTTTCTGGGATAGTGACGCAGCTGCCCCTCTGTTGGTCTTCCTTGGTCTCTTGTGTTCTGGGGGCCTCTGGATGTCTGGAGTTTTGATCTCCTCCATACCTGCTTCATGCCCTGGAGGACGGGGCAGTGGCCCCCCACACCCTCTAGCAGATCATTACATGAAGGAACCTTTAAAAAAACAAACAAACAAACAAACAAACAAAAAAAAACAAGCGCGTCCATGCTCACAGGTGTACACACAGGTGATCACACACACAAACTACACCCTTTTTGGCTCTTACCTCAAAGCACACTGTGCGCTGTCGATCTTACGTGCTGCACAATAATGTCTAACATTTAGTATTTACTGTCATATTCCCATAGATCATTGTGATGTTGTTTATTACTCTCGTTTTCTTCTGCTTGCTTTCTTTCTTTCTCAACAGGTGATCCAGATGATCGATATATGTATTTTTTTGTCTGCTTATTCTGTTGGTTTTTGGTTTTTTGCCCTTTTTCCCCGTCCCTCTTCCCCACTGTTTTTCTTTCCCTCTTTCTTTCTCCCCTTTCTTTCCCCCAGTTAAGTCTGTCCCGTATTCAGCAAGTGAAAATAAAATAAACAATAAAAGGTGAATCAGATGGACCATTACGGCAAGGCTGGGATGGTCAATTTGGTAAAGTAAATCCGTTGGGCATCTTTCTTCGCCTTTAGACAATAATTCTGATGGCAAAAGAACCAAACGGGACAGGTTAAAAAAAAAAAAAAAAGAAATTGAATAAAAACAATAAATAAACATAATCTAATGTTAAAAAAGTAAATAAAGGAGTGCATTTTCAACCCTTCCTTGTCCACGCCTAAGCAAGTATTTTTAAAGTGCCTTGAAACACCAGAAGGCCAGAACAGATAGAAAAAAACTACATTTTCTGAAAAACCCGTGTACGTGTGGACAGGGTCTCAGTGGCTGCCATCTTGAGACCGTCAAGCTGTAGATTAGATGATCTGCCATTGGTGCTAATCAGTGATAAAAGCACTAACTACCAAACAGTCCCATACTTTTTTTTAGGCATTTCCGTCACTTTTTCTACTGCATAGTTTGGCATTGGTTGGTGTTAAAGTTTTGTCGTTGTTGTAGAAGAAATCAGGATCCTCGTGGTCAAAGGTTGGACAAATTGTAAACATTTATTACGCGCAGTAGTAATTGTCATTTCACATATACGTGTTTGATTTGAAACAACACTAAAGTGTTGAATTTAGGTACACAGTTTGTGTTGGAAGTACACTAATGGAAATATCACAATTAGGACACAATCCACATCGTGTGGCTGAGTTCACTGAGCGGGAGAACACCACTTCTGGGAGTCAAGGACTCTCTCGTGGAAGGAATGGGAAGGACCCTTCATCTTGACTCTTAATTTAGATTATTGTTAGGCTTAATAGGAAAAAAGGGCCTCGTATCTAAATTTAAAAAAAGCCCTTCTGATAAAATTTAAAGGATGTTATTTTTTATATAATTTTATTATATTATTAAGATTATTGGAAGATTTTTCCTGTAATTTCTCAGTTATCAGTGGTTACACCACCTTGTTTTGAAATATCAGCCTCCAGTTTTCTGCTCATAGCATTCTACATCACAGTTCACCGTTTAAATATGGCTTAAGTTAGAGAGCAGAGGATAAAAGTGCAAAAGTAAGACTTTTAGTAAGATTTTTAGTGCCCGCTCCTCAAGTAGTGTTGAAGCATTCATGAGGTTTAACAATAAAGTCTGCTACAGGTCAGAGGAGATATGTCTTAGCTTGTATTCTTCCGTTAGAGAGCCAGTGGTTTAAAGGGCTGTGGTTATTCCCCCTTGCTCGGTTTGAAATCTCTCTGTCATTTCATTGTATTTATACACCTTCCTTTTCTCTCTCTCCTAGTCTCTCCTTGTATTCCTGAGACCATTTTGACATGTCTACCTTCTTTGTCACTGCTCCAGCTAAATGGAGCTGTGCACAGGAAATCCTCAGCACTTTCCTGGACAGGTTTACTCTTGAGATAATCTTTTTTCCCTGTCCCTGGGTGCTGACCTCTTCTTTGCCGTAAGTGATGTTTATGAGTGATTGCGGGGCACTGATTTGATGCAGAGGTCACCTTCTGCCCACTTTCACCAGGTATCCATTTTCCCATCTGTCCACAGTGAGCTAAAAAGGTGTCAGCAGCCCAGTTATTGGCTTGAAAGGCCAATTTATGTCAGAAACCCTCCACCCAATTAGGACACCCCACAATTACTTATCCTTGGCGAGATGTTTTCCCACTGAGTAGCTGTGGATTTAAATGTAAGTATGTAGGAAAATTACACACTCTAACAGATTTGCAGAACGGCAAAACAAGGTTGAGATAGACTGGTGTGCGGGTTGGAAATGGATGTTGGCCAGCCTGAAAGAAGATGGAGAGAAGGTGGGAAGGAGCAGAGCGAAGGAGTAGATGTGTTGTGCATCAGTGAGGTGAGAAATTGCAAGAGCTGCACAGATGGCATGCTGGCACCTTCATCAGGCTCTAACTCTATCAGTCTTACTTGCTCTGGCATCACTGCCACATGACATGACCTCCTGAGTTTGCTTTCATATTGCTGTCTATAATTGGCAATGTTTAGCATTTGCTACCCTAATAATTTGCCTCTGATGAGATCTTTTGGCGTCCTATGAAGTGGTGGAAGTGACCCGGTGTATGGAGCAAATAGGTGGACAATGGGTTTGAAACAGGTGGGTTTATTAAGCAACAAAAACAGCTTCACCTGCAAGCATTTGGTTTTGATATACTTTGACATTAAATGTGTATTATTGTTTATTAAGTTGAATTCTTTTATAAAACGAGTAATCCACATGACCAAATATTACTGTGCCTCCTATTTGTATTGAGATGCTGATCATACATGTTACAGAAAAGAAGGGTCTTTTGTTGTTGAGTATGAGGAAACTACAAAATACACAAGAAATAAGGAAATGATAAGAAAAACTAAAACAAAGCAACCTCCCACCCCCCAAAATACATCTTAATATATGGTACTTAAAATATGTTGCTGTGGTAATGCCAGCTTTCACTAAGTTTCTCTAAAATGGGGAAAAGAGCCCCTCTGAATAGAAATTTATGGTAATGCTCTGCTAAAGGCAACTGTGTCATGCACGCCAAGCCTATACTGCAGTGTTTCGCCTCATCAAAACACAGCAAAACATTAAACCACAGTGGTGGTGTGTTGAACACCAGTGCTGTGTGATACTGCAAATTTTGGTATCGATCCAATACCATAAAAGTACAGGGCCAGTATTGCTGATACTAATACTTATTGTATCTGTGTACATTTATTAATAACTTCATGCCTTTTGGACTAAATGGAGATTTATTGGTGAAACCTGAGGAAAAGTTAGAGAAACCAAAACTCATGAAGATTGAGTTTGGATGTTCAGAAGTTGTCTTCTTGATGCGCTATTTCTCAAGGGGTGCTATAAAAAATAGTGTGTTTTTTAAGGAAGAATTTTTGGAAGTCCTGCCCCTGTGTGAGATTATTTTGGGTTTGGTTGCAGTGGTCAAGACGAGCCAACCAGCACGCACTAAGCTGCATACATTTGTCTCAAGAAAGTTGTGGTTACATTTGTGTCAAACTGCGTGCACCTCATCTCTGCTCATTCAGCTACTCTATGTGTCATCAGGTCCAACAATTTAAATTGTTAACTACTCTAACTCTAAAGGTGTCTTGAACACACCAGGTGACTTCTCTTCTGATGAGTTAATGTCCACATGGCCACTGATCAAAATACTGTTAAACCTGGCTGGCTTTAAATGATCTGTTTCACCTGTTACAATTTCACTTTTTCCACAACAAACTTTCCAGTTTATTAAAATAATAATAAATACCTTTACTGACTGATATATATGGAGCGACTAGCGAGGGTGGCAGAATTTAAGAATTTCATCGCTCACAACGTAGCTACGATAACTTCTATCACCAGTAGCTCTTTTTAAGTTGTTTTTCTTTTTGATTTTGAACCCTAATACTGCCATAAATAATATACCCTAGTGACAGGTTAGTGTAAAAAATAGACATTCTGTTGAAACCTTGACTTCAACATATCAACCTTAAAAGCCTGTGTCTTTTAATACTTCCTACCCCTCGCAAGTGCCATTGTGCTGATATTTTCAAGACTGCTTACTTGAAGTGTCACTGGTTCTAATGTTTAGGCTGATCAGACTATTAGACTTGTGTAAGCCATGTGTCAGAATGATATGTGTTTTGGTTAAATTTGATTTGAAGGCAACCCTGTTCTGTCTGCTGTTTAGTGTTCTTGCAGAGTAGCGCGGTGCTGACAGTGGTGAGGAAGACATACTGTAGAGTGGCCTTTCTTCCTCTTACCTCATCTCTCTCTTCTCTCCCTCTCCATAGGAGAAGAGCAGATGCGTAGGCAGCACTAAAGCAGCAGCTGATTGTGTTTGTGATGTTTATCGCTCCCCTAGCTGCTGAAGATTTACAGTAAATATCTCCTTTATTGCTCACACCGGGCTCTGCATTTGCACCGGTGCACCGGTTCCCCTCCTATATAGCTTTGGCCACCCACAGTCAACTCGAGGCCTGTTAACTACAGCTTGCGTCGTCTGCCTTATGCAGATCTGGCTTTGAAAGAGCCCTCCTGCATGGACGTCATGTCATTAATAGCAGAAACTCGCAGTGACTCGTAAAATCCTGACGATTTTAGCTGTAATTATAGGAGCAATCTCTTTTTTATCCCCAGCAAACAAACTTTGTGGAAAAAATCCAGGTGAAATTATCATATTGTTGTTCCTCATCATGTGGGTGGAGGGAAATGGAACCATTGCCTCCGTTGCTGGATGGCTTGCATTTGAAATCATGTTATTTGTATTCAGGGAAGGAATGAACTTTAACCACAATTTGCACATAGAAACGAAATCCTGCTCTCACTTGTGCCTTTTGTGAAGTGACACGTGGAACTGGAGCAGAAAGCAGATGAAAAAGTTGTTAAAGCTTGTGTATGTGTGGGCAAGGCCAAGAGGGCAGATGCTTTTTAATTATTATGAACAAGGTTTGCTTTTGTTTTTCTTCTTCTTCTCTTATGTGAATAAGTATATTCCAATGTAATTTGTACAGTATTCGACTGGTAATAATGTTTTGGTAGAAATAATCTCATGTTTTGTGTCACATGGATTTTTTTTTTTTATCTGTATAATATAAAAATGTCTATGAACCACTGAAATACAGTAGCTGATGCTGGAAAGAGGAGTGACTGAGGATTTTATGATAAGATCAAGGTGCTCATCTTCCTTTTGGCATCTGTTCAAGGTAGTTTTTTTTTTTTTTTTCATGGATCAACCATGTTTTCATTTCATGCTTGTAGCCACGCTTCCGATTCACCATTACCATCTCAGCCAGTCTGTTATCATACCTCATGGAGCACAGGGGTGAGTTGGGTAGGAAGGTGAAGGGTTGTTCACATAAATGTGAATGATACGGAAACTATCCGTCCTGGGGTGGAAGAGAAATGGTAGGTTTTCTTGATTGAAAAGAGGATGCGAGTTGATGGAGGGATGAAGCGATAAAGAAAAAAATGCAAGTTGTGAGAAGAGGGGTGTGATGGAACACACGGCCTTCCTGGAGTCCGGGTCAGCCGCTGAACTCCTAAAGCACCCGTTTGATCATGACGTGTCAAGGATGTGGGAAGAGAGAGAGAGCGAAGGCAGGGAGAGCTGGGGAGAAAGATGGCACAACAGCCAGAAAAAAAAAGCTCATCGTTTGGCACCAGATTGAGTGATCTGTTTCGGGAACTGGTGAGCATGTGTGTGTGTGTGTCTGTGCTTGTGGGTGTGTGTGTCTTAACTCCATTTCATGCACTGTCTCTCACCCATCACTCCTTATGGGTATGTGGTGTATTGCTTAGCCCATGGATTTGACGGACAGCACATCAGTGAGCTGCATTGATCTGGTGGGGAAGGGGTTTGGTGGGAAGGCGTGGGCGGAGGGAGGAGGGAGTTGGAGTTTGGTGTCACAGACAGAGAGATGGAGGATAGTATCAGACATGCAATCTCACAGCCAGGGACCCTGGCGAGGAGGGATAGGTCGGGGCCATCCATCTCTCTGCATTACCCTCAGCCACAAGGACATTAAGCCAGAGGGATAAGGGTCTGTCTGGGGGTGTTTAAAGCTATGCCTGGTTATCTCTCTGCGGGGACCACAAGGCTAGAAGCCAGTGTTACACCCTGGCAGATGGTCACTTTTCCTTGAAGTCTGTGAAAGTATGAGAGATGCAGAGGTCAAGTGCGCAGTCGCACGGTTTATATGTGCTCTTCTACGTTTCGGTGGGCTCTCTTATCCCCACTTTTATGCTTCAACAATGTGTTTAAGATCAATGCTTTTTGTCAAGTTTTTAAAGTTAAGGAAGTGAGTGTAACAAGTCTCTGAGCTGTCTACGGTCAAATATCTATGACTAACGCTATGGTCAAATAAAAACAAGTGTGTCTTCCCACAGTCAAATCCTGTTAGAGTGAAAAGCTAAAGTAACTGTGACAGAGGGAAAACGTATAAAAGAGAGAGGACAATTCTTTAAAAGTATTTCGGGTTACATTCAATAAGAATAATGATGATTATCATTGTCATTAAGCAGAACAGTGCGCATTTTTGTTCCACTTCCCTGGAACATCCACAGAACTTTGATTTATCACCATACTTACCATCTGCTTCTTTCATACTTGGACATTTCTCAGTGGAGTGAAGGTTGTTTGGGCCTCACGCGAACAGTCAACTAGCACCACTATTATAGCACACAGGAGAGAGTTTAGAGACCTCGCAGAATCCATACATCAAGTGTGGATCGTTCACTCTTTCTGCAGTGTTAATGGCATGCTCACACATGTAATTTTAGAAGAGTAAATACAGCGAAATGAAAGGTGGAGGTGGAGAGAAGGAAAGATGGGGCTAAATACTGAAAAATAACTTCAAGTCATTCTGTGTGTCAAGTACACAGATATGTACATATCTATTTATACTGCATATATTCAGTAGAAAGAGTTTTATTTTCTATTCTTGTATTTTTTGTGAATAGTGAGATTGCTTTCTTTGCTTTTCTTTGCATCAAATGGGACAGCATGTAATTTCATTGAGCTTGTGGCATAATCACTGATTGGGGCCTTCCTATGTGGAGACTGCATGTTCTCCCTGTCTGGGCTCTTACTGGGTACTCCAACTTCCTCCCAATCCGGTAAGGTTGACTCTAGGTTAGGTATATAGAAAACTCAACAAATACTTGTTGTGAATGGTATCTGTCTCTCTGTGTTAGCTCTGCAATAGACTAGCAACCAAGCCTGCCTCACTCAGTGACAGATGGGATGGGGTCCAGCCCCCAAGTCACCCTTAACGGGCTAACTAATTGAGAAAATGGATGGATGAACGCATATTTATATAATTTTATAACCCACATAATCATTTAAATCATTTTGTGGTTGATTTTCTTGCACAGCTTGTACACTTGTGCATAGTCTTCCCACGCTGACTCATATTTTGAGTGTAATTCAGACCAAATGCACAACAAACAACCCCTTTTCTAAAATGTTCTAAACCAAAATTTATATAAAACATATTGCTTTAGTATCATTTAAGTCAATTCTTTTTCTAAGCTAAACATGAAGCAAGAAATCTGATATCATGACAGCTTCAATCATCGCAATAGGATGGAGTCAAATTCCCAGCATTATTATAGCAACTGCTATTTTGCCTTGAATCAAATTTACGGCAGTCTAGAACACAATAGTGCTTAAAAAAGGGAGAAGAGAACAAGAAATACTTTAAAAAAAAAAGAGCAATAAAAGTTCACATGAGCAGGTTTGACTTTGAAACTTGTCTGTGGGGGAACAGCCTCATAACTAATGAGTCCTTCAAATACTTTAGCCAGCAACAGAATAGCATGATGAATGGAATTGTAGTTTGGGAACTTACTGACTCATCTGGACACTAACATTTAGTTCAACTTATGGTGTCGTTGTGTGTGTAGGTGGAAAAAGTTGTATAACCTCTAACTCTCATTTGCCACTTAGAAGCAAAAATCAGCTTCACACTTGTAGGTCTTCTCAGCTGACACAGAGAGTATGTAGACAAATGTGGTGTCCCTGTTACAAATGAGTCTGAAGCTGCCATGAGAGAGAGATAAAAAGGACCATTCAGATGAGACGAGGATTTGGGTGTCTAGGTACACCGTGTTTTTCAGTCTAAAAGAAAAGTCTGTTGGCCCTCGATGGTTGGCTGGATGCCCTCCTGGTGCCATGGTTCACCACTCAATATTTAATGCTATCAAGCTGATTAACAGACACAGATAGGCACCATTCAGCTGCCAGTGAAAACACCCACAAATGAGTGTATTTGTGGGTGTGATAGCCTTCACTATCATCCTCCTTTTTATGAGAAGCAAAGCACAAGTTTAAGTTGCTGGTGTATTTGCTCATGAATGAGCTTTGCTGGAAGTCATTTTCCAGACATTAGCACACATTCACGATTGCCACATTTTCACTTCTCTTGCTAAAGCTTCTTTGCAATTAGACCTAAATCACGTGAATTGCGTCTCCATTGTTCGATGCTAAATGGTTGGTTTAATCTGGACAGAAGTATGAACTCAGCGCAGCTTTTTCTCATACATCTAAAATGATCTGCATAATAAGCATCCCAATGTCACTTTCTGAGAATATTGAGATGCTCATAATAACCAACAGATGTTCAGTCTGTGTTAATTGTGATTATAAAAGTTACAATGGAACAGAGGAAGCAGATGACCTTTTTATTTAGTGAACAATAAAAAAAAACACCGGGATAAATCTTGTGGCATGCTGTTCTCCTGGGTTACTGGGATGTACTGTTGAGTTACAGATAATTTACCAGCAGATTGGATTTCTTTTAAAGGCCCAGCTGGTAACAAATGGGTAAGGGAGACACTGACTTTTTTGTGTGTGTAAATCCATCTCTGATGCCTAGTGGTCACATTTTTGGCAGCTTTGATAACACACCAGTGGGTCACAGAGCAGTTTCAGAACTCTTGTTTTATGGTTCTGTTTATCGTACTTATCGGCAGTGAAACAACACAGTTCTCAAAGCGTCGTTCCCTTTCAGTGAGAGCTGCTCTCTTTCAGATACACAAGCGAGCACCCTGACATGCAAATGCACGAGTGTGCCCCGCATTCATTCACATACACAAGCTACATGCACCCACTGTGAGACCAATGAGGGGAACAGCAGCCCATCCATTCCATTTCATGGTGAAGCCTGCTGGCTGTGAAGGCAGTGTGTGTTCATGTTGGTAAGTACCTTATTGGCAATTTTTGTGTTTTTGTCCTTGCAGTGAGTTTGTGTACGCCTGCTGGGTGTCTTTACTTACATCACTGTGTCTCAGTATGCATATGTAGATGCAGCTGCCTTTGTAACGCAGCTCAGCGCTGTGTGATCCAGAGTGTGTCAGAGCTTTGGTAAACTTTCATAGCAAAACAGAGCGATAGTGGGGTTTCAAGAGGCCCCAACAAAGGCAGCATCAAACCTTCTTGGTAGGTGTATGTGTTGTTTGAGCGAAGCAGGCAGCCACGACTGAAAGAAACACCATGCACGGTGCGCGCGCGTGTGCATATTCATGCACGAGTTCTGCTGTTTGCCCTCAAAGCACCGAGGATCTCTGCCGTGTCAATAACAATGAGAGCAGCCAAGATTTTAATGGAAATATAATCTCTTTCCTGTTTGTTCTTTCTCTGGCACACAATGTATTTAGTGCGCCTGCTGCAACTCAGCACAGAGAGAAGCGAGGGGTGAAAAGGGAAGCTGAAATTGATCAGCTAAAGGACAGCTTGTTAGTGAGAGAAAAGAACAAGTGACAGGGGGAACAAGTGATATGATGGAAGCAGAGATGGTCCTGATTTTGTTGGAGCCTTAAGCAATATCCTACTTAGGAACCTTTCTAACTGACCTATGAGGCGTGTAGATCATTTACTCCAGCCACAGAAAAGAGCTTGTTCTTTATAGGAATGAGCATTTATACAGAACATAATGGGGTGAAAACAATACTCTGTATAATGTTAAGATAAGTAAATAGTAACATTAACATGCAGTTATTAAGATGTTGTAAACATATTTAGTGTATAAAAAAGCAGATAATATAGTGTAACTGAGCTTTGGCTTTGCTCTCTGCTAATTTGTTCAAGCAGCTTTGTCTATACAGTGTAAACATAATCCCATAGGCTATGGCTGGGTTTGTGTTAGTGTTTGCTGAGGCTGGATGTGGATCAGCTGAGTCTGATTGTACTAGGTAATGATCCAGCATCTCCTCTTCAGACAAACCTACGCGTTAAACATATAATCGCAGAAAGCAATATTATTAATAATGACTTATCATCGGATAAGACTAACTTAATTGTGAGTTGATACTTTTTTACAATAATTATTAAATAATGCTATTTCTAAGTTTCTCTTTTTCAGATATTTTAATTATGAAGTTTTGTAACAAATAAATAGCAGCAGTTTTCTCTGCTGCCTCTCTGGTGAGCCCCTCCTAAATTTAAACTCCTGGACTGACTTCAACCAAGGCTGAATAGAAGAACAAGGTATACTGTCACTAGCTGCAGGCCAAGATGGTGGAAAAAGAGTTTGTCTGGCTGCAGTTTCCCTCTAAAGAAGCTTCTGAATAATAGTGAAGGTTGCCATAATAAAAACCTGGCCGACGAGCCAGCTACACAAGACACAAAAAGCCCAAGTTAGCTGGTTAGCGGTGAATACTCTTTTAAAATAAAAGTGAGGGTATTGTTGTAAATCAGTCACATGGTTTTGCTGTTTCAGACCAATGAAAAAAACAATCTAAAGTGAGCCAAATATATTTGAACATACCAGGATGCCCTGCCAAAGTACTCTGCTGTATCTATGGGAAACACTGCTGTACTGTGTCAGACATATAAGAGCTATACACTGTCCTGTCTTTACCACTATGAAGGTTCATATGCACACCTTTACCAAGCCAGAAGTTAATGAACACCACTGGATGGTTTAGCACACACTGTAGAGATGTTTTTCACTTTCATTAATCACAAAGTTGTAGAACACAGCATGATGGCAATTAGTCAGCAAGCAACAACACACAGGACAAGAACTGCACTGCCCATCTAAGGCTCCACCTACAGAACGGTCAGTGAAACTCACCCCTGCTAGCAAACCAATGCAGTCTCCAGTAGTTGGTGTAGAATACACCAACTTGTCTCCAAACACTTGCCAAGTGACTGTAAAATGTACCAAGTGAGATGCAAAGCAGAAATGGCGACATGCACCTTGAAAGTAAAAGTTGCACTTAAAATAAAGTCCAGTCCTGTCTGGCAGCTTTTGCAATGAGAATTATGATCTGAATGCGCTGTTGTGCCAAACATATTGTGCTTTTCCAAGATCAGCTCTATAAATTCTCTATAGGCCCCTCTTGTCCAGGTGTTTCTTTTATTTGTTTATTTCTTCTTTCTATTTGTGTTATTACATTATATTTCTGGTACACAGTATGACAATGTCCAAGGCAGGACAGGCAGGAAATAAAATGGGGAGGGAGAAAATAGAGAAGAATTCGTAAAAGGATAGAGTACAAATAGAAATCCACAATATATCGCCAACTGCTGCACCTGTAAGAAAAATAAACATACAACACCTGGAAACCTGGAACACAAAAAGTCAGCAATGCACAGATACATAAATGAACAATCTTCTTGTGGTGTGTAAGTGTGAGAGAGAAAGTGAGAGAGAGCAAGCGAGAAATTGTCGAGTGGTCATCGACATCTGGGACCATTGCCCCTGGTCCCAGATGACCAGGGGCAATGGGCATCCTGGAGATCAGGGTCCAAGGGCTCCAGGTGCCAAAGAACTGCCCGGTACCCAGCAGAGGCCCCTTTGATATGGAAGAGGTCCAAGCCACCCCGGACCACCAAGGGGTTGCATGTTGCACATTTTGAAACATGAACGGTTACAGCAGTAAGGCACTGCTTTTTCTTTGAAGTCTGTATTTCTAGTTTGTGGTGTACTTTTAGTTTTGCTACTCTGTGTTTAGTTGTGAGTGTCTGCAGACAAACTACAGGAGACGGTGACCAAAGCAATTGCAAGGAGGCTTTTGGTGCAGCAAGCTCTTTGATACCAGTTTCTCCCAACAATATCCCAGCAGCATTTTTCCCTGTTGATCAGAGGTTTCTAGGGGGTCTCAGGGCCTGTGCAACTGAGGCCTAAGAAGAAGAAGTCTGACTGACTGACATGTGACAATGACATGAAAGTGTGAGGTGACCCTCAAGTAAACCTATATTTACACTTAGTCCCTGAGGCAGCTGATTTACAGAATACACAACTCATGTAATAATCAGTAGGTTCAAGATGATGCTAGAGAATTACAGCGAATTGTGTTTAAGTTTTTCTCTCTGGAAGAAAGGTTTAAGGTGTAAGGAGACTAGAATAGAACCCATAAGCATCCAGTTCATGTCTGACTGTCTTGACATTATATTTCACACTATCCCAGCTTGTCCACTTTCACCTCTTCACAAATGCTTTTATTATGGCATTGCACCCTTCACTATGTGACACACATACTCATACAAGTAGAACCAATGATCCTTTCCTTGGCCTCTGCGATACCAAAGACCTCTTTGCCAGGAGATAACGAGTTCCTCTAGAAGAGTGAGAGAGACAGGGTAGAAGTGAGATACAGAGAGATGAGACCACTGATAGGGGGTAGAGAAATAACACTCAGCAGTGCATGACTCCCCCAGTCTTCCTGTGACTAATAATGTTGTCCTTAAGGTGGCATGGGGTATTCTTCCTTTAGTTTGTCTTCCTTCCTTTCTTCCGCTCAGCCCAAGGATGTGCTCTGTAGTGTGCAGGTGTGTGTGTGTGTGTGGGCGTCAGTATCTATTCCCCCATCTGAGCATTTCTCTGGAAACTTTAAGTGAAATAATTTAATAAATAGAATAATAATAGTAATAGAAAAAATACCATTTTTTACCAGATAGAAAAGTTAATTATTTATGGATCCTCTTAGTCTAATAAATGACTAAAGACTTTTTGCAACTCCTGTCAGATGTGTTGATTAGACTGTTACCATTACTGGACTATCAC
Organism: Oreochromis aureus; assembly: GCF_013358895.1. Taxonomy (NCBI): domain Eukaryota; kingdom Metazoa; phylum Chordata; class Actinopteri; order Cichliformes; family Cichlidae; genus Oreochromis; species Oreochromis aureus. The sequence goes on from NC_052962.1 coordinate 13,803,629, forward strand.
TCTAGTTGATGTGCTTGGGGCAGATTGTATGTGGGGAAGCAATAAAGTTTACTAGATGGTATGAGCCCTGTGATACTAAAGCTACACAGGGTCGTCAGTACTTTAGAAAGAGTGAGTCTTTTAAAGGCAGGCCAGAATTACACGTTTTAGAACTCATCATTCTATCATTTATCAGTCATAACAGCTACAAATAACATACTACATTGTTGGTCATACGCTGCAGTAAACCTCTGCTTCACTGTGCTGTATTTTCTCTGGACTCTGGCTCATAAAAAAAAAGCTTCACTTCTGACAACGGGTTATAAAATCTGAGGAAATCAATAATGTCATCTGTGCGTATATACTGCAAAATCAGTTTGGGTGTCTGAAGTGCCATCCTCAACTCTGATAGCTGACTGAGCTGCAGTGATGCCCCTGATTGAGTCTCTCTGGAGGCACAGAGAGGAATGTAAAACATCTTTCCATGTTTTGGTATTCTGCCATCAGCTAAAACCGAAATGCAAGGACTGAGCAAACTAAGCTTGCTACACCGAAATAGGAAGCAACAGAAAGTACAGACATGTTTATTTCATTAAAATGAAGTGAAATACCTATATCATCTTAAAACAGGAATCTTAGTCAACACAATCTCCAGGGAGATGCGGTATGGGAGTTCCATTAACAGATGAAAACAGAACACAAATGGGGTGAAATTGTAATTTTCCACTCACAACAGTGACAGGATGTCTTGGATATATTTTTCTGCTTTGAATACTAATGTACAGCAGGGACGAGCCGTTTCCGACTAGCAGCGAGGGGTACACTTCAGAACGTATGTGGGATTTCGCAGCTTGTAGTCGTGCTTGTGCTTCAGATAAACATTAAATCACATAACAAAAAGCAGCCTCCTCATAGATTGCTCATTCGGGGGGCCTCGAGGAGTAAAACCTTGACTTGAACTGTTTGAAGTCAGCAGAGTTTATCTTACTCTTCTTTACCTATAATTAGTCCTTGGGGGGTAAATAAACTCAGCTGCTTGTGATTCTCTGGTTGTTATGCTAAACTGTAAGTAGAATACAGTAAAAAACTCTCCACCAACATTACAGTCCCTGCAGCTGCTAAAATCAGCCTTACCTTCCTACTTACAGAGCGTGAGAGAGCTACAACCAGGGTGGCTATGTCATGGGGGTTATGTTCACCTTGGCTAATGTGACTCACTCATCAACCTGTATCGGACTCTTTTCACAAAGTTTTGCAGCCTCCTCCAGAGTAAATAGATATGGAAACGTGGCATATTGATAGCTGAGGTAAACAGTGGACTGACAGGTTGTATGAACTGATGAACACCAGCCAGAGTGTTTGAGGGGACTCGTGGGTAAAAACAGGAAATATGACAAATATCACAAAATAGTTTTATTCCTGATTTATTGCTAACTGTTGATGTTATTCAAACATGTTAAATGTGGTTATACTTAAAGGGATAGCTATGTCAAGACAGTGCTGTATGATTGTGCACACTAGGCTTGCAGATTCAGTCACATCCATGTCTAGCTTGTGGTGTTTGGTTTACAAAAAATCAAGGATACACTGCTCATAAAACTTGAGGCTTCAAATTTTTAGTCCACTCACCTATGGTGGTATCACTGTGCCATCACCATAGAGTTTATACTGAATCTGTCAAATAAGTCAGCCCCTCTGCCCTGCAACCATTGTAATCGTCTCATGCTGGCCCTGGATGTTTAAAGCACTTTTTATTTAGCTGCACTGGCAGAGCCAGAGGCTACAACCACTTCATTTATACCGCCTATGATTCTCCTCTGTTTTCACAGGGTCAAGACTTGGGTAGAGCCCCTGAGAACAGAGTTTTCCTTTTTGTCTTTAACATGCTTTTTTCTGCTTTTAAATCATCTACCCTTCTGAGACAGTAGGTCCAAGGGAAATCAGATTCTGTGAATTGGTTTTCAAATCTCCTCTTTCCTCAGGCAATAAAAATTACAAAGAACCACCAGATGGTACTACTAGAAGAAGAAGTGTCTAAAGCCCTGGCAAGGTTACCATTTTGATTGCATTAATACAGACTTTCATCGAAATAGGCCACCACTCAATGTCACTCTTAAGCTTTCAAGTGTTTCGGAGAAACAGAGAGTCAAGGTAAGAAAATACTTGAGGTATGACTCTACAACGTTGCCATTTTAGCAATGTTCCTGGTAGTTTTCTCTTACCATATATCTTTAACTATATGGTAGAGCTCTGATAGCACTTTATTATAAAATGTGGTCACATCTGATGGCTACACCAATGCTCTTTTCTTTTCTCTTACATTGAAGGTAAGAGAACTTGTACTTAGTCAAATCGTATAACCTCCTTTACCTTGAAAAACCTCCGATAGACATTTGATGTAGCTGTTGATAAGACGTGCCCAATGGTAAGGAGGAATTCAGGGCCATTTCTCTATAAAACTGCTTCAGTTCATCAATATTTAAGACATGTCTTGATTTGAACATCTGTCTTCAAGTCATGACACGGCATCTCAGGTTACAGTACAAAGTTTTTCTTTCCTGTTTCAATGCCTGAATTTTTTAACGATTGTGTTGTTGTGATTTAAGTTATTGTCTGTTGGTTCAACCAACCTCTCTAAAGCTTGAGGTCATGGACTGATGCCCTGACATTCTCCTGTTAAATTTATATATGCAATTTGGAATTCAGTGTTCTCTCAATGAGCCTTGTGATAGACTGACAACTTACCCTCTCTCTCACACTTTGGCAGCTGGGATAGGGTCCAGTCCCTCAGTGACCTTCAACTGGTTAAGTTGTTAAGAAAATGAATGGATGGGGAACTAGAATTAAATGCTATTGTCACTGGGAATGCTGGGCATCCTCTGCACATGGCCATAAACAACCAGAGGAGTCTGTTCAGTGACAGGTTGCTTCTCCCAAAGTCAAGAACCAACAGACTTAAAAACTCCTTTGTCCCACACGCCATCAGACTGTTCAACTCCACTCTGGAGGAGAGAGAGAGGGGAAACAGGAGGACAAAGGAGGGGGGAACAACTAAGCTGTAGTGCCCTTTCACTGTGCAATACTTTTTGTTAATATCCAACAGTGCAATAGACTGACAAAACTTGAAATGTGCAATTTCCTTGTATTCTTATTCCTATTTATTCTATTTATCCCTTTTGTATACTCTATATTTATATATGTCTCTGTAGTTATATATGTGTATATGTGGTATTGTTCTGCTCACATTCTGTAACTTCTGTCGGTGCTTTGCTATTGGAAACCGAATTTCCCGGAGGAACCCACCCGAGGGATTAATAAAGTTTCATCTAATCTAATCTAATCTAATCTAATTCAATTCAGTTTCATTTATATATTGCCAAATCACAGTAACACTCCCCTCAAGATGCTTTATATATATTGTAAAGTAAAGACCCTATAATAACCCTACAATATGGAGAAAACCCCAACAATCAGATGACCCCCTATAAAAAAAGCAGCTGGTGACAGTGGGGACAACAAAATGTGTTTCTGGCCTTGTGCGGTTATATTAACACTTCTAATGTGAAGAGTGTGATTCAGCCCTGGTTCACATGTACAAATAATTCTCAACTCCAAGCGGCTTTGGAGACCTTCACATAGTCTACATTTTTCAGCATGGAGTAAATGATTACTCAGAGTGTTCATTAAAGATGTGAGTTATTAAGTTGTATATAATTGTGACTGAAATAAAAACCAGATCCAGTTTTAGGAATTGTTAAGGTTTACATATTTGTTTCTTGTTGTAAATGTCTGTTTTCACAGGCAGTCATTTATTTAAATTATGTAACTATAGGGCCTTAATGAGCCTTAATGTTTTGAATAGCTCTGCTTGCTTATGCAACCCTCAGTTTTCTTGTAAGCAAAGCTTTCTAAGAGGTTTCATATTCATATTTTAATTTTAGAATGTCCTTACAGGATAAATTAGCACTGAGTCAGAGTGGGGGCACATGTGCCTTTCTTTCTGTGGCACTCTAAATCATGTTGAATGCTGGAAGATGCATGGGGGCGTGGCCAGAAGTGAAACATACTTGAAAAGTCAGTCCATAAAATCAGCACCTTTGTGACTGAGAAATGACATTTTAAAGCAGTAGGATCTCGAAAGACATACTAAAATCCAGCCGTGGATTTTAGTGTGGGGCTCTAATATTAAATTCATGGTGTTGTGATATTTATGTAAGGTCAGTGATGATGTTAATGATGTCCAAGTAAGATTGTAAGTTCTTGTGCGTGGTCAGGGACCAGAAGGCCAACTGCTACTACTATGCTTTTTCAATGCATTTCTATTTTCAGCATCTGCTTTTGAGATATTGTATTTTAGAGATACTGCATTTTAAACCCCACCTTAGTTCAACATCATTTTTTAGCTCCCTATCTTGTGTTCATCCTACCAAACAATGATTCACTATTTGGTCACTATTTTCTCCTGCTGTCTGATAGAAATAATGCATGTGCATCTATATCTACATGTTTGAAGGATTTTACTATGTTTTTTGACAGTAGATGAGTTTTAAATATCCAGTGGAGAGATGGAGGATAACAAGAGTCTGTAAAGTGGTGAGTTTCCACGTTTGAATTCAAAAGAAGGGAGTCACTTAAAAAATTCAAAGGGAGAAAAGTTTTCCGGGGCCAGTTTTATGCAGACTTGTGCTTCCATAGCAACGACTGCATTCGGCTGCATGTACTGTTACTGCTGGCTTCAAAGCTTTATGCGTGATAGTGGCATTTGAGACATTCTTGGCTGCAATATACAGGTTTGAAATGTCACAAAATGAGGGGCTGTTGTAATTTACTGCGAAGAAAGTAAGAAAATTGTAAATGCAAGCACTCACTGCACTGCTCTGACTTTGATTACTTCAGAATAAAGTAGAATATCTTATATGCAGTCCGTGTTCAGACATTTAAGTGGGATCAAAATTTCATTTCAGTTTCTCTCATTTGAGAACTTGTCTTTACAGCAAGGATACATATTTTACCTTTGGAGTAAAAGTAACTTAATAACTTTGTGACTTACTTACATCACATATCTACGGTGTCATATTACAGAGGTAAAACTGTGTTTTAAAAAAGTTTATTTTTTTCTGTTTTTGTGTGTGAGTTTACAACACAAAGATTGAGAGAAATGAAACATGGGACAAAACATGCATGACTTAGATGGACTGATTCAATAATATGGCACTTTCGTTCTTCCTTAAGATGTTCGATTCTGGCTCATTTCTTGATGCTGTCTACGTGACGTGCAGTCTTGATCTGAGAGTCGTTTTGTTAATAAAGGAGGAAGTGCTGTGTCTGCACAGGCCTTTGATACTAGCTGCAGGCGACTCCCTCTCCTGAGTGAGGAATTAATAATATAACGGAAGATCCAAGTGGAGAGGGAACAAATCTGTCACTGTTAAAGCTTTAAGGAGGTCTATGGTGATACTACCCACCTACAAGTTGTTCAGGTTTGCTGCAATTTGTGTGCAAAGTAGTTTTCTCACAAACATCCTGTTAAACGCTGGAGGCCACACATCCAGTGACCAGTGTTTACTGCCCAGAAAAAGTACAAACACATTAAAATATTAATAAAATAAAAATAAAAAACAAGTCTATTCTTTTTTAATATTACTTCTGTGGTGTCACGGTCCTGGGTCGTGTGACCCAGTGTTTTTGTGTTTCATTGTATTTTGATATTCATTGTTTATGTTTCAGCTCATTTAGTCTTTAGCTCCTAGGTTGTCTAGTTGTAGTTCTTTGTTCATTTAGTCTCCTTTGTGTCATCTTCCCCTGTGTTCCCCTTGTTTTTGAGTGTGTCTTATCTGTCATGTTTTATGTCTGCGTGGTTCATGTCGTCAAATTCGGGTCACGTCTGCGTCCCGTCATGTTTTCTGTTTATTTTGAAAGTCTTGTTTCCATGTTCTATGTGCTTAGTTTACACTTCCCCTGTGGTGTCATTATGATTTGTTTGTATCAGCTGTTTTTCCCACGTGTGGCCACTTCCCCTGATCACCTCATGTGTCTATTTAAGTCTTTTGTCTCTTACTGCTCATATTCAGGTCGTTTCCTTATGTTCCCCCCATGTACTCACAGTCATAGTCACAGTTAAAATCATAGTTTAGTCCACAGTTTAAGTCATAGTTAAAGTTATAGTCAAAGTCGTAGTCTGGTCTTAGTTGTTGCTTTTTGGTTTTATAATTCATGTATCAGCCAAAATAAAGGCTCGCTTTTGTTTTGCAACCATAGCACCGTCTTCCCCAGTGTCTGCTTCTGGGTCCTCTTCCTCCCTCCACACGGTCTGCCAGTACAGATCGTGACATGTGGGTTCATCATGTAAACCAAAACTAATGACAAGATGTTTTGGATGCCATTTATATTGTTCAATAAAAAAAAGCCTTTAAAAAATCAAACTGTAATTAATAAAACCAATGAAAGTCTAAGAAAACATATTTTATACTCCTTTTAACAAAGGAATCAATAGCTTTTATAAGCTATCCACTTTGGGTGAAGCTGACAGCAAGCAAGTAAAGTCACTGTAAGTGGGTAGCCACTTTCTGAAATGTGGTGACAGTCAAAAATCAAAAAAATTGATTAGTGGATGCATATAGCAATCACTCTGAAAACACAGGGGAAGAAAATGATCCACTGTCTGTCTGAGGCTTCCTTTTCTGTAACGACTGATCAAAACAAAGCCATTAAAAAGATTTTGATCGCTGCCTCTCTGCCACTGAAAATGATCCACACTGAAGCACAAGCACAGATTTTTTGTGGAACTTTAATCAGAAAGACACAAGTTAAAATCAGCTACAGTGTAACTTAGTGCCTGTCCAAGAAAATAGCTCTTTCTTACAGAGAGTCTGACAACAAGTGATGCAGTGTACGGCACAATATATGGCTTTGTCTTTTAAAGTTAACATCCAGGTGAAGGAACTTGTTAATTCATATTGTGAATTAACAAGTTGCCTTTGTTTATTTCCTAAACAGAGGTCCCTTTGCTCTTGAATATATTTTAGGACTGGTAGTAATGACTGAAAAAGTTCCTGGACTGTTACAGTTAGTCCAACAGTATTTGCAAACATATGTTCCACATGGAATAAGGAACAAAGAAAGCCTGAAGTCTGCTGTAAGTAGGCTGGGTTAGCCCAGACTTTGGCTCAGACTTTGTCTTTGTTTTTATACTTAAAAATGCCAGCACCAGATGTATGTGGGTTTCCTTTTATTTTCCACAACCCACAAAAAATATCCACAAAGTCCAGTATTATCCACAACAAGGCAAGTACTGATTATCTGTCTTTGCTGGAGTGTCCCTGCAGAAACATGCATGCAATTGTACTTGTATTATAAAGTTAAGATATAATAGGAAAGTTAAGGTTGTAAGTCTATATCTAAAAGAAAGAAAATGTCAGAAATACAAATCTCTTTGATACTGATCATTGGTCTGTATTTGTATAGCGCTTTACTAGTCCCTAAGGACCCCAAAGCGCTTTACACAACCAGTCATCCACCCATTCACACACTGGCAAGCTACATTGTAACCACAGACAACGGGTGAAGTGTCTTGCCCAAGGACACAACGACTGAGACTGTCCAAGCCGGGGCTCGAACCGGCAACGTTCCGATTACAAGGCGAACTCCCAACTCTTGAGCCACGATCGACACATAGCCTGATCATTTCAGGCATCATTTCAGTACCACTAATTCCCATCCCATTCAGGGAAGGAGGCCAAAGCCCATCCCAGCTGCTATAGGGTGAGAGGTGCGGTACACCCTGGAAGGTCACCAGTCTGTCGCAGGGCTAATAAGGAGACACAGACAACCACTCACTCATATCTATGGGCAATTTAGAATCACCAAATCACCTAATGCCACTAACTGCATGCCTTTGGACTGTGGGAGAAAGTATCCAGGAAGACATGGGGAGAAAGGGCAAACCCCACAGTGTAAAGTTCCAGCTGGGGATGATTTAAGTGTCTATCAGAAAGGCTCCAGCCAGATGGTGGATTTAAATCTAGGACTGTGAGGCAAAGTGTGCTAACCACCACACCACGTTTGCTCCATACACTCTAAGGTATTTCAGTAAAACCCTTAGCAGTATATACTTTTACAGCATATGTTTAAGTCTCTTAAAAGTGTGACATGAGATTTTTAAAGTTTAGCTTTCATTCAGCTTCTCTTGGCCCTCAAAAACCAAATCCTGTCCTGCTTTCTCCCACAACTCAATCTTCTGAAATATAAAGCAGCCTTTTTTTTTTAAACTTCAGTGTTGGTTGTTGACAATCAGGTAACCTGATGTAAGCCAACAAATAAAAACCTGCATGTTTTTAACTTAAATTATTCTCAGTAAAACAGTCTGGCACCGATGTGGCTGAAGTTTCTCAAGTCTTGTTAGTAAAAATATTAAGTCAGATTTTTCCCCGCTACAGCATTATTGACTTACAAATCATTTTTTATGTTTTCTCACAGAGAGGTATTTCACAGAGCCAGGAGAGGAGTAAAATGTCTCTTTTCCTTTGACGGACTGTTTTATTTTCTCTTTATTTAATTTCTATATCTCTGTGGAAGAAGGTTATTAAAGCTATCTATTTCTTTTTATACAGTGTCTGAAGTGGATTTATAATGACTGAAAATGAGAGTTTTTCTAGTCTTTGAATGTGTGTTTTGCGTGTTTTGTGAGCCGCGTGCCAAAGCTGCAAATTAGGAAATGAGTAGCTGAAATACATACGGATTTCTCTGGGGTGAGGCTTTGCAAAACTGAAAGCTGGTAATATGTCAAACACCTCGTGTGCCTAAACCATCATTTTGCACGTGTTTCATCTGTGTGTGTTTCACAGTGTGCAGGTGCACACCTCCCCTTTTTCCATGCTTGCAGTTGCCGGTTGGCAGTGCATGCCAAATCACGGTGTTGTATTGCTGTAGTGTGTGTTGTACAGGCCCTCTGATATGCCAGTCATGGATGAGATAGTTAGAGACTTCAAAGTGGCTGAAAGTAGCTCAGAGTCAGTCTCAGTCTTTAGGCAGGCAGGTTCAGGTTTACCTGTCAAGCCTCTTAAAACATTTAATCCTGTTAATTCACAATGTAAGTCTGTTTGCTGCACAGTTCTCATCCACAACCAGGAGCTCAGCCTTTACTGAGTTTGTCTGAGACAAGTTAAGCTGGAAAGTCTTCCCAAGAAATATTACACGTGTGTCTGTGTAAGTGTGTGTACCAAACACAGGGGCCATGAAGGTTATTTCCAGGCAGGTAAAATTTAGGATCATTTGACTCTGTGATTTTATTTACGCTGCGTGAAGACACAGTGTTAGCGTAAAATGTAAGATCCATTTTGAGTTTTGTTTCTCTTGCTCCCTCAGCATCCTGGGACTTCTCGAAAGGTACAATGTGAATCTCAATTAGAGATGTATTATTATGAGTTAAACTGAGTTTTGTCTAATGTTATTTTGTCTTTCGTAGGTGAGTGCAGAATTCAAGAGAACACAACAATCCATCCGCAGTCCATGTTCTTCTTCCAGCTGGATAGTGTAAAGGAATTTCTTTTATTTATGCATTTCAGGAGAGACTCTGCCGGTCGTCTTGTCCCGCAATGGTGGCTGCTCTCACCAAGCTTGGGTTTTGGGGGTTCTTTGATTAAAGGATGCTAGCTACCGCTCACCGTTTGTCTGCAAGCTTTATTAAATGGAAAACTTCCACAACAATAGTTTATCTGCAAACTCTATGAAGGCGTATGCAAAGAAAGCTGGACTACAAGAGAGAAATTTCAAGACCATTGTCCATGTACTAGCCAGGTATGATAGGAAGGGAAAAGTGGGAGAAACTTCACTAAAAATGTTGCAATTTACTCTGAGTATCAAAGCCATATTGAAATTTTGGATTGTTATATCAGAGAATGGCAATGAACATGGGAAAAAGTAAAATTCAATTTTAAAGTGGCACTAAAATATCTACTTTCTACGTATCTACCCTCTATAATCTCTCAGTTACTGAAAGGTGATAGTAATTTGTAGTGGGAAAACTAGTTCTGAACAACAGTATATCCACTGAAAATGTGTACTGTGAACATGTATATTAAAACCTAAAACATGGTAGTACATCATTGGCAGCAGTCTTCAGTTAGATGGCAAATACCATTAAAACACTGGCTACTATGTTTAAGCAGTGACACATGAAAGATGTGATTCCTTTTGGAATAGTTTCTCACACATTTTATGAACTACTGAACAGATAGGTAGTGTCATATCTTCACGTAAGACGCATTTATACAAACCCAAATCCAAAAAAGTAAATAACATAGAATGATTTGCAGATCTCCACCCATCTATTCTCTTCCTGCATGTCTTCGGACTGTGGGAGGAAGCCAGAGAATTTGAAGGGAACCCATGCAGAGGACATGCAAACTCGACACAGAAATGTCTCGGGCCAGTTGGTGGATTCAAACCCGGGACCTTCTTACTGTGAGGTAAGAGTGCGAACCATTGCACCATGAGATGTGAAAAATGACAGCATGGCATTTTGCACCCACTCATAAACCCATATTGTATTCACGATAGAAATATGAAAAAAATATTGTTGAAACTAAATGGATCTTTTTAAGAAAAACATTAGTTCACTGTGAATTGTGATGGCAGCATTACAGCTCAACAAAGTTGGGACAGGGCCAAGGTTCCCACTGTGTAGCATCTCATATTCTTTTAACAGTCTGGAAATATCTGTGAACTCAGGAGAACAGCTGCAGGACTTTTAGTAGGGGAATCTCGTCTGGTACAGGATTCTAGCTGCTTAAAAGTCCTGGTTTGTCGTTGTTGTATTTTTTATTTTATAATGAGCCAAATGTTATCAACTGGTGAAAGGTCTGGACCACAAATTTTTTTTGGACTAACTAAACTAAAGTTTAAAATTCCATTGTAGTACTCTAAAATTAGTTGGATTGACGCTATTAAATTAAGTTGGAGCAAATATAGAACATAAGTTGGACAAACCTACTGAATTGAGCAATGTTTGGATTTCCACTGTAGGAAGACCAAAGGATTTTTAAGCCTATTTCTATTAAATTAAAAAAAAAACCAAAAAAAAAAAACCCCTTGTGGATGTTTCAGTTGTGCATATTACACACCACAGATTGGGGGAAAGTCTTTCAATGAAACTAATTCAAGTGTGTACTTGTGCTTTATGTGAGCCTCCTAACATGTTTTCTTTACTCAGTTAAACCCAATATGCAGCTCCCACGTCTCCGCAGAGGGTAGTTCTTAACTGTATCACAGCTGCCCCTGTCATGAGTTATGGCACTCTGTGATTCATTGAGCAATTCTGATGAGGTTATGAGCGAGCCAAGGACAAAGTTATCTCTCCTCTGCCCAACAGAAACACTGAGTTTATTAGCTTTCGAAGCAACAGACCTTTAAAGAAATGTTGAAAAAAAAAATCTAATCCTTTGTTTCCACACCTTAACTTGCCACTTCATACAGTATATGCATTAGTTGGCAGAATACATAACGTAGTAGGCAGGCAAGGAAAAGAAGGGAAAAAATGGAAAGGGGAAAAATCCATTATACTGCTGCCTTGACTCATGGAGCCTATATAGTGTAATTCATCCTGAAGCTTGTTCAAGTCAAAATGGCCCTATTTACAGAGTTCCATTACAACAATAAGATGAAAAACAGAGAGGGAGAGGGAGTTACTGATAGGAGGAGAGAGCGGTGTCGCTGTGTGGGTGTGTGTTTGTGACTTGTGGAGAATCATGTCCACAGCGTGTAATTGAATGACTTGAATTGGGTACTCCTCGATCCTCCGTTATTCCACCTGAACCCGGGGCAGAGAGGAGGAGATGGAGGAAGAATGGAGTCCGGAGGCTGATGAATGGATGGATTCAAAGTAATCACATATCATCATCGTTTCTTTAGCAGATATAATAATGATGATAATGTAGTAATGTCATGAGTTCAATGAGTGGTTTCATATAAACAATAAAATAATTTTGGTCTGTTTTTCTTTACGGCGTTGCTGCGGTTCTTCGATGTTTGTTTATGCTCAGCTGTCTTAAGGTCCTGCTACAGTATTTCAGTCGGGTTAAGGTTTGGACTTTGACTGGGCCAGTGAAACATACTGTCTTTTCTTTTTTAGACATTCTGTTGTAGATTTGCTAATGTGTTTTGAGATCATTGTCCTGCTGCGTGGACCAGTTTCATCCAATCTTTAGCTGATAGACAGATAGCATTACATTTGACTAGAATATTTTGGTGTGCACAGGAGTTCATGGTCCACTCAGTGCCCAGGTGCTTTGGCTACAAAACAAACCAAAGTCATCACCCCTCCACCACCGTGCTTGATAGTTAGTATGTGGTATTTGTGCTGATGTGAGTTCGATTTTTGCTACTGCACCTTATTGCCATTCTTTGGCAGGTAGATCCTGCCAACCCATCTACAAAAAAATGAGGTACAAAGCCCTTGCGTCACTTGATAATATAAAAGTTGATAAGCAGTCGTTTTGGTCATTTAATAATCTCGTAATTGTTTGTTGGCAATAATTTATTCTATAAATCCACGGTTGGGTTCAAACATAACTTTTCGAGCAACAGTTATGGTCATACTTGCTCTTGGTTTGTTTTTGTTTGATTTTTCTTTTTGTTTTTGGGTGAGTCAGGGTGAGGGTGAGGCATATATATTCATGTATTCATAACATAGCTGTCAGTGTCAGGGTCATAGCTCATCACTGCCTTTGTTACCTGTTGAAAATCAGGCTCTGGCTGCTGGGGTCAGCATACACTCAGGCTACATCCACACTAGCCCGGATAAATTTCAAAACGGCGTTTTCATCTGAAAACGCTCCGTGTCCACACTAGCGTTTTCAGTCGTTTTCACAGAATTGTGCGCCCACATTGAAACGGACGAAAACACTTACGTTCCAGTACTGCGCATGCGTGAAACGCAAGAAGATCCAACCTGCCTCATTTCTGTCTGCCGCTTATTTACTTTGCGGCTCTTGTTGAGGAAAAGCACAGAGTTTTTTAAATGGACTAACAATGAGGTGGAGTTGTTGCTGCGAGTAACACAAAAGTACAGAAGTTGCAAAAGCGAGCGAGAGTTAAAGAATTTGAAGAAAAGCTATCTGGAGCATGTACAAACTGATATTAATCTTTAATAGGGCTGTCAAAATTGAGAGCAAACAAAACAACAGCTGTATAATGCCCTCCGCTATCTTAGTTTAATTGGTCACATGACTGCATCATATGACTAACATGCGTCATCGTTTTAGAAAGTCTAAATGCGACGCGAAAGCACCGTTTTCAAATTTATGAGTATTCGAGAGCGTTTTCAAAATGCTGCATTTTCCATTAGCGAAAACGCCGTCTCAGTGTGGACGGGAGGCCAAATCGGAGAGAAAACGATGTGTGGACGTAGCCTTAGCTTTAACATCACTCTGGTTTCTTGGCTAGCTTTGTGTTATCATGCTGTCTTTGCAGATGCTTGCAAAGAGTCAAGGTAGTGTTAGCAAGCGCCTTATATTGTAAGGTAGACCCTACAATAATACAGTGAAAAGCCCAACAATCACATGACCCCCTATTAGCAAGCACTTTGGTGACAGTGGGAAGGAAAAACTTCCTTTTAACAGGAAGAAACCTCTGGCAGAAACAGGCTCAGAGGGGGATGACCATCTGCTACGACCAGTTGGGGTGAGGGGAGGAAGACAGGACAAAAGACATGCTGTGGAAGAGAGCCAGAGATTAATAATAAGTAATGATTCAGTGCAGAGTGAGAAAGGTGACTGGAGAAGAAATAGTGCAACATGGGAATCGCTCAACTGCCTACACCTATTGCAGCATAGCTAAGGGAGGATTCAGGGTCACCTGATCCAGCCCTAACTATGCTTTATCAAAAAGGAAAGTTTTAAGCCTAATCTTAAAAATAGAGACAGTGTCTGTCTCCCTCCCTGTTGTTGGCCTAACTGATAAAGCAAGCACTCTGTTTTCCACTATGGCTGCCATGTAATGCTCCTTGTGTGTATATTTACTTTCAGATACTGAGTCGTTGCACTTCACTTAACTTTTAGACCTTGACACCTCTATTAGTAAGGTAATAAAAGCTATAGCTCTTAGTAAAATAGACTAAATGTAAATAAACCAGCAGCTTAACCAAGTATTTCACTTTGCTTGGAGGTTAAACGTAAGAGCGTGAGGTTTTTGAAATAAATCATATATATCAAAAATTATAGGCCAGTGTTATCCTTTAGGAGCAATGGCCAGAGCTGCAAAAAGTGTGGAATAAGGCTAAACTTGTTGGTGGAGTTATATTTATACATCCATGGTGGTCTCTGGGTGAAAGCATAGAAAGTGTGAAGGGCTCAATTGCTGTGTAACCCCTGAAGGCAGAAAGTATAAATCTGCTTGTTGTCAAATGTAGTTCAAACTTCTGCCATTCAGTTTTATAGCATGGAAATGGCATTCTCTCAGCATTTGATTTACTGTAAGCTGTCACTACACTGACCCTGAGAGGACAAAGTATCATAACGGGGGTTGGTCATCACGGAGGAGGAAGGTGCCTGTCTGATTCACACACATCCATGCATTAATATACACCAGCCCCTTATCGCTCTTGATCTTTTTCAACGCTGGAGTAAATTCAAAACAATCGCATGCACACAACCGCATGCATATGCATATACAGTTCACTTCCAGACACTGCCTGGGGAAGCAGACCGTCCTCCACTGTCTGTTTATGAACTCATCTGTTTTCTGCAGACGGGCCAGCGATGAGGACATTTATATCCTGTTGTGGTATGGCCACGTATTCGACATAATTAATCTGCTTTCTAATTTGCCCTCAGCGCTCCCGACGCATCGTGTCAACTTGTACAGCTATCTCATAACATGCCATAAAACTGCCTGCCGTTCACAGCCATCATCTGCTTCATTTGTAACCTTTGAAGTTTGCTGGAGGTTTTTTTTTGCAAGGTTTTTCAAAGCACTTAGACGCTGAGATGTCACATGTTGTTTGGTTAAAAACCATCTGAAACAGAAAACTTATTATTCAGAAGTTTATAGAGGAATTGTTGAAAAGAATAATCTGAATGTGTTACACATGCACCAAATAAGTAAGCAGCAGTCAGACCAAATTCATGCACAAGCTGGCTTATTTTCTTTTGTGTATTTGTACCAGTGTGTATGGGATGTGTTATTCCACCCACAGAAACCTTCACTTTTCACCCTGATGGGAGCCAGGGATCAATAATGCATCAGGCAACAGATGGGTGACTGTCCCTCCTATCATTTGTTGCCTCTCCTCATCATTTCCCCATCCCATGTATTAGAAAACAAAGGTGAAAGAGGGAGATGAAGACAGGTTGACAGAGGAGGGACACAAAGAAAGGGTAGGAGTGAATGAGCACACAACTCCAAGGCTATTTCTTGAAAGGCTTAAAAAGAACTGAAAAGTTCCACTTTTTTAGGTCAAAGCAAAATATGTATCCACTGATCTTTGTGTTAGGAGAATTGAATGATTGACTATCAACAGTGTGAGTATGCCCTTGCAGAAATCATTTCCAATGTTTTAGGTCAACATGGACATGTCTTCTTTTGCTATATATTTTAATGGAGTGACTGTGGCTGGATAAAATCGAAGTTTTCAAGGACAATACAGAACTTGATAACACACTAAGATAATGAATTGATTCTGGAGAATTTTTAATGCTTGGCCTAAAAAAATGTTCAGTAAGGGTAAAGAAGAAACTACAATGATACAGAGAAAATGCCAACAATTGGACAACCCTGTTTGAGGTGAGCAAGTGACAGCAGGAAGGAAAAACTCCCTTTTAACAGGCTCAAGGAGGGGCAGCCTTCTGCCATAACTGGTTGGGTTCAAGGGGGAGGAGTCAGGACAAATGACAATATCAGTTGTTAAACACTATAACCTTCACGCAAGAAGTCATGGAATATTTTCAGACATCACAGATACCTATGCTGCTTCAGATTTCCTAGCTGTATGCATAGGTAGAGTACAATAGCACAGGAAAGTAGCTATCAAGCTGAAGGACGACCTTTTCTACAACCATTACAGGATCTTATTTATTGTCTTTCTATAAGTGTAAGCCTAAACACTGAGTCCGTTGGAGGCTGCCAGCATCAGGAGAAGAGGAAGACTATAGAAAAGATTCATGATGGTGATGAAGGAGGACGTGCAGAGGGTTGGTGTGACAGAAGAAGGTGTTAGGGACCGGGATGGAGGCAGATGATCTGCTGTGGTGATCCCTAAAGGAAGATGCTGAAAGAAGAAGAATAAAACGACTCAATGCTTAGTTTCCCCTAAAAGTCTTTCCTGTCTTCCGTCCCTCTCCAGCAACTTTGAATGTTGTTCTGACAATCAGTAACAGACAAATTATGTGGTGTATCTTGAGCAAGCATGACTAAGATGGTGTAGCTGAATTGCTGCAAGCAGGTTAGTCACCCAATCATGTTGTACATGTTAAGTGCTACAAACCTCACCTTCAAAGTACAACCCTCAAATCAGAGGATTTTTGGAAGGCAAAAGCATTCTCCTGGAATATAATTCTGTAAGCCCACCCAAAGAGTAGAAACATTCTCAGCATTTCAAAATATAAATTGTGTTTCGAGGTAAAACTTATGTGGCAGATTTTTTTTTGCAGTAGTACTTATAGCAGTAGCATTAGTTTCAAGGTTTTTTGGCTGGTCTGCCACATTCATGCCACCTAACACAACAACCAATCACAGTAGACTGTCCTCCCAGCTGATCCGATTTTGCACCAGCCATTCTTTAGGTTCTTCTATCTCTCCTTTTTCAGTGGAAAATACTCTAAGAGACAAGCATTCCAACTTTCAAAATAGGGTTCCAGATATAACAACAGAATAAAAAATGGAGTAAATGTAAAACATCCAAGTATGAATGTGACATTAAGCATTTTTTTTAACTGATAAAACACACTAACACAGGAGGTTTCTTTATCATGTTTGGTGCAACAGGAGGAACCTAACCCAGAAATCAGTCCCAGAACAGGCAGCACACTGATTGTATTTAGGTTTGAAGATGGGATTCTTAACACATGGACCTAAATGATCTGTGGTCTTTTGAGAACCAGCTACCAAAAGCTACATGAATTTCTTGAAATAATGTAATGTGTATGGCTTTTTAATCTTACGCAGAGTGAGGGTAAAAAATGCTAAGGCATAGGTCATGCTTTTCATCAATGTTTCACAGGAGCAGACCGGTCTCTGTGTATGACTCAAACTAAAGCAATGTTATACTGGCTGTGTCGGTGAGCCTGATCTCAACTTAACCTCTGCAATCACTCACCCAGAGGGTGTTCCTCTGCCTTGCTGCCCACAGGGGTTTTGTAGTCCCTCAAATCTATTTCCATGGATGTCCCAGTGGCACTGTCAATCATCCACGAGTGGGTCTGAATGCATACACAGCCCATGTCGCACTACCCTGTAGGGAACCTACCTCATCCATTTCCCTCGATGGGGGGTCACGGATTCTTTTACCTGTTTCACTTCTTCATTCTGCTCTCTCTCCTTCCCTTCCCACTCCTGCTCTGTTGATCTTTCTCACCCCATCTCCTTTTAGTTTCCAGAAGGTAAGGTTGTGTAGTTCAGATGCTGCAGCCAGTTGGTGAGCCTGACTGCTTTAACATATCAAAGGTGCTGTGCAGGAAGAAAGCTCCTCATTATATTTCAGCCACCAACATCAAGCAACTGTGCATTTGTTAACCACACGCACTGGAGGGATTGGTCTTGGGGAGGGGATAGAGTCCATGCATTAAATTAAAAGATTTGGAAAACATGACTCATTACTTTTGATCACTGTGCCTCACAAGTGTAACTATTTTCAGTGACTCCAAAAGGCAGATATACTCCCTAGTTTAGGAACTAGTGCGACCTTGATACATACACAATTGTGACTGTGTCATTTTTCGTGCTCGTTTCTGTGCCTCGCTATCTGTTCGCCCACATCTCGCAGCGGCTTGAAACAATGCTCCAACTTTCTTTGAGTTCCTTGTGACTTTTTCCCCAGGCCTGTCTGTCCTTTTGTGCTGTCTGTGTGTGTCGTGATTCATTAGCTGTGCCGGGTAAGAAGTTTGGACACCTTTTTTTTCCAGTGTTTTTCAAAGGAGCTGAAAAATGTAAGTAATTTGTTAGACATACACTGGACTGTTGAAGTTCACAAAAATGAACAGAAAGAAAAATGTCCCTTTGCTGCGCAGCAAATAATATATTTCATTTATGATTACAGTTGTGCTGCAGACACGGAGCCTTATTTGCACAGCCGCAGATGTACATGGACATGGCTGAACACATTCTTCAGTCTTTTGACAGAGTAATTACTACCAGCACCGGATCAGTATTTTCACCTTCAGAGGTCTAGTTTAGTCATTGTATCTAATTGACTCCATTCTATTTAATATAATTCCATTCATAACTGTGCTGGAGGGGGGGGCACACTGGTCACATTACACTCAGTGGGACATGGCCTTGGGTTCTATACAGGTTTTTTTTATGTGCGCGTGTGTGTGTGGTGGGGGGTTACTAGCAAGAGGCAGAGTCAGTAATGTGAATTAAACTTGAATTTGCAATGATGTGAACAATCTGTATACAAGCATGACTCATTCCTGAAGGCTGTGGCACATATTAACATGAGGAAAACGCAAATAAATACACAGCTGAGGTTGCTGGTTACATTATATCATTATCATAGACAATAATTACAATATCCATTATTTAATATTATTCTTCATTAACTTGAGCATTAACTTACCATACATGCAAAAGGAGACACAAACCCAGCCTCAGGGGAAGGAAAAACCAGTGCTGTTTTTTTTTTGTTTTTGAAGGGCATCCAAATCAAACATGTGGATCCATCCACTGTGGTGAATCTTTGGGAAACAAGGGAACAGCTGAAATTACTTATTTGATTAACATTAACTTTAAAAAAGTGTATTGGACTTTAAATGTAATTCAAATAAAAGACAAAGAAATTGGATAAATTGCTGAATTGGTGGGAAACACAGGATTACCACGTACTGTAAGGAATTAATCCCAGGCAAGCCACCTCACGAACTTTAAAAAAGACATAAATGTTATTGCCTTAGGAAACGTGATGTAAGAACTGAAGCCGACCACCAAGTGACGCCCTGGTTACATGCTGCTGAAATCGGACCAGATTAAAGATCCTCAGCGATCCAGAGTCAAAGACAAGAGACCACCTTTTACGATGCTTCTGTAGGCTCCCTACAGACTCATATTATGACTTTGAGGTTCTCTGTATAGATTTTGGTGACCAGAGGCTCAGTTTTTTTTTTTCATATTGGGTCAAGCTAAACTACACCACTGGGATCACTTGATTTATATCATGAGATAAAGTGAAAAAATGGCAGAGAGAATAAATGCGAAAGGTAATATTTACACCCTGAATATCTTCTTTTTCATTATTGCTGTAAACCAACATCATAACTGAAATAAAAATCAAACCTATCTCTCAGCTGTACAGCGGCTGTTACAGGCAGGGAGTAATGGTACCGTGACATGTAAGAGAACAAAGTGGAAAAGAGTTATAACTGCAGGGACAGAGCGATGATTGATATCACAGCATTACATCTAAATGAGAGGGGATGGAAGGAGGGGAAAGACAAGCGCTTGGGTTGCAATAAAGCTGTTTATCATATAAATGAAGAGCCCCGTTCATCTGCGCTAGAGGATAATAATCAATCGTTTGGCATGCAGATCTGTTTCTATATCCCTGCCATTTCTAGCCATCCCCATAATTTCACTGTGTGTCTCAAACAAGTCTGCCTGTGTCTGTTTGCTTTGCTAATGCTTCTTATTTCACTTCATCACCTTTGACATGCTGTGTAAGCAAGAGGAGCTGTTGTCTTTGATAACACATTTAGATAATTTATCGATCAGCTGGCAGCATAATCTGTGCGGGTTGATTGTTTACATTTAGAATAATCGTTTCAAAACTGATTGTGAGAGGAAAGCAAATTAACCACACTGACAGTGCATAGCTATATTCTTGTATACACTTGGCCTTTATTACTGAGCTCATGCTAATAAGTGTAAATCTTGTGAACAGTGGGTACACTGCACTCATATGAAACCAGGTTATCTTAGTTTGGTTGCCATCCAGCAGCAATGCATTCAGCAAATATGATTTGATGGATGCCGATAATGAATTACACTAATCAGACGCCTCTACAGCCATGATGGTCCTGCAGACGCTAATTGTCAATCTGTTTTGTGCCCACTTATCTGTGTCTGGACCACCAGTTCAGTGAGCTCAGCAAAGTATCCAAGATGTCTTTCTTTCTAGTCATGTCCTCTACTGCTTCCTGGGAGATCTCAAAGGCAGTTCCAGGCAGGCCAGATATGTTTTCCCTATTGTACTTCTGGATATTCCCCAGAGTCTAGTGTGATGTGCTGGCAACAAGCTGATAAAAGCAGCCCGATTACATGCATAAAACACCACGACTACCGTTTTTGAGTATAAGAGCAACAGTTCTGCTCCTTGTACTCTATTGTACTACTTTCCAAATATATATTCTTTAAACAAACACATTTTCAAGAAAGAGTTAGAATGTATAATGTAAAACTGTGGACAGTCAATTCTGGTTTGAGTAGACCTGAAGACACCCACAGCTTAACAAGGACCTGTTAAAAGTTGGCTCCAAAAAGGAAAATATATAAACAATATAAAAACCTGAGAAACAGGAATGTAAATATAAACAGCATGCAATTTAAAAATGTGCTTTAACCCTGTATTAAATTCAAATTACAAACTTTGGATAGCTGGAAAAGTTGCAAAGTGGGAGCGTGTTAATAATTCTTTGAAATTAACTTACATACAGCAAGGTCTTCAAGGTCAACTTAATATTTTATTGGTTGAAAATTATGACTTAAAAACTATGATTCTTACAAATTTGGTGTTCATTGTGAACATACAGAAAGAATTGTATAAGAATTTAAAATATCTCACATTTGATCTCTGACCTCCCCTTTACGGTTAATAGATTCCTCTGAAGGTCAAAGTGTTGCACAAATGAGAGTCTGAAAGGGAGAATGACAGAGAACACAAATTTAAACTATGCAAAGTGGAGGCTGATTGGACCAGAAATGATGACAGTATTGAGATTGTAGGAAAAGTCCGAGAAACTGTACTGGATGTAGAGAACAGAAAAGCAGCCTAATACACAGGAAACAGGCAGATGACTGATTGCAGATCTTATTGAACCTATGCATAAGCTTCACTTCATTCTGCTATGTTGGGCTATCAGAGTCTAATCGCCAAATAGCACAACTGAATTCTCTCCAATTCCCTTTCATGATCTGCCCTTATTGAAATGATATACAAAGCTCTCTAAGGAGCTTGGAAAGAAAGCATCTGGACTTCTTCAAGTTTCTTGAAGACGTTTCACCTCATCCGAGAAGCTTCTCGGAAAAATGGATGATGCCAGGATGTATAGTACAGACAAAAGTGCTGGAAAACCCCAAACCTTACACCGCCAGGAGCTAAGCCGTAAAAACCCATGCCATGAAGCTCCCGTGCACAGATTTTGTGCTGATGTTAATGCCGGAGAAAGTTTGGAACTGTGCAGTCATTAAGTCGGCAGCACCGTGAGTCTCAGCAGTTTGAAATCCTGCTCTCTGTCTCTGTCATTTTGTGGCTGACTTTCTATGGTTCCCTAAATGCTTCCACCTATTCAATAATGCCACTTACAGTTGATTGTGGACTATCTTGGAGAGAGGAAATTTCAACAACCGATTCATTGTAAAGGTGGCATCTTATTACAGTACCACACTCAAACCTAATGGTCCATTCTTTCACAAATGTTCGTCAAGGCAGACTACAGCACCCATGATTTCCAAAAACAATTGTATATGTACATTTTTTCAACAACAGGACAGTTTTCTATTTCGCCTGTTAAATGGACAATATGAGAGAAAGAGTTTTCTTCTTTACATAGGGTTTTGGTTGGCATGGTGACATTGTAACTTGCATTTGTGTTCAATAACAGTGGTTTTTAAAAGTGTTCCCTAGCTCATTCAGTGATTTCCACATCACTGCATGAGCTGAGGAGGTTATAGATCACGGCCACGTAGTAATGATTTTCACCCTAGTCCCTTGAGAATAGAGATTTCTCATTATTCTCTAAATCTTTTAATGATATTATGCGCTGTAATAATGAAATCCTGAAATTCTTTGCAGTTTTGATGTTGAAAAACAGTCCTAAATTGACAACTATTTGCTAAGTATTTGCTCCTTCACAGTTACAAATCCTTCTAGATCTCTTTACTTCTGAAAGAATTAGCCTTTCTAGGGTGATTTGTTTATCCCCAATCACATTATACATGAACCTGATTTGTTGCAACATCTGATTTTTCAGCATATTGTAATTTTTTTAGCAACTTTTTAGTGATTCTTTGCTTTTACTAATACTACGTTCTCTGCAATCTTCTTGGATCGTCAACTTGGGGTTGGTGGGGGTGCTACAACTTTCCAAGTTGAAAATCCCAGTTGAGGGTGGTGTTGATGAAACTCAATAAATTCCACCTTAACTGACTTAATCTGGAATGCACTGTAACATTAGCTGGTATAACATTAGTTTACAACCAGCTGTTGCTGTTGAGTCGGCTTGTTATCATCAGTCAGGAGGTGGGAGGGTCGCATCTTCAATCTGCTGAAAATCAGTAATTTGGGGAATAAATAAGCATGAGTATGCACGTTTCCATGGGTTAGAGCCCTAACGTCAGTTCAGGAGATGAGGTTTGAGGTTGGGAGGAAGAGGATGAGGTGGAAATAAGGGAGGAGAGAGGGGAGTGATGGAGGAGGAGAAAGACATGATGCGAAAGACATGATGATAATACACATGTTTAAATGCTGAATTGTCATATATATAGCTTGAAATATCAATTTATTGTCTTTAAATGAAAAATAACTTATAAGGTGTACCACAAATGTGACACAAAACCTAATTGCTGAACTCCAGGAAAAACCAAGATGTGCAGAGCAGGGCAGGAGCAGATCAAACTGAAAGCACAAAAACACAGAGCGGGAAGACTCAACAAACAAACGTGACAGAGAGACGAGCGGAGGAACTGAAAGGACCCAAAAAGCGACCTAACAAACTTATCAACAAAACTAAAGCGAGGGAATGAAGGCATGAAATAACATAAACTCATAACCACAATCAAACCACTAACAGAAGACTATAAAGCCTGAACATAAATCCCTTCTCAATAACAAACTGCGAATCAACCAAAGCACAAAACCATGGACCAAAAACCCAGAGACCATGACGGTATGAAAGCTACATAAAACGTGAAGTTTATAATTAGTTTATTGTTTAATAAGTCCAGATATATTCTAAGCAGTGTTAATTTCATTGGCCAGTAACTTTACTCATAGTTTTCATCAGCAACCTTTTTTGTTCTTACGAAAACAAGATGATTTTTGGACTTGGGCATTTCATATGCCCCCCACCCACCAATAAACAGGTTGGGGGTTCAGTTAACTCCCATGCTCTTCTTACGAAAACGCATTTTGCATTTCATGTCAAAGAAAATAAGACTTGGAGCGACTCTTACCAGTAAAAAGACAGCAAACTGTTACACTTTATATTTTACTCACTGCTGTCAAACTTAACACTGATTCTAAGTTGAACTTAATCCATTACACAGAGCCCAGATGAACAATGTTTGACGTCTCATCCACGATACACACAGGCTGATCAGTAGTTACCCATTAATTCTTTAATTTTGCAGGCAGAACAGAAGTGGATGGGATAAGAGTTATTGTTTTGAGTGTACATAAAGTGCCCTGTGCCTCTGATAGTCTTATCTGGAGAAACAGCTTAAGTTCTAGCTGTTCAACTGATAGACTTTGTGTTTTGCATGTTATAAGTTAAGCTCTGTTTTACTCTTTTGCAGCAAACCTCTTCCTTACTTTTTATCCCATTAAAATCTTTGTTCTTTTGTCAGCTTGAACTGTTCCAACAAAGCTTTTGTCCAACCCACTACCCAGCACTCTTTGACTTTAGAGGCTTAACAATTACAAATCATGTTGAAAGTGCCACAAAGAGAAAATTACTGAAGATGAATCAAAAAAAGCCTGCTTTAGGATTTTCCTTTAAACTTCACTAAGGCAAGGATAGAGGGATTAATAACAAGGGATGCTAATGCGGCGCAGCAGGGAAGCCCCTGCATTGTGGTATGTGACCTCTACTGTGTTTGATTATGGGCCTTTTTTTTTCAAATCTTTCTCTATAGAATAACCACTGCATTTAAAATAAAAATGAGTTCGTGTCACATTCTCACAGCATGTATTTTAATAAAAGTAGGAATGCCAACCATGCAGTAGCGCTGTCCGCTGTGATTGATGGGTGCCGTGAATGTACGCTCGTAAACGTGCACGCTGAGATGCACATCTTTAACCTCTGACATTGTCACATTCATTTCTCTTTAGATACAACTCCATCCCTGCGCATAAAAAATAAACAAATATTTGAATAAAATAAATACCATTTGTGACTTTGCTGTCTCCTGAATACAAAGTGAAGTGATTAGATGGAGACCTCCCACCGCTCAGAGAAAACTGCAGGTTGTGTAACTCACATTGGCACCAGCTCTACTTGGGCAAAGCCCCCCCCCCAGCCCACCATGCTGTCATTAACATACAGGCCATGTCTCACTGGCTGCCAACCTTTAGGCAGTGATTCCATCTTGTCATGATACGCAGCAAGGGACTGCAGTAAAACTGCCATACTGCCAGGCTTTGACGGCTACAAAATTGGAGGAAGGCTGTGAAAGGGGAAAAGGAGAACAAAACCCCCCCCCCAAAAAAAAATTACTACTTGCCTGGCACAACATCAAGAAAGAAAGGGTACTGAACTCACAGAGGAGCTACTTCACCTTATTTTCTTCTCTTGGTGTTGTTGTTGGGAGTTATTGATGTAACTGACCAGCCTATACAGACAAGGGAAAAATCTATAGTGTGGAAGAAGATTTTCTTTCCCTTCAAAATGGAGGCGTCAGTGAAGGCAGCCAAGTTCCACTCATATGTTGTAGGTCATCCTATTGATTGTAAGTTAACTGTAATTGAACGTGACTGCAATCTGTTGTCAGGAAGAGACATGGCTCTTAGGTGTGCAGATCACACGTCCCACAAGTAGTAATGCTTCACCGGTTTATGGCCGTCAGGGTTACAAAAATCAGAACCTGTTTCTCATCAGCCTTTATCATCTCACCCTCGGTCTCCGATCTCGGCGGATTTGTCTTTTAACCCCGTGTCCTTGTTTTCTTTTTTGAGAAGGAAACAATATTTAGCACAAAATGATCACCGGCAACCACTATCTGAAGTCTGTAAGTCTGCCTGAGGCCAGTCTGTGCTACCTTCATGGAAGCTTTCTTTAGTTTTTTTTAGTTTCAAGATAAGCCTTGATCATCAAGAACACTTTCAACCTGCATTTCTTAAGTACACTAATTATGTGGACACATGTTGCGAGGAAAAATGCCTGGTTCCAAGAAAAAGGGGGCAGGCCTTAGACTCACCACTAAAACGTCTTATCACAGATAATTTGCATACTTTCGCATTTGTAACATATCATAACCTTCAAAGGACACAGAGCCAATGCAAAACAGAAAAAATCCACAATCTTCCATCTTCTGAAGTACTTACCCTACTTACGCTTACAGCAAAATTAATGCTGCAGAAAGCAATCATCCTATGTTTGCGTTATGGTCTTTTTAACTTTCAAATATGTGGGAAAAAAATAATCTTATTATTCTGACTGTACATTTTGCTGTGATCTCTATGAAAGGATGCTAAATCATGCACATGTAGGTAATGTTGTATTTGGGAGTATTTGTCATATGCCATAAATAGAGTTTTCTCTTGCATTGTCAATGTATAACACTGCAGGCAATTTTACACTTAGTATACTTACTTACTTATATACTTACTGACCTTTCTGTCTTCCTGAGAGAGGGAAACTTGTATTTATTATAATTATATTATATTATAATATTTCACATATCTTTTTTTTATGATTCTATAATGTTGATTGGTATTTCACAATGACCTCCACTGGCTGAAATGGCAAAGCCAATTTTGACATTTAATATAATCTTGATATATTACTAATTTGAACTTCCAGTTGCCTCATGCTCAAAATATTGATCTTGACTTTTCCCTCCTGCAAGCTCCACCGTTGACAGTGATGATCAAAATGTTCTCTGAATTGTGCCAAACTTTGATCAAACTCGGCTGCCACCGTGCCAAATTACCAGCTGTAGGATGATAGGCTTTGGCCCCATTAAACGAACTGATAAAAAGGCGGCTTCATTCGGATCCGAATCCCTCTGTCAAAAGTAATTCCTGCTCTCGCGCCATCCTTGAATTTAGAAATAGGATGACTCACAGCCTTCTTACTGCCAACTAAAATCTGTTCACGTCTGTACAAACACATACGCACATACAAGGACAGTTTCCTTCCGTCGACTGTCTCCTTTTATGCTTTCTGGAAGACCATAAGAATGAGCCTTAAAGTGGGCAAATAACAGGTTATGTTGTTTTTCTGATTTACCCTCTTTAAAGCAGCCTTTGTCAATCATTTCGAGGTTCAACGTTTGCTGTCATTATCACGAATGCAGACTGTGTGCCGTAAGTCAGGGGAGAGAAAAAAATTTAAAAAGGTACAAACACAATCCATGGAAACTGGAGAGCTGGGCAACGCGATAGCGCTGCCTTCAAAAACTAAAACCAATTGTCATGACGAAGTATTTACACTGATTAACAGCTGTTGGAATAACACTTAACGAATTGTCAGTTTGAGTTGCGGTATCTTCATTTCACCTGACTCGCCCATGTCTGTTTCATTGAGGCACACACAGAGAGGAGCTGAGGTAAAGCAGAGGAGACACATGCACGTAAACAGAGCGCAGATGAGAGCACCAAAACAGAAAAAGAATGACTCTCTCACAGTGAATAAAAGAAAAAAACAGGATAAAGTTTGCTCCGGTGACAACGTTGGTTCTTGAGGTTTGTTACCAGTGGAACGCTGGCTGTGTTATTGAGACTGTAATTGGTACACTGCAGTTACAATGCAAAAACAACGCTCAGCACCCTGGTGTTGACTACTTGTTTCACTCATGAGCGCTTAGAGACATGATCTGCTGTTGAATTGTGCCCTGTGCGGAGGAAACGGGAAGATAATGTTACTCTTATTGCATTTTCTTCATTCTCGTTGGGGCTTGTTTTTCTTTACCATTTCTCCATATTTCCCTAGCTGTACTCTAACGTAATATAAAACTGTGGAGGAGGTTGGAGGCATTTAGTGCATTTATTTCTATGTTCCTTTATTGCAAGTATGCCATAAAGGACTTAACAGAGACAGGGGGCGAAAAAGCTCACAAAATATAATTCAGCACATCACCAACATTTGTTCATATTAGGTTGGTTTTGTTGCTATGGTAGCTCAGGTCTTCACAATAACACCACGGACATGGATGACATTATTTCAAAATGGGAAAAGTGGCTGTTAGAGAAACACAATCACTCTTTTGTGACATAACGAAATTATTATTTAATATAATTAAGGTAATCTCTTTGAAATGACAGCTAATTTTGTATAATGTTCATCAAAATGTCCCAGAGCTAAGCTTTGAATGCCTGGTTTAGTCTCCCAAAAAATGTTGAAATATTCAATATGACAAAGAAGCCAAGTAAATGATTTTCTTCAACACTGGACCCAGAAGAATAATGAATAATGTTGGTTGACATCTGATACACAGAAGACATATTTTAGACAGGGAGCTCAATTTGAAGAGAGAGATATTTATGCAAATCTGTTACTCTAAGATAGCCACAAGAAGGAAGAATGAATTTTTTTTTTCCTGTGCATTTTATTTTTCTCACTTCCTACAATGGAGCAAAACAAGCTGACTCCATTACCTGTTCTCTGCCAATGGCCCCGCAAAACATGCCGAAAATGCTGCTGGCAGTAATAACAATCCAAAAAACTCATGGCCATTATATTTAGCATTCATTAAACTATCAAGTGTAGCTTATGTATTGTCACAAACAAATACAACTACAATGCAGTCATTTGTATACGTTAATTATCTCAGTTTAATAAAATGGAATGATGGAGCTAAATGTGGAAGCCATGACAGAGTCTGTTGTTTGAAGTTCATTTCTTTAGCACTTTGGCATTCACTTGTTCCCAGGGACACGAAGACAAGTTTTTCATGGCCCATTGGCCTGATCTAATTTGGTGGAAGAGAACGCTCTATGTCTAAATTTGTCACTGCGGCCACAAGGTTGGCACCAGTGGATGGATCACTGAGCAGCGCCCCTGTCTCCCATATCAATTTCAAACCAATCCCTAAAAATACACCCAATTATATAGAGGAGAAGAAAGTGGCTTTTGTTGGTTTCCATATGTTCTGACCTGAAGATGTCCCCTGAATGAGGCTGAAACACACAGGGAAGCGCTTGGTTATACGTGAGTTGCTGTGGCATAGCACATCTCACATTTTGCGTAAGTCACGCAAGGATCAAGTATGGGAGTCGTATCGCCCGGGCTTAAACAAGCAGTCAATTATCCTTTAGCCTTTTTTTCCTTCAGGTCCACCACTATTAAAACAAGTAGGAGCCTTGGCCTTCATATAAGAATTCTGTCACATTTTGCTCGCCATGAGACTGCACAAGCTGTGTACTTCAAAAATAAGGACCAATTATGACAGTACCTCCGAGCACCAATGGATGCCCCATCCTCTCTTCTGTCAACTGACAGCCTTTCAGGGCTGTCAAATCTACCCGCTAATCAGCTAATAACACCAACAATTGGTAATTAGGCTTCCCCAGAGTAAGCAATTAATTATCGGTTCACAACGTGCCTTCCCCCCACTAATAGTTTGGTAAAAAGACAGCCCGCTTGATGTTATGTTTAATAGTCATAAACTTTTATTGCCTCTCAAACACGAAGAGTCAATTACGTAGGCGAGTGAAGATGTTACAGGCCCTGCTGGGGAGAGAGGTTGATTAAGGGTGTTAAAGGCCCTGCAGCTTTAAAGGGACGGATGGAGAGTAAATAAACAGAGACAGATAATTACGGATTGGCAGAAAACAACAAGCTTTATTCTCTCTCTCCTTTCTTTCTCTCTCTCTCTCTCTCTATCTCTTTGTCTTTCCTTCTAACGTTTCCCCTTGACTTCACTCTCTGTCGTGTAATCTCTCTTTCTAATGAC
Source organism: Oreochromis aureus (assembly GCF_013358895.1). Taxonomy (NCBI): domain Eukaryota; kingdom Metazoa; phylum Chordata; class Actinopteri; order Cichliformes; family Cichlidae; genus Oreochromis; species Oreochromis aureus. The sequence goes on from NC_052962.1 coordinate 13,832,864, forward strand.
TGCTTTTTTTATTTCTTTTTTTTTTTTAGAAAGGCTCTCTGCTATTATCTTGATTATAGTCTTTTTGTTTCTTCCGTGTGATTGAGAGCTGAAAATCTTGATCTGTTTGGGGCTTACTGGATGATGCTAATGGTCTGGTTAGATCAGATTACAGCAGAATTTCTCTCCTTTGCATTTTCATTGACTTCTCATGCACAGAAACTTCATATCGATTCCCAGGATTACATTGAGTCGGAGAAAGTGGCTGTTCAAAATAGATTGCAGGCTATTTACTGATTTGCCTCATCAGGGCACGAACACTCGTGTCAGAATTAATAATGAAACAATCTGATTAATTAGTTACTCAATCAGCAGAAAATTAACTGGCAATTTTCTTGAAATAATAAATTAACCTAACAGTAGGCAGCGCTCTAGAAATGGCAAACAAACACAAGAACTTGAAAACAGGCAGGCCCCCCACTGAACCTCTCCCTTCTTTGTTCTGAGCTCCTCCCTCCAGATAGGCATGTTTTATCAAACATTATGAAAATTAAGACGCATTCAGATGTGGCTTTTTTCTGAATAAGAGCTTTTCTGGAAAAGTCACACAATCAGTCTCGCGAGGCTGGACCTAGCACAGATCGGTCACTCAACATGGTGCAAGTCTGGCCTGCATACAGTCGCATTAACAGTTTATTGTGCGTACAATTATGACTGAGCATGCTTCTTGTGTTTAATCAGCTCCATTTAAAGTGTGATTAAAACTGTTGTCTGATGCAATTTTCTTATCCCCAACAGAAACATCTCTCTCTTCAAACTTGTATATAAGTGTGTGCACGTGCACACACACACACACACACACACACACACACAGAATCTGGTCTTGACAAATGCAAAGGACTAAACATTTAAAAGTGTGCTTACACTTCAGCAAAGTTGATGCTGACAGTGCAAGTCTTTTGCACATATGGCAAAAATTGCATGCATATACGTTGCTGTCTCCAGTTCTGAATGAATGAATAATGATTATATTAATGGATGAATGAATCCATGAGGAACTTTAACATAAACGTGACAAACATCTAGATGACATCACAGATGGATGAGGTCAATAATATTTCATAACCCAGGTGTGAGAAGGGCTTTAGTCTTTGAAAGAGATTTAAACCCAACTCTCCCAGGTAAAAGTGCCCTGTATAATCGATTACACCACCAGGGCTTTTACTAATATATTTCACTCAACCAATATGATCCCAAATAAGTTTCTTGAGTTTCCAAAGTCTCAAAACCGAGCCTAGATTAAGCAAAAGGTGTTTTTCTCTCTCAATCCACAAAATGCACAGCATGCTGTAAGGGGTTTTTTTGGTTCACTAATGATGAATGTTGATTTTCCTTTCTTGTTGTGTCATTTTCATGAGGTGTCAGCATCATAAAACTGGAGAACTGCAGCTTTTCTTTATCGCATCAAATGCAATGTCTTTGGTGTTGGACTAGTGTTTGAAAAAGATTGTAAGCCATGACTTTTCAAGAATTTATGAACGTTTAGACTCCAAACTTTTTGATTATCCTTTTAAAAAGCTGACCGCATTTTATTTTGATTTTTCTTTCTTTTAATTCATTCGTTCAGCCTAAAACCAAACCGAATACACAATGAGCACTTTTTCATGTCCTGAGTTGCTTTTGACAAAACACTTAGTCAAAAAAACGCACTGCATATATAATCACATTAAAACACGTATTGACGTCATGCTGCATGTACTATATTTAATACTTTCTAAAATTTCTGTGATTTTTCTCTACAACTTTGTGCTGTAGCGTCTCACAGACCAGCACATATTTGCAGACGAGCACAGATGGGAAGAAATCTCATCGCCAGATTTTTAGCTAAACCTCTGAACTTCCTCTATTTTCACCATAGGAGAGTACACATTTGTGAGATCATCTGGCTTTCCAAATTGGAAATTTAGCCTTGAAAACCTCTTGTGTATTTATGGGAGCAGTCTTTAGGCAACAGAGTGTTCTCTGCACAGCAAATTGTACACCTTGACCATTCTCCTGTATCTTTCTCATGTTTTAAAGTATTTGATTCATGAGAAGTACCTTTTAAAGTCCCCAGTTTCACTGCAAGCACTGGTCTGAACACTTGAAGCAACTTTATGCTACTTTTGGGGATTTGTAATTTTAGCCAGAAATATACTGAAAAAAAAAAAAAAAAATATATATATATATATATATATATATATATATATATATATAAAAACACCCAGCACGCCCCTGCGGGCGGTTTATCCTTCAAGCTCGGGTCCTCTACCAGAGGCCTGGGAGCTTGAGGGTCCTGCTGCAGTATCTTAGCTGTTCCCAGGACTGCGCTCTTCTGGACAGAGATCTCCGATGTTGTTCCCGGGATCTGCTGGAGCCACTCGCCTAGCTTGGGAGTCACCGCACCTAGTGCTCCGATTACCACGGGGACCACAGTTACCTTCACCCTCCACATCCTCTCGAGCTCTTCTCTGAGCCCTTGGTATTTCTCCAGCTTCTCGTGTTCCTTCTTCCTGATATTGCTGTCATTCGGAACCGCTACATCGATCACTACAGCCGTCTTCTTCTGTTTGTCTACCACCACTATGTCCGGTTGGTTAGCCACCACCATTTTGTCCGTCTGTATCTGGAAGTCCCACAGGATCTTAGCTCGGTCTTTATATATATATATATATATATATATATATATATATATATATATATATATATATATATATATATATATGTGTATTATTGGGTGGTCAAGAAAAAATTAAAATTAAAATGATTTCTATTGTTCCCACAATAGAATTTCAGCTGATGTTATTCACAATACTGCCATCACAGACAATTGCCTGGTTTTAATGTCAAATAATTGCACCCTTTCAAAACAGTGGAGCTGATCTTGGCAGAGGGAAGGCAGTAACAATTTGGGCTTTCAGTGATTATGAAAACAAATTAATTGAGATAAAACATTTTTTTGTGCTGGTTTGAGTTTTACAATGATGTTTTGTGTTATAATTCTAGAGCACCTCTTTCCCTTTTCCACTTCGTAACACTCAAAAAACATGCCCTACTCGGCTGTCGTATGCTTGCTTCAACTAAATGCAGGGAAAGAATATGTTTGTGTGGAGTAGAGTGTACAGTGCCTAACAAATTTATGTCATGTAGGTTTATGAAACAGCTGCGTTAAATTAACAGTACTGGTAATTGCTAAAATTCTCTTGTTATGTTTAAGTAATGGTTAATCCACCAGTATACACAAACCTTTTCATCAAAATGATGTTTTTAATGTAATAATAAAATTATTATTACTATCCTTGAAAAAAAAAAGCAGAAAAATTTGGAAAAGCACAATATTATTTTTTGATTCGGATCCCAAATTACAGGTATTTACTTACATTTCTGAAGAGAAAAAATTTGTTTTGAGTGGTTGAATGTTGTCCTTGATTAATTTATGACCTCAAGAGAGTGTGCCAGCTCAAACCTGGGTATAAAAGCATGAACTCATTTTGAGAGTATTTGTGTTTTCTTGTGTTTTATGAAAGATTGTCTTACAAATTTTAATCATGTAGGTACAAAAACATTATTGAATAGTAGCTGACAGTGACAAGTGATGGAGGAAGCGTTCAAGCCATTCCTTTATGAAAAGAAGTAACAAAACACCTCAGTAAACATATTCTGTATTACATCTAGTATCATATTCTATAAATCATATGTTTGCAGTGGCTGTCCTGTGAGCACCATGTATCTCTGTAAAAATAAAGTTTCCATAAACTCAGAAACACAGGCCTATATCTTGAGCTTTTTTAAGTATATCAGAATACATTAGCAAAGAAAAGTCTGCTAAATAAGATTTGAGCAGTGTGTGACATGGTCAATATCTACAAAGGTCATACAAAAGAAAGAGAAATGAAGGTAGAGTGTTGATAAAACAGTAATAATTTCTATATTTTTAGATGCTAATCTGAAAGTGCTGGCTGAATCTAATATTTTTTATTCCATTCTTCGCCACATGTTGGCGAAGTTGGTTAACAAGAGGAAACGTATCCGTTATGGTGACAAAGCACTGAAACTCGTTAACTTTTTAATGCTAGGTGTGTTTCCACGCACAGTAAAAATCATACTTGTTTTAAGAGCAGTGAAATCAGAGCCAGCTGCGTCTTGCCTCACACGCTGGTCCCTTGTCAGTTCACCATCAAAGACCAGATGTTTATCCACAATGCGCAACAGAAAAAGCTGCTGACCTGTCAGCTCGCCCAGCTCAACGGGAGAAGGACACCCACATGAAATTAAGACAGCTGCAGTTTCCCACGAACAACAAACAAGTAGAGCTTTCTGCGACAATAGCTGACCATAGCCACTAGATGACAGTAATGTAAAGGATGGATGCAAAGATGCAAAGAACTTTATGCTTTATGACAGCATGCTTTGCTTTGGCATGTTTTCATTTATGTCTGTTTTTTATTTTTAGATATACCCTAATGGAACACCACTGGTTTCTGTGGTCCTTTGTGATAGCTTTTCCACACTCATGTATCTCATTTTATAATTGCATTAAGCAGCAGTTGATAGTTTTGAAACAGATTCTGTGCAGACCACATAAAGAGGAACACCCTGTCACTCCAAACTGATTGTGTGCTCTTCTACTGGTGTCTATGTTTAGGCGTAACATCAAGACCACCCTGTAACCATGGAGTTAAATTTACATCATTTCCATCCATCATACTGATACAAAAGATTCCTTAAAATACCACAGTTCTACTAACTATGAACTCTTTTCTCTGTACAAACACGAGAAAGATAACACTAATGTCCTTTCAGGGCAGACGGTGTAGCAAAAACAATAAACAGAACAGAAGACTGAATATAAGAAACATGACATGCATCACAAATCATCATCAATGCAGCAAAAAAGTTGACACAACTTATTAAAAGCCACGGGGACGTTTTACTTCTGTTTGTTTATGTTGATTGCACACAGTACAAAGGATCGCTTTTATCTTTTTTTGCTTACCAGGGGTGCTGCGTATTGTGCGTTAACACAAATTCAGTTTGTCGGTATCACTAAGAAAAAGCTTTTCTGTGCGTGGCAGCAGAATTCAAATCACCTCTATTGCGATTAACAAAATTCAAACAGGCAAGCACTTTTACATTTATCAAAAAGCTGATAATAGATATTATGCTGGCAGCCTTTGCAACATATTGACTAATCATTGCAACGCTACACAAAAAGAGATTCCTAAAAGGTAGCGAATGAATAATCAAATATTAGTCTCAAATATAGATGGGTGCAGTTGCAGCTGAGTGACTCCTTTTCCTAAAAACAAAAATTTTATTGGTAGAGATGATTTCATTTGCTTCAAGTTATTACAAAAAAGTCATATAGCAAATGCTCTCAGTCATAAAAGGTTTTGTATTTCATTTCAGGGATTTAGACTGTTGAGATGCTAAGATTCAACTAAGATCCTTTTAACAGTTTGCTGTAATCAGAGAAAATTGGCATTAACATGACACACAGTTGTTTAATTAGTTAGGATGTCAGTGCAAGTTATATTTTAAGAAACTGCACCATTGTGCAAGAGGGCCAAATTAGAATTCAGCACCAAACCTGTAAATTACTGGCTATGTTGCTGTGCAGCTGCATTTGTTTGCACTACAGCAAACACGAACAAACAGAAACACCTGAAATTTCTGGGGTTTTCTGACCAGTTCCTCTCGCCACCTGCTCGGGCCTGATGCAGATGAAAGCGTTGGAAAGAGGGACTTGTGGATTGTTGCTACGCTCTTCAGCATCACTTGTCCAAGGCCTTTTTGTGGCTCTCAGCTGTTGACGGTGAGCTCCTCGTCTTTCCCCCGTATGAGTAGCAAATTGCTGGTGGTGGCACACCTTTGGCCTCGTCAGCCATCAATACCAAAAGTATGGTGATTAGAGTTGGCCTGCAACGTAAAAGAAAAAAGTACTTTTAAAAATGTTTGTATGTAACAGAGTACTTGAAAAATTTTATCTTGAAACTCAACAGGCCAGCTGTGTGCACATACAGCCACATGTGCATGTCTGCTTCTGTCTAGGGATAGTTTGTATTTTCTCTCTGTGTACTTTCAGAGCACTTTCCCTCCTGGCAGTCCGCAGGCTGTAAAAACTCTCCTAGAGATTAGTCCTGTGAGTTTCACAAAGCTTTTGTTGCCTTTAGCCTTTTTTTTAAGCAATCGCAGAAGGTGTTGTTTGAGCCTTTCTTACATTTTTATAGGGTATTACTTTCAACGTTGCATCGCAGTTTGTCTAATTTGTCATCCCAGTTTCCCATCAGCTGTCGGTCATTCATTTGGGAGAACCGTTTCAGAAGAGCTATGTACATGAGGGAGGAAATGAGCTGAGACGGATGCGCCAAAAACACACCCTAGGAGATGGAAGCAAACAAGGCAAAGGCGGGAATTCGATTGAAAGGATGGAGAGGAGAGAGCAAAGGAAAAAAGCGAGAGACACAGAGAAAGATGGGAGGAAGCAGGTGAGCTATGAGCGTGCTGACCTTCTCCCTCGCTGTCAGAATAAAATAAACCTAGCAGCCCTCCAAGCCCCTCTAGCCGGATCAGCCTGCCAGTCAATCAAGTGTCCCATTAACATGTCAGAACAAACAAACTCAAAAAAAAAAAAAACTTCACAAAGCCGACCAAGCAAGAGGACGGATGGCTGGATGGATGGCTTGGCTTCGAGGAGGACTACCTATACGGCCGCGTAGTGAGAGATTGTGGATCTGTCGTCGCTCATTTTTCTCTGTCTCGGTTTACTTTTGCTCTTTCTGTCTGCAAACAACGACACAGCCACGCACCAGCACCCACAAGCCAAGCAGAGGAGAGGTTAGGGGACCATGTCTTTGCACATGCTTGGAGTATACTTTAAGATTTATGAAGAAATGTCTCCAAAAATATCACTGGAATCTTGCCTCTTTAGTCAGCGCGGCATTGAAGTAGGTCACATTTTGTGATCTTATAAGCAGCCCCAAATTATGCTGCAACACTCTTTCCCCGTCTCATCTGCAGTTCACAAGGTGCAGAAGATGGTAGGAGGGAGGGAGCCGGGCTCGGTGACTCTGAGCAGGCATGTAGATTGTCTATTTGTTTAGATGTTTGGACTTTTAATCTTGTCAAGTGGGTTATAGAGCACAGCTGTTGGTATACAAAACCAGTAGGGTGGCTGATCTAATACATTGAGCTCTTTTTACCTCCCTGCATGCCCCCCTAACCCCCCCCACCACCACCCGCTTTTTTTCTCTGTCTGCTTGTCTGTTTCCATGGCACAGACGGATCTACAGTGGCTCCTGGTGGAGCTCGGAGGTACTGATCAGAAAGCTTGAGGCAGCGAATGTGTGAAATCCTTGACCTAGTTGTTCATCTTGTGTAGTATCTCTCTCGCTAATCAAATCAATGTTTGGAAAAACCGGTAGACCTTTCTCAAAATGAATTGCGGATGAAGGAGACTAGCGCAGCCACCTCTGTTTGACAGATTAGCTCAGATCCATTGATTCTGCCGAAGAGAACGTAACAGTGGGGCTGGCACTGAGCACAGCTGCCTTCATGGATTCTGGCAACTGGGTGAGGGTTACGTCATATGAGAAAAACTTTAATATGCTGTACTGCATAAAAAGAGGGAAAAAAGAGATTTTCCTATGAAAAAAAAGAGGTTGGAGTTTTTCTTTTTTTTGCTTGTACATGGGTTACGTGAAACAAATACTGTATTCTCAGTTCCATCTCTCGGGCACAGCTGCAGGAGATGTATTGTTCATCTAATAAGCCCACGTTGAGGCAGCAGTCATGGTGAGAAATTTCTTGTTCTCACATACAATATTGATTAAGTCAGTATATGGGCAAAATTCAAGCACAGAACATTAGATCCCTTAAAGCTAAAAGTAAGAGAAGCATCAAGTGGGAGAGAGCAGGTCATCATGTTTCTGTGCCTCAGAAGCAGATCAGCCTGCTCGTTTTCTCTTTTTCCCTCTATCACTGTCGACCAGGGGTGGTCTGGGGAATTTTGCACTGCCTGGCAAAAGGTACACAACACACAGTCTGGGAATTATTTCACTGGACAAACACAAGGTCTTTGTTTATGTTGTTCTTGGTGTTTGGCCAGGTGCTTTACTCAGCTTTACTTCTCCTGTCACATTTTTTCTTTCCTTCTCGTCTTTCTCCAGCGGCATTCCACCGAAATACGTCATTCAAATCTTCAATCTGGCTTCTTTAGCTTTAATTTTTAAATATTGTTTTGTAAATTATGGACATTTGTTTTCTTTGCCAAAGGAAGATTTATGCCATTTGTTTTCAGCCACATTAGAATTCATTTTTACAACTGCAAAATAAGAAGAAGCAAATCACAATGAATAAATACATTAATAAATGAAGGTACTTACTGGCCACTTTGTTAGGTCCATTTCTCTAACAGCTTATTAATGCAGTTATCGATCTGGCCCATCATGTGGCAGCACCACAGTAAATTTAGGCATGTAGCCATGGCCAAGACGACCTGCTGAAACTCAAACCAAGCAGCAAACTTTGAGTGACATTTCAGAAGCTGGCGATCGACTGGTATTTTCTCATGGAACTATCTTGATGGTTTGCAGAGAATGGGCCAAAAAGAAAAAAATATCCTGGGTCAAAATGCCTTGTTGATGCCACAAGTCAGAAGAGAATGGCCAGACTGCTTTGAGCTGATAAGAAGGCGACCGTAACTCAAATAACAATTTCAGTTACCATTTGAGTCAAATAACCATTTTCGTTATAATAAACCATAAACACACAACACATCAAACCTTGAAGCAAATGAAACGTGAAAGTATGAATCCATCGTCCCTTGTAGCAGCGCTTCATGTTGTTGGTGGTGTAATGGTGTGGGAGATATTTTCTTGATATAGTTCGGGCCCATTAGCACCAACTGAGCATTGTTTAAATGCGCAGCCTACCTGAGTGTTGTTGCTGATATTGTCCATCCCTATATATCCACAGTGTTTCCATCTTCTGCCTCCAGCAGGATAACACACCATGTCACAAAACTAAAATAAACTCAAGCTGGTTTCTTTAACAAAACAGTGAGTTCACTGTACTCAAACGGCCTCTACAGTCATGAGATCTCAATCTAATAAAGCACCTTTTGCAGAGGAAATTCAAATCATGGATGTGCAGCCGATTAATCTGCAGCAACTTTGAGATTCCATCTTCTGAACATGGACCAAAATCTCTGAGGAATGTTTCAAACATCGCGCTGAATCTGGGCCGTGAAATTCAACATACTTCTGAAGGCAAAAGGTTTGAAATAACCTGCTTTGCCCAGTGAATAAGATTTAGCATCACACACACTCTGACCATGAGGTTTTTGGCATTAAAAACAAAAGTGGTTTATTAATCTTCATTTTTATTTTAATTGTGTTCTTGTGTTGTGGATGAAAAACCAAGCACACATATTTCAAGGTCTAGGGGAGCCTCTTTCGAAATCTGCTCAAGTCACTCTGACCTGTGCAAAACACTAAAACATTTAATAAGTGTTTTGTTAATCTTAACATTCCCAATCCTCTGATGAGATTTTAGTTGCCAGATTTTACAAGTGTGATGCAAGGCCCCTTGTCACACAGACCTTTAAACAAATGTTTTGTTTTGGGGGGTTTTTTTAATGCGTGTTGATGTGCATTCAAAAAAACCTCTCAGGTGTAAAAGAAATATAAAGAGAAGAAAAAAAATCTGCTCAAACTGAATTTATGCCTCAGTTCTTCAAAGGACATGATAACATCAGAGTTTGGAGGATACAGATCTTGAATCCTTTCAAGCTCTTTAGAAGCACAAAGTTTAAATGTAGCATCAACTTTTCCTGGGGCGAGAAACTGGTTACCACATATTGGGGTATATTGTAACAAAGAGTTTGGTTCTGTTCAATATTTTCTCACATAAAACCAAATTTAAATCATATGACTGGTAAATGGATTACTAGTCTGCTATTGCAGGGCTTAGTCACTGTTGCTTAAAACAACAAGATAAACTGCATCTCAGCAGTGGAGCTCCGTATCACCCACTGATACCATTGTTGTACAATGTTCAGTTTAGTATGAAAAGTCAAAAAAGGGAAAAAAAAAACAGAGAAAATTGAAGGTAACAGAACCCAAAACATTTAAAACTATTTAATGTTTTATATCTGGTCCCTTCATTTCTTTATATATTTCAAAAACTAAACATTAAATTGGAGTGCCAGCTGGTTGGAGGTGGATGCAGTGACTCGATTTTAACTGAAGGGATTTTACAAAAAAAATTCAGATTTCATTTCCTGTTTAGGATTTTCAGCCATTTTTAACATAGTGAAACATACTGTCTGATCAGTTTTGCAGCATTTAAAACCACAGAATTCATCCTGCTTCTTCCATCAGCTGTCATTTCATCAATAAACACTAGTGATCTCGCTTCATTAGCAGCCGCACATGCCCATGCCATAATATTGCTTCCCCCATGTTTAACAGATAATGTCATATACTTTGAACGATGGGCTGCCCGTGCTTTTCTCTTTCCATCATTCGTGAGGACATCTCTTGAGTGTAGACTTTGATAATGATGTTCCTCCTTGAGAATGTTTTATGTTGTAAAAGAGTTTTTCTGAACCATTTAAAGAATTCTGTGAAAGCTTCTATTTAAAAAAAATGTCTGTATTTCCTCAAAGGCTATTTCTGTCATTTGCTAAACACCAGAAATTAAAGCTGAGTCTTCACTTCAATCATATGTTGATTGGCTGATTTAAAAACTGGTGGTGTACTGAAAAGAAATTATATGGACCTAACTGTAGATACTTACAGAAAACACCCTGGATCTTACCAATATTTGGAAATGTTCTTATCCTGTGTATGAATTTTATGACTTGACCTATTTTGTTAGCACTGTGAGTTTATTAGTAAATCATAATCATTCTGAACCAACAGGCTTGTACCGTCTGCATATAACTGGCATACAATTTACATACTACTATGCAAATTTTCACTAAATAAGCTAACAAAGTCACCTCCAGGTGAATTGGAGAATGGGATGACAATGTTGCAAGAGAGAAGTCAGCACCTCTAAGGCAAGAAAGCAGGAGAAAGCTTGACTGAAGAAACTAAAACAATAAAGTCAAGAAAAGAAGCCAGAAAAGGCACAGCTTTCCAAAGTGTTTCCACTGAAGTAACAATTGGCTAATGGACTACGAGTGTTCTTGTTACACAAGAAAAAAAGCAAAATAGGTGGAGGACAGGGAGCACATTATCTGTGCAATGTTCTGTGCAATTTTATTGCAGTGAAACTTAATGAAATGCAATGAACAAAAAACAAAAAAAGAAAAAAAATCCAGGTTGTGCATGATCCAATGGGATAGTGCCAAGAGAATTAGACTGTAATTTTCAGCCTGAATGATAAACTAACTTTTTGTTATTTTTTTTAGCAAATATAGCAAAATGCTTTAGAATTTAGCAATCGGTTTTTGCTCTTATTTATCACAAAAAAAGTAAAGCATATTTTCCCCCCTTTATTGACTCATATGTGTGTATAACTAACGTTCAGGTCTCTTGAAGGTAAACACAATTCATCCGAGCGTCTTTCAAAGAACAACCACACGGTGATTGTGTCTGTCACTGAGAACAAAAATATACATTAATAAATAAAAACCTGAAATGTAATTTCAGCACACTGAAGATAAAACACCCTTCTGGTCGGCGTTGGGAGGGGTCAAGGCGGTGCCACGCGTGGCGGAGAGGCTGATGAAGGGCTCACGGCTCTCTGACAACTTATTTTTGGTGGGTTTATCCGTCAACCCTGTTGATTCCATTAGCTGGGACCTGACAGTGAGTGGCTGTACTCCAAGCTCTATCAGTCTCCCATCAGACACTAGTGAGAAAGGAGGGGAGAATGAGAGAGATGGAGAAATAGAACGTAAGAGAGGGAGAGGGGTAAATAATGGCTGGCCCTTTTACTGTATGAATCCTCCATAAAACACTGCTGTCTGTGATAACTGTATCAAACATTTGAAACTGATAATATGCATAGACAGTAATGAGATTACTGGCAGTATAATAATCTTGGGAGCAAATTTCACCCATGAATATGATGACACTGACAGAGGGAGAAAAAAAAATTGAGGAGTATGATGACGACAGCCATTATGCTTGCATTAGAGACCAGAAGTATTATTCTGTCCCTGCTTGAAGTGGGTCAAAGCCCTAATGCCTTCTTTGTGGATGTGACAAAGTGTAAAGCTGCTGCCACTGCCTTGCCTTGTTATACCCCTTTCCCACGCACAGCTACATAAATCTCTTCCTCATTTACCGCTCACGCCATTGAAATTCAATTCCCTTGAAACTGGTTCTAAAAAAGATGCTTCGGGTCCAGCAAGTTATCGGTTTAGGCTATAGGCATTCCAATTTATGCCGTGCTGAATTACATCTGGGGAAATGGGAATGGGGTCAGACTGTTATATTTCATGTTTAAACCAAAGCTCATATTTTTGTCTGAGCTTCTTCACTTTCCTTCTGTCTTTATAAAAGGGAGTGAATACTGGAATTTACTCCAAGTCTGAAATTACTTTTTTTTTTTCCTCTCCCCTCTTCTGCCTCCTTTTGCTGCTCTCAGTCCATCAGCCTCGACTTATTAGTTGAATTTCCCTTCAGAATGTTCCAGGGATGGATCTTTCCAGCATAATGATGATGGAAGTCACACTGAACAGGTCGGTAGTGTCTGTCATGGGCGGGGGGGGCTTTAACTACGAATAAGTCACCAAATGACTGAGAAGAATGAAATATTACTCATTTAGGGGGTAATGAATTTGAACATGATTAAAAGTCTTTCATTTTGTTGAGCTCACACCCAAACAATCCGGGCGGGCAAGAACTGATTCAAAGTAAGAGTTTGACAGAACAATTTGTATGATGCCTGGGAACTCATTAGCTTGAGAAAGCTAATTAAAGCTTTCTGAATGGTTCCTTGACCTGTGAAATCTGCAAGCCAGGCAACCGTGAGAGAAGACAGAACAAAGTAGAAATCTTGATTAAAACTCAATACAAACTCGCTACAGGAATTGATTGTTTAAGCTCATTCCATGTCATGTGGGTTAGGCGTTGTGGGGTCTTATTGTGGTTTGAGCTGCCGCTGTAAAGAGAGGAAGGAGAAAAAAATCATGTTACTCCGTTTCATAATTAAAATATATACTAGCGATACTACCGTATAGTTTTTGCTTAATAATGAAAAAAATAATATCCAGTTTTACGCTTTCAAAAGTAAACTTTCAGCACTCTGCTTTCTTTTCTCTCCAACAGAGTAAAAGATTGTTTTATTATTCATTACACATCTCAGTAGTAAGAGGAAATGACACTGTTACTCACTTGATTTATGGCCATGGTGAATATTTTGGGGGTTTTTGGTCAAATTACTAGGTCCAGGTCTTGTTTATTACAATACTGTAGTAATTTTGGACAATTTGGAAGAACCTACTTTGCCATTTTTTTTTATTTAAAATAAATAATTTCGAATAAATGGCAAAGTAGGTCACGCTTTAGGGTGTGGTTACTATACAACTGATATGTAACATCACTTCCTTTTGCCTTATTTAAGATTTAAAAAAAACAAAAAATAAACCCAGATGATGATGTCCAAAAGTCCTCCAGAATTTTTGGACATTACATCAGTTTTGGACATCACTGTATATAAGTGATGGCCACAGCCACAGCTTCTATAATGGCAACAGCCATCATTTTTATACAGTCTATGCTTTTTAAAGGTTAAGAGCAAACTTAACACATTTTTAGTACAGAAAAAAAAACATCTAACGGTCATATAAAAAAACTGTTTTAAAACACAATTTATAGAACCAGGACCTGCTTGTCGGTGATAGCTGTGTACACAACCCTTTTTCACCCTATAAGGATTTCCTATACACTTTGATGTTGACACAGCGTATGTGCGTGTGTCACTGCACCCACTAATTACAGTGAAGTAATCAATGACCGCAGCTGTTACTGTGGTTAAATTTAACTTGAATCATTACTGCTAATACAACCTGTATCACCTTTTGCTTAACTGATTTCTGACTGCATTTTCATTGAAAGGAACAAAAAAGCAGACGACAACTGTTTCATCAAATATACAATATTTATCACACAGTTTGAAAACTGTCTATAATATGTTATTAGTCCATTAGGTGAACAATAATAATAGCAACAATTAACTTTTCTACCAATTTGTAGAGCATGAACTTAACTCCAGCAAGCAATGAAATATTAGTAATATTAGTTCAAAACAGTTGTAATCAGCCTTAGTCTGTAGGAGATAACGCAGGTAGGTTCAGCTTATGGCATCCTTTCTTTTCCAAAATATGCCCTATCAAATGAGGAGCAAAGGCAGCCTGAGGTGTGTAATCTGTTAATGCATCCCTCTGCTCCACTGTTACACTCTGCTGTGATTGAATATATTTTAAAAGCCACCGGGAGGGTCAGTCACTCTGCAAGCTGATGTGTCTTGCGAATTTTACTTTATACAGTTCACTTTAAGGTAAATCCAGAGTGAGGGACAGATTATGTTTTATTCAGAGACCCCCCTGCTCTGAGAGACAGTGCGACGTGAGGATGTAAGAAGGGGCATAAATGTAGCATTAGACCTTTGCGGGTTGTCCCTGCTTTCAATTTCTGCATGGCAATTTGGCTTGACACACAAGACCAAAGAACTGGAAAGGTTGTGCTAGAAAAAAATAAAAAAATCTTCTTGACCTTGGCTAAATAAAGGTGGAATGGAGGGACAAAGTAAAGGAAGAATAAGAAAGTATAAAAGGTCTTTTTCCTTTTTTTAAAGGGTGGATCCCACAGGTGTTTCTCCTGTCTGACCTCGACAAAATGAAAGAAAATGGGCTAAACTCATCTGAGTGCCTGCAGGAAATTCAAGTCAGAGACAGAGAGCAGGAGGGGAAAAGGAGGTTAGCGCCCTCTGTGGAATTAGAGGCAGTGTTCGCCTGACTGAGGGCTTTGGAAGACGCAGACGTTCACACAGGGGATTGTCTAGCAAAAAAAAAAGCGGGATCACGATCTGAGATACTATGATGCATAAAGACTTCAGCTTGCGTGCGTGGCATCATTTCAATTCACATAAGCAGTTTCAGAACTTCTGCTGCTGAAATAAAGTGTAAAAGTAAGTTAACGTAAGTCGCTGTTTAACGCTCCTGCCAGATATGTTTTCTATTCAGGGCTGAATAAATAACACTTTGATCCAGAAAAATCAACAGCTGTCAAATACTGCGAAGTAAACAGCAGTAAAACAGTTTGTCTGTCAGAATTTCGAGCCCATACAATCCGCCGAATACAACACAGAGAAAGCCCCAGAGTTTCGAGCTAGCTTCAAGAGTCGGGTGGGAAGGACTGGATTCAATATGTTAGCCTTTTGTGCACACTCAGCCTTCTTTATTCAATTTTTGCATCCCACCTCCCCCATCTTTTTATATCATATTATAGTGCTTTTATTCTCTGTCTTTCTCATTTTTGCCACGCGCGAACACACACTCACACACACGTACACACCGAGTGACGACTTCGACATGATCTTTCATTCAGGCCAGCGGCTGAGCTTAATGCGGTCCTGGGCTCCTGAGTTCCTTTCAAATGAGTTTTTCTATTATGCTTCTCTTCTCCAGCCACCGCAGGGCTAGTCCCTCACAGCCATGAGGCTGAGCACGAATACTAAGCTTCGAGTGTGTTTGTGTGTCAAAGAGAATGAAGTGTGCTACAGGGTTCTCATGCAACTGTAAAACAAATAGTTGATAGGTTCCTTTGTTCCCTGGGACTGCACTTTTACTGTGCTGTGAGGTACATCTTCTATCTATAGAAACACCCCGACATACTGTAAGGTCTGCAACGCCCCCACCCTGAAGAGCCAAGATGAATGCTCCTAGAACTTTGGCACAACTCTAATAGAGTTCCAAATTAAATCACGCTCATTGATCATCCTCCCTCTTTATCTTCTTTCTCTGATTGGGTGTTCTGATCTTCTCCTTGATGCTCTGCTCATTAGCATCCCTGAAACACAGCAACAATTCCCCAAATGCTGCTCACACTGCTCAGTGTCTCCGTGCATTGATTATTGGCCTATATTTACAAATACAGAGCTTCTATATGTCATTATATTAATAAAGACTCCTACCAGAAACTCACAGTCATGCATACCTTTACCAGAATGTGTTCTTAAAGAATGTTAATGAATCCTGTTCTCTTGAAAATACAGCAATCGTAGTGGCATCAACCTCTTCTGTTAATATAACATCCCATTGTCATAATAGATAACTGGACAACTGAATAAATACTGAATGATATTCAGACACGTATCTGTGTTTGTTTTCTGATTCTTTCCCGTGGGTGCTTTTTGGGGCACCTTAGCAGATATTTAAAAAATCACACTCTCTAAACACGCAGTAATCTCTATAAGACACGGGGGCATAGCTCTCCAGCATGACAAATATTCTGGATGAGGGCAAATCATTTATACACGAGCAAGCTGCTCCACAAATCTAACCCATAGTATTGAAAAGTGCTGAAATGTGTCATCACAGATAAATTTCAAGACCATAAGCCTATATTTGGCGGGATTCTCTGATCATTATCATCTTATGATTCCCCCCTCACAGTATTTTATGTTTTTTTAGGCAATCACAGAGAGAGTGTGACACAAACAGAATGACTAAGTAGAAGAACAGTGTGGATACGTGCGTGTATCTATGTGTGTATGTGAGTGCTTGCATTACAGAAGTGCAAAAAGATATGCCAAGTGTGGAATAATGGTTTGGCATGTGTGAAAATGAACACAGTGATTGGGATTAATGACCTTATGGAAGCCTAAAGTGGGCATAATGAGCTGGAAAAGGCATATTCTAGATAAACCCGCTGGAATGGTAATGGAACAAACTGCTGGAGTCAGGGCCCAGCGTTGAGAGATATCGACTGTAGATTTGGACCTGATGGATTTCATTGCTGCGTACCTTAGGCTGATGAAACTCCTTGATACTGCATTAGAATGAACTTTTCTTTTACTGGTTTAAGTGTTACAGTACGTTGAATGGTATCAGTCCTAAGTAGTGATTAGTATGCACTGAGGTTGTATGTATTTGTAGTTGTACAGATAATATTCTTGTTTAAACGTCCCCTAAAAATTTACACTCAGCTTAGTTAGTTTGCATAAGCAGTTATTTCTTGTGGAAAGTGCTAGCATTTTGATTGACAAGGAAATATTTTTTAGTGTAAGTAAAACTGTTATAACTGGCCTGCATTTGTATAGTGCTTTACTCAGTCCCTAAGGACCCCAAAGCGCTTTACACTACATTCAGTCATTCACCCATTCACACACACATTCACACACTGGCAATGGCGAGCTACATTGTAGCCACAGCTGCCCTGGGGCGCACTGACAGAGGTGAGGCTGCCGGACACTGGCGCCACCGGGCCCTCTGACCACCACCAGTAGGCAAACATGGGGTTAGTATCTTGCCCAAGGATATTTGGCATGCAGCCAGGAGGCAGCCTGGGATCGAACCACCGACCTTCTGATTACTGTTATATCATAATAAAAATACACCAACTGCAGTTCCACTCATGGCCATCTGAGGCATGAGTGGAACTGCAAATCCCAATAGAAACCAATGTTAAAATGTCACACTTCAGCTTTGTAATAAACATATTTATAGACTGCTACAGAAAAACAAGGTTTTTGTTCTTTAAAGCTAGTCTCAACCTTCATAAGAACTCATTAAGTGACGTGTCACGTTTGAAGTGTTGGCTCCTTTTCAAGCATTAATGTCATGCAGGAGTTAAAGTTGGGCAAAACAATCGACACCAACGTTCCAGCACCTTCACTACATGAGTAATTAAGTCTGATAGGCCCAACCACTGTGAGAGATGGCTGCCCCTTCCTGAGCCTGCTGCTGCAGAGGTTTCTTCCTGTTAAAAGGGAGTTTTTCCTTCCCACTGTCACCAAGTACTCACTCACATGTGCTTGTTGGGGTTTACGCTTTAAGATTGTAGCGTTATATATATAGAATATAAGCCAGCTTGAGGCCAGTGATTTGGCTATATATAAACGAATATATATGAACTGAATTAACACATAATACTTTTGAGCCCCTGTAATGGTTTCATAGTGCATGTTACTTATATTCTTCAGCATCTTGAACAGGCCACTTTTATAATACCAGCAAACATTATGGTTTCTAGTGCAATTTGGCACAAATTGTTCCTGTGTTATGAAAAAAAAACTGAGATAAAGAAAGATGTAAGAAAAAGAGAGCAAAAGAGGAAGATGAGAGATTATTTTCAAAAGAAAGGACTACCCAGCAAAGATCATTTGATAACCTGGAAAACATCCTAATTCATTTTGTATCTATGTATGCATGTATGTATGACTGGGATCTAAAATGTTGATGAAGTTTCTTTGCATTATTTAACGGCAGCATAAAAAGCTGGTTTACTACAGTTTAGTGCAGGCTTAACTGGTTAGTTTGCAGTACTGAGGTGTGAGACTGGATTAAGGGTAGCAGGAATCAATTTAAATTTAAAGTGATGATGCTGATTAGATTCACTGGCTGAATTTTACATTTTATAATTGCTTTATACTATCAAGGGGTTGGAAATCAGCCACGATCGCTCACAAAACATCTGCTTGTATCTTCTTGGATTTCCAGTTGGCTAATTCCACAAAGAAAAGGGAATCTCAGAGCAGCAGCCTCACAGGTCAGCTGATCACAGGCGATACGCAAAGTAAAATCTACTGGAGCTAACAATGCAAATTATGATGTGTTTTCTTTCCAAGTGATTCTATTCCACATGCTGCACAGCTACACCCAATCTTAGGGTTACCCCATCTGCCAAATCCTGCTTTAACCCCTGCTGGCAAGTAGCACAGCCTGTTAGTGAAATTGTATGTACTCTAGGTGCAAGCTTGCTAGCCTTATCTGGTAACTCAGCACTTTGCCCTCTCATCTAAATAATGTCTTTTTTTTCCACTCTGTCCTGTGAGAGCTCACTTTTTTCGGAGAGGTCGGACCCGGCTGCTTTCTTGTTTTGCTTGTTTGGCATCTTCTGTGGATCCCACAGGTTCTGTTCATCTGTTTCTTGTCAAGGTCGGGAAAGAAAGTGGAACTTTACTATGTTATAAAAAGTGGTGAGAGAAAAGCTAGAAGGGGGTAAAAGGAAAACTCAGAGCTGGATGCTCCTACCATTCATCTTAAAATCCTGTACTATCCTGAGCCCCGTTTTCAAAGTGCAGATATACTGTAATTATCGCATATTCTTAATTGTAAACATCTTCCGGTGACTATTATTCATCCAGAAAGTGATGCATTTGTAAATGTATTTGTCAAAGAACATTAGTCCTAAATAATGTATCCTGCAGGGTTCTCTATTGAATGCAGAGTTTAAATAATGAAAGAGATTATTTAAAATCACGAATCAAATTATGTAATCTATTATTTAACGGTTCCTGTTTAGCAAGGGGCCTTGAAGTACAGACTCAATGCAATGTACTTTTTAAACTTACTATGAAGCACTGGCAAACAGATTTGATGGATAACATCCGAGAAGTTGACTTCTACAGAAAATCATCCTCAGCAGCTGCCCCTTGGCTTTTTTTCACTGTCATTCACCGAGTCTGGACCTTTCTTAGAGTTGCTGCCGGCTGTTGGGACAGATGTCTCTGGTTGTCACTCAGAATGGGGTTTCAGTGGGGCTTGAGAGAGCTGGAGGTGAAAAGCACCAAGGCTATCAAGTGAAGGGTGTAAAAGTAGCCCACTGGGGGTATCACCTGTTCCAAATGGAATAGTGGAGAGCAAATGAGAAGGGTGGGCTGGAAGGAGAGGGGTGAAATGAAGGGTGAGGAGGATGAAATGAAGCACAGAAAAGAGCGTTTGGTGAACATGTGTCATGCACAGCTGCTGTCTTGGTGCCTGCCGGTAATGCTCGAGGCTCTAAGCCTCCACTGTGGACACCACAGTGAGGAAGGGGTCAGGGAGGCATGCAGAAAGGGAAGCCAAAGGTTCTGTGTGGGTGAAGAAGATATGGAAGACAGTGAGGTCATAAAGGTGTAATAAGACTGCAGGGTGATGGAAAAAATATATCATATAAAAGTACTATGTCCAGAAAAAAACAAAAAAACAAAAAAAGAGAAAGAGTTTTTGTCTTTATATGAGTTGAAATCACACACCTGCCCCAGCGGACTCATAGTCTTTAATAACTTTTGCTCATTCATGTCCGCCAGCAGTATCACTCCATGTGGACCGGGTCTGCAGATTTATGAGGCCAGGTCGGTGAGTGGTACGGGGAGATGAGTCAGGGAATGAGCAGAAGATGGTTTGGGTAAAACTTCTGTTGCTCTCCCAAAGGTCCTCCTGATCATCACAGTTCCCCTGTAGAGACTGTGAGTCAGCTCAGTGCTTCTTTGATCCTGTCACATGCTCATCGTGTCACACAGAGAGGGACGTGGGCACCGGGGTAGAACACACACGCGCGCACGCGTGCACACGAGTACCCACACAGATCCTCTGGTAAAATATGATCTTCGCTGACATTTAGGTCTGTTGTCATCACTCTAGTGGTTGTGTCATGTTGGCAAATTGCTTCGAATTTGTGCGTGTGTCTGTCTGTGTGCGCGCTCATGAGAGTAGGTAGGTGTTCATGCGCCATATGTCTTACTGTGTTGGTAAATGACCCTTGGAGATCTCCGGGGCCTGATTCTGCTCCACAAGAGAAAAAGGCATCCTGGCCATGAGGATGCAGTAATTCTTACAGATAGATCTCCTCATTCTTGGTGATGTAGCATTTTTAGTATTCTTCGTGAATACAAAGGGTTTTGATACCTAATTGATACCAAATTTCAAACAAACTTCTGGCTGCCTGTGCCTCAATTTTATCTCACAACTTAGACATTCACATTACTCACACTCTCACGTGGGCACGCAACACGGACTCCAAATTACCATCAGGGTGTACACCTCACCCCTGGCATCTTTGCCCACCTCTCAATTTTAAATACACGTAGACATTGAGGGCTAGCAGGAGGAGCTATGCGCTTACCTGTTGCTCTCTGGCAGGTAGCTCCATGCCCTCCTGGGTTTTAAATGCACCTTAGAACACACATGCATCAACACTACATATGAGCAGGTGGAGGGAGGCTTGGAGTCTTCCCACACCCCCGTTCTCTGCGGCCTGTTGGAGCGGGGGGGCTAGGAGGAGGAGTTGGCCGTCCGACTGGGGTCTGGAATGTGGGGCCTCCCTGCTGCTGCGGAGTCGGGGCGGTCTGCTTCTCCCCACCGCAGGGAAAAGGGTAACACCACCTGGGTCTGGGTGCAGTTTCCCCCTCCAGGGGCAAGGGTACCTAGACCCGGTTCTTAGAGTACGCTTGGGGAGTGTGATTGTGTGTACAGTGTCTCTTTATGTCTGTCTCCACGTTGGTTGAGTGTTGAGTAATTGCATATGAGAGCATGAGGGTGGGAATGGATGTTTGTATCTGTGTGTGCCTGTATGTCTGTGTCTATATGTCAGGTTGGGTATCAGACGCCACCTCTCTGGGGACATCTCAGGCCCTCCAAGGTATGGAGGCCTATCTCCCCCCACCACTTCCCCTGCCGGTGGCGGACGCCCTCAGACATCGGTGCTTTGGTGGTTCTTTGTGTCCGGGGATGGGCGTCCAGGTACACACTGGCTCACTCCTTGGCGGCTGCTTATCGGGGCCTGGAGCCTGGGGCTCGCTCGGGCCACGCGGGGTGGGGTGCCTCGGCCCTCGGCCTGGGGCTCGGTCACTCTGGCACAGCTGGCTGCCGGCGGAGCTCACGGGCACGTCACTGCAACCCCCCCTGGCTTCTGCTCCACGGCTGCTGAGTGACCCCTCATCTGGGACTCTCCTCAGCTCTTTCTGGGATAGTGGCGCGGCTGCCCCTCTGTTGGTCTTCCTTGGTCTCTTGTGTTCTGGGGGCCTCTGGATGTCTGGAGTTTTGATCTTCTCCATACCTGCTTCATGCCCTGGAGGACGGGGCAGTGGCCCCCCACACCCTCTAGCAGATCATTACATGAAGGAACCTTTTAAAAACCAGCGCGTCCATGCTCACAGGTGTACACACGGGTGCTCACACACACAAACTACACCCTTTTTGGCTCCTACCTCAAAGCACACTGTGTGCTGTCGATCTTACGTGCTGCACAATAATGTTTAATATTTAGTATTTACTGTCATATTCCCATAGATCATCGTGATGTTGTTTATTCTGTTACTCTCGTTTTCTTCTGCTTGTTTCTTTTTTCTTTCTCAACAGGTGATCCAGGTGATTGATTATATGTATTTTTTGTCTGCTTATTCTGTTGGTTTTTGTTTTTTGCCCTTTTTCCCCATCCCTCTTCTCAGCTGTTATTCTTCCCCTCTTTCTTTCTCCCCTTTCTTTCCCCCAGTCAAGTCTGTTCCGTATTCAGCAAGTGAAAATAAAATAAACAATAAAAGGTGAATCAAATGGACCGTTACGGCAAGGCTGGGATGGTCCATTTGGTAAAGTAAATCCGTTGGGCATCTTTCTTCACCTTTAGACAATAATTCTGATGGCAAAAGAACCAAACGGGACAGGCGGAAAAAAAAAAAGAAAAAGAAAAAAAAAAAGGTTATGCTATGTGACGGTCTGCGGTAATATATAATGACTTCAAATAAATATAACAGGAATAACTTCTCGGCCTCAGGTCTCCAGCTGTCCGTGTCCATGTCCACAGCCAAGTGGCTTAAGACAAAAATAGCAGATATACCCTTATAATAAGAAGTTGGGTTGCAAGGAGGCTGTATGAAGGCTGAAACTGCTTAAGTAGTGCACCCCATATGAGATTTCGAAGTTGGAGTCTCAAAAGGGCAGAAACTTTATCATCAGCTGATGTGGGCTGAACCAGGATTGCTTGCTGAGCTGAAGCCTACTTGAAGTTGAACTATACTCAATTGTTATAAGCAAATTTCCTTTGGACAGAAGTGTAGCAGAAAATTAATAAACTCTTGAGGGCCATCCACACAGAAAGCAATTTGCAGTGATGTGGCAACCGCAGTCCACAGAAAGTCAATGACATGTGACGACTTCGAGCAATGACAGGTGAAGCGAGCGTGTCCCGAGTTGAACTTTTCTCAGCCTCGAGGCGAGTGGCTGAAATGACTCCCAATGAGATTAAACAATACTATTGATTGGAAGATGAGTAGTAAATGTCATGGCCTGTGACATGACATTACGTTGGACTATAACCAGTAAATGTTTTTGTCATTAAAAGAGTTTCATCATATCAGTCTGGGGTTGGTAGTAATTACATTAGAGAGCTGTCCTGTGTGGACACTCCTTCAGTACTATCTTCCTGTCAAACCCAGTGTCTGTATTTATTGTGCATTAAAGGCATCACATTTATGTTCATTTATTTTCAGATTAAAGGTTGAAAATATTCGCAAATTTACTTTTAATTTTTGGAACCGCTATAGGTTCTTTGAGTTGTCCAACACACGCAGTAAAAACAAGATTTGCTTGAAATGCTGTCTCTTAAAATCTAGTACAAAACAAATAGGTGAAGAAGAGCAATTCTTCAAAACATTCACCTCACATAGCCAAATCTGTAAAACTGCCAAAGGAAACTTAAAAAAAGACAGAAACAAATAAAATAGCTTAAGAACAGAAAATACCTTCACAGGGTTTATCTTTTTCGTTTTATGATAGAAATACTGATAGAAATTTCTTTCTGAAAATGGATTGCACAACCAAAACTAACTAATGCTTAGTAAGTATGCTGGTCAGCCCTGATCTTCTATCAGTGTCCTTCTCCCAGGTGTTATAGAATCCATGTCAACACACATTGTTCTTTCTTTGCTTCTTTTCTTCAGTACCTCACCTCACCAGGTCCTTGATGCCAACCCACAGACAAGTGAAACTGAGCAGTTTGGAACATGAGGGTATTCTGTGTGTATGTGTGTGTGTGTGTGTGTTGACCCACTTTCACACAGGGAGAGAGAACGAGAGAGGTAGAGCTGTAAAAGTTCTTCCCCCTTCCTTCCTTTGCTCTACCTCCGCTAACTCTCCCTCCCTGCATCCAAGGGATGCAGCGGTGACTATGGCAACACTGCAGTAGTGAGCAGATCAGACTTCTCCGTACTCTCGCTCTGTTTTTTTTCTTCCTTTCCTTTCTGTCTTCTTACACTTCTCTTCACTCCTGTTTGTCAGCTCAAGGCTTTGTCACGGGTGTGTCTAGATGTTGTCTTTATAATTACAAAGATCCCTATCTTCTGATTTATTTAGTATGCCTGCACTGGGACTTTGCTCAGCATTAAGCCTCTAATTTAGCCTAATTTGCATTAGGCTTTTTATTTCCTACATTTTTTTTTCCAGTGGGGTGGATATTCAAAAGGGTGACGTAACTACGACATAAAGTTCAACTTCAACACATACAAATTGTTGTAGGAGACAAAACTCTGAGGTTGCATCCCACTTCACTCACAGTGTGAGAAGAATGTGGGTTGATTGCCACTACAAAAGGTTTTCTTTGGGGGGGGAGGGTTCATCAGGATGCTGTCCTGAACAACCTGTTGTCGCAGAGGGATGATGTCGTGCTGCTGACTCTTGCTCGGCCCACTTGTGATTCCTAGATAACACCGCATCTGAGACTATTCTCTCCTGTGTTTTTGTGTGTGTGTGTGTGTGTGTGTGTAGGTGTGTGTGTGTGTGTGTGTGTGCCTACCATCTCATTGGCACAGCAAAGCCACCCCTGCCCAGCAGTTTGAAGCTGAGGACTCCTGGCAAAGACAGAAGGGCTTTTGGGACCTGCAGCCGTATGAATTTTTCATTCACTTGCCTCTGCCAACTCTCGCCTCTCTTTCTCTCCCTTTATCTCGCTGTCTCACTAGGCTGCTCCCTCTCTCACTGACAAGTATTGTCTCTTGCTCAGTCTCCAATAGCACACCTGGTACCTGCGCAAGCGGAGAGAGTAAACACAAAAGCAACCCCCACGTTACCCCCCCCAGCCCTGATGAAACACACATATGCACACACTCCCTCAAACGCACCGTATAGCCTGCAGATGGAGTAAATGGCTCCTAGACCACGGTGCTTGGTATTCTACATTCCCATGTTTTGTTTTTTTTTTAAATCTCCCTCCTCCTTCTCAGGGTCCCCGAGGCTGGGTATGTAGAGAGAGGGCAGATGAATGGAAAGGAATCCATTCTGCAGGGCAGTGTTAGCAAAAACAAGGAAAAAAAATACACGAGAATGTGAATGAATTCACACTGGAATTGCACACACTGGCACTGAAGGCACAACAGAAAAGAGTAAGCACTGCATCGCCAAACGCACAAGCTATCCTAGCCAGTAGCCGCAAATCTTCTCCCTCTGCATAGCACTTTGTGTAGTCATTGGAGGGGTGCTGGCAAATATTTAAAAGCGAGATGACATCCACTGTGCGATTAAGTCCTTTCTGCGCTAAGCTGCCCCGACGAGATGGCAGATGAAAGAGTAAACAAGGATTTTTTTCCCCACTTTTTGTCATCTTCCTTATGCGTCACTTCTGCATCCGTGCACACACAACAGACAAAAACAATGACTGAGCGAGACAACCTGACATGTCCTTTTCATGGGCCAGAAAATAGAGCTGTCAAGTGGCGGTGGCACAGACAAGCCACTGAATCTGGATGGATTCCTCAAGCAAAATTGACTTTCCGAAAGCAGTTGAACCCACAGGCCATGACATTTTAGATCTCAGCTCCAGAGACATTTAAGATCTCAGTGGGTGACATGTTACCTTTGTCCACTGTCTGTGCTTGAATCTATATGGCTTGGCAGGTCCCGGAGATACAGGTAATGCCCAACATGCAACGATCCTGTGTTATGTTAGTGTGGAACATGTGTGAGATGGGCACTTCTGTGGAGCTCTGCACGACGGGGCTCGTCTTTGCGTGGGTCTTGGGAGAAAGCGGTTGCCTTCACACGCTCGGTGCATTCTTTGAAAAGTTAGGAGATTCCCTTGATCAATTATTGATCAAAGCCATTTACAAAGCACTGCCAAAAGTCACGAGTGTGTATTGTGATTCACGGTGTTCATGTGTATGGAAGTGTGTTTCTGACTATGTGGCTCTGAAAGAGAAAACAGAGGGGCACGGAGAAAGGGAAAGGATGAAGCAACAAAGGTATAAATAAGGAAAATAGGGACGGAGAGCACATGTGCATGTGGCTTCACAGCGAAAATGAGATGTGTTTTACCTGTTTCGTGATATGCTCTGTGGGGAGAGGGATTCCAAAGGCTCTTTTGGAAAAATGACACAGAATTTGTCACAGACTCTACGGTGTACAAGTAAGATATATTACATTCAAATCAGAACACGTCCCTATATCCCAGTAAATCACAATGGATGCTGTCAGACTGTCACACAGGATTTGTTCTATTATTAAGTGACTAGGGAGCAGCTCCAAGTCCTGTAAATCATGCTGCAGAGAAAATCTGAAATTATACCCTTTTAAATGCAGGTGGTACGAGTCAAATTTGTAGGAGATGTTACTTTCAATCAAGATGACTTGCTGGTTTAAAAGTTGCAGGATGCCACAGGTTGAACTTAAGCTGCAAGTATGCATGAGAACAAAACACCAGGCAGGAGGAGCCTTATGAAAGAAGATACGTGATTTCATCTAAATAATGAATGAGTCTCACTCATTGTCACATTTATTTTTTATTTAGGCATCGGTGCATTTTGTCCCAGGCCTCAGACTGCTGGTACCGAAGCTCTGCATTTGAATGAAATTACTGTTTATTGGATTTGAATACTTGGCGTTATTGGAACTGAGTACGCTTCTCATTGCAGCCAAGCCTGCTGTCTGTGTTTTTCTTGTTTTTTTTTGTTTTTGTTTTTTTATCTTGTCATAATAATTAAAAGGCAGGAATTTAAAAAAAAAAAATGTGTGTAGCCTTAATGCATTTACACTGTAAAATCTAATTAGTTCCCAGAACTCAAAAAAATTATGGAAACTCGTTGCCTCAAAAAATTGAGTAAAGCTTAGCTAAAATGACTAAGTTAGGTCAACTTATTTACTTTGAGTACTCTGTACAAGCTCATTTGTTCACAGAACTCAAAAAAATTGGATCAAGTTTACGTAAGATGACCAAGTTAGTGCAACTTACTCATTTTGAGTACACTGTACAGCCTTGTTAGTTCCCAGAACTCAAAAAATTATGGAAACTCGTTGCCTCAAAAAAAACTAAGTAAAGCTTACTTAAGATGACTGTTAGGACAACTTATTCATTGCAAGTCTGCAGTATTAACAATAACTTGATATTTCTGACTGTACAATACTAATTGTTTACCTACTGACAAACATGTTAAGTTCAACTAAATGAAAAAACAATTTGTGGTAACATGAATATGATTAAAAATAATTAACAACACTTTTTGTAATGATGTTAAAATGAGCCCAACTTTTATTTTCAAACACAACAAAGTATAACAGCCAACATACTGGACACTGTTCTGCTGAACAACAAACAATTATATTGCCATCACTGTTATAACCTTACAATGAAACAAAGTCTCAGATTTAATTATTCTGAAAATAAGTTTAGGTCTACCACAAGTTTGTTTTGCACTTACATTACTTATATAATCAAAATAAAATATTTATTGTTCTGTCACAAGTGCAGTCTCTAATTTAAACAACACATTTGTTTTCCATTCCAACACATGAGCTGGAATGTTGTATTATTTTAAGGATGCTTGTTTCCAGTCCAGGCATTACTGCCTGAATG
The DNA here is from genome assembly GCF_013358895.1 of Oreochromis aureus. Taxonomy (NCBI): domain Eukaryota; kingdom Metazoa; phylum Chordata; class Actinopteri; order Cichliformes; family Cichlidae; genus Oreochromis; species Oreochromis aureus. The sequence goes on from NC_052962.1 coordinate 13,860,658, forward strand.
ACTGTCATGGATCGAGGTGATCCAAATGTAGGTGCAGAAGAAAGTCTTTAACTTCCCTTAAGTACAGTGGCAGTGGATGTGGGTTGGCGATGCAATGAGCTTGAACCTGCAGGCGACCATCTTCACTGACCACACCATCTGTGATGGAGGACTCATCTCTCCTGGTGTCCTGCAAGCAAACAATCATATTTTTGGAACATGAACTTAATTGCTTTCTTAAAACATTTTTTCTGCATTTGGTATAAAACAGACTCCAATTTAGACGATCTTAGCTCCCTCCCCACCGGAGAGATGACATTCAATGTCCCAATTGTCAGTCTGCATAGCCCTGACCACCACCCAACACACAATAATGTCATGAAAGCATCATTTTAAAAGGGCTATGCAAACATGGCCAATAACTTTCATTCTAATGATGTGCAAAATGATTTTGGGCACAAAACAGATTTTGCTGTTAGAAAACTTGCAGACTTCACTATATACAGTGTAGACCCTCTAAACTAAGTTTGGGGATGTGATCTTTCAAGAAATGCAGACCAAACTGTTGTTGTTTGTTTACTTACACAGCATGTCTTGTAGAGTTAACTGTGGTCACCAGCAACAGCATAGTGCAGTCACATCTCAAGTCTAATAACAGAAGACAGGAAAAGATCAGTAAAGAAACAACTTCCCCAAAGCAAAGCACAAATAAAACAATAAGTAAAACAGGCTGATCTAAAGTATGATTAAAGTTCAGCCTGATTAATATAAATGTCACTGACAGTTGCTAATATATTGGAAAACCAAAACACTTACTGATGTCTTTCTGTCCAACAGCAGGAGTGCTGGTCCCGAGCCTCAAACACAGTAAGAAGCAAGCAGAGGGAGAAAAACAGAATTTTTTCAGAAACTGATTTGATCCTTAATGGCTGTGCAATCATTGTAACATAGAGTTTGCTTATGTTGTTAAATAAAGGCTAGATTTGACATTAATAGATGCCACAGATGTTCAAAAGCTGCCACAAAGCATGAAAAAAAAATAGACGTCTCCGAAAACGTCGGAGCATTTTGCAAATATGTGATGTCTTGATAAATCGAGCAGATATTTGAAATTTACACAGCTACATTCTCGCCTGAAAATATCTTAAAAGTTTATTTTGTGACCCAGAAAAAGTAATAAGTTTTTCAGCGGCGCTCCTCCGCCATTGCCGCGCTTACAAGTACGCACAGGCTCCGACAACCGCGGCGACAAATGCGATCCTCCTTTCCCCAGACTACCCTTTCTGGGTCACAAAATAACCTTTAAGATATTTTCAGGCGACAATGTAGCTATGTAATGCTCAAATATCTACTTAATTTATCAAAATATCACATATTTTGCTTCCACGTTGGAGAGCTCTGTTATCCACCCCCACACTCCACACCTACCCCACCCCTAACGGCTGCACCTCCCGAAGAATTTTGTCTGGGCTCTTATCTCACTTATTTATTTCAAACAATCAACAGAAAATTTCACCACATAGTTTTATGTAAGGTTTTTAAGGCTGTGGTGTTAATTTTAAGTAACATGAGCCCAGCGGCAGCAGCAACACTAGGCTAACACTAACTAGCTAGCAAGATTTTAAACCTGGTGCTAAACTAAGAGAAGCCACAAAATCAGTTTGAATAAGAGTAAACATTTACTCACCAAGTCAGTGTATCAGGTAAAGATCCACAGCAATGACAACAATAATATCTTGAGCTGAGCTTCTCCAGGTTTGCTCAACATATTCCATAAAAATGCACGTGAACATGCGGACTGATCCGAGAGGGAGGAGGACGGTAGTGACGTGGCATTTTCAAAACACATCTTTCATCCTTCCGCACTGAGAAGCAAAACTTCCAGCTTACTTAGTTTTTCTAAGTTAAGACAACTCAAATAAATGGAGTTTATCAGCGTTTTTGCATAAAAAGTACTGGTAACTTATTTAAATTGAGTTCTAATAACAAATTGATAAAAATTGAGTTCAGCCTATTTAATATTTTTAATTAAACACAATATTACATTTTACAGTGTAATCATTTTTTCAGTGCTGTTTGGAGTACACTTCCTGATCAGCCTACAAAATTCAGTAAAACAGCAGCATGACAGTGGATGAGCATTGACTGTGACATGGTGCAGATTACAAAACTGTTCTGGCTTTTAATTAATAAAGACTTATACAATGTCACCCTTTCATTTTCCATTATTTTACCACTTTCTGTTACATTTATATTGGAGTAATTAATGTAGCTTGCTAAGGAAAAAACTTTCTTTTTTAAAGTAATACCTTAAAAGTTACAGTGTGTAAAGTCTCACAGCTAGATTGCAGTCAGCTGAGTCCTGTTTTCTTAATCATCCCAGTTCAAATGCATTATCTACTATGGTGGTTGCTGAAGGAAAACATATCTTAATCAGCTAAGAGAGAGCAAAAACATGGCATATTTCAACTACTGTTTGTGCAAAAAAAACAAAACAACCTTCAGTTGATTCAAAATTCTATTATGACATAACTGATAGGGACTAGAAAGACAGAGTATATTTCTCTCATATTGTCTCCTCTTCACTGGCCAAAATCCATCTCATTACATATAGGTCTTGAATTTTCAGACTGCGTCTTATCTTATAGACCTTACAGAACCATATCACTCCAACACAGAACTTTAATTAATTTAATAATTCTATTTATTTCAAAGTAGAATGAGAAGCTGAGCCTTCAGCTTGCATGCCCCCCTTCAGTGGAATCGGCCCTTGTAATGTAAATGTAATGTATTCATTACAAGATTACGTTGGACTATAACCAGTAAATGTTTTTGTCATTAAAAGAGTTTCATCATATCAGTCTGGGGTTGAAAAATATAGTTCAGCGTTTGTTTGTGTTTTAAACTTAAAGTACTTGAAAAAAACCTTGAGACTTGGCACCTTAGCCAAGCCCACATCTGGCCCATTAACCGATAACTGATCACAGCAGAAAAGAGCATTGCTCTGGCTCATCCAGTCTGGCACCAGCTTAAGCTAATCTACCCTTACAGTTGTCAGGCCTGAGGAGGAATCACAGAAGAGTTTAGTTAATAGCAACATACCTACATGTTAGCCACAAGTAGATTAAATGTTAACTGTTTAACCATAAACCTTGTTTTGCTGGTATAGCATTATCTAATAAAACCAGAAATGCCCTATTGTTGTCTATCAAAGTTCTATATTCTGCTATATTTCACTACAGGGAACTTTATATACTTCTGAAAACTACTTTTTTGGCATTTTGTTATTTTTTTCATGGTGACTGCTCACTGTCAGGGTTGTGTGCTCCAGAAAACAGCATCCCTCCTTCTGACTATCCTAGAGGACTTGGCCAGACACACACTGCCCAAGAGACAGGCTGCCATTTTCATAAAATTAAAAATGCAACCTCAGAGAATAATCTGCATGCGCTGGTTGTGAAGCACAGTATCTATGTACACATGTTAAGTAAAAGACTAGGTTACAATGGCTGCAGAAATTTCTATGCTAACATATGCAACTCTGTAACTGCAAATCTTGCAGTAAAAACAAGTGCAACGTGCTGGATTTTGTTATTTGTCCTGTTAATTGTTGTTCTTATATTCTTGTTTTATATGCTTTGTATCTTTTTTTCAGTCTGCAATTGCACATTTTTTGCTCTGACCAGTATTATACTACAGTATGGTGTGTATGCATATAGATTGGAATGCTTAAAAATAGTACAGTATCTATTTTCATGGTAGAGACACATGTCAGTCTGGCCATCATGTGCTCTTAGTATGGCTGTCAAGAAATTAAAACTGTAATTGTGATTGATTGGATCACATTGCGCAGAAATTTATTGCGCAATTGCAATTATTCAGGGAGTAATCACTGCTGTCACACTGCTACATTGATGGCTCCTGTATGGTGTGCTGGACACTATGTGTACTTACTTTGTTTTCACTGTTTAGCTGTTTTGCTACATCCATAAAATAATAGGCGCATGCCTCTTCATGCTGTCTCTCCTTTATTTTCATAAGTGTCAAAGCATGTAATTGCAGTTTCCACTGCTGTAATGGGCTGTAACCCAAACTAACTACTGTATGATGTTTTGCCCTCTCTGCCCTAATGATGACTATGGCTCTTGCAGGCAACTCATAAGCTGAGTCATTGACTTTCATCCAAAGTATGTCACACATACCTACCAGTACAAAGTGGCCACCCATTGGCAGTGCCAGCAGCCATAATTTACATTATAAAATCAAATCATAACATACAAAGTATATAACATAATGTCTTCCTTATTTCAGTGATGATTTTTCTTGCATATTCCATTTAATAACTGACGATTAGGATTAATGTAACTAATTATATGTCATTACATGGTTAAGATTTCTAGCACTTAGAAATGTTGCATTGATTGTTTTTCAGAGAACACTATTGACGTTTGTAACATGTTACCAGGGCTGCAGTTAAATAGTTTTGCTTAGGGGCGTACATCTCTGAATGAGGTGATATGTTAGGAAGGTATACTAAGAGCTGACTGAATTCTCTGAATACTAAGCAAAGCTTCAGTACTTACTTTATTATCTCCTTTAGCATAGCACATAGTGCAATATCCTTAGTTGTTTTTCCTTTTTGAAGCAATTTGTAACATGAGTTTATAAAATTCTTCTATAAATTAAAGAAAAATCTGGTATTTGAAAATGTTCAAAGTTTAAATGTGTCAAATTGGGTGCAGTTAAGACTCAAATGCAGAACTCACAAACAGATGTGCATTAACTCAAACCAGCCTTTCGTTTGTTGAAATGGTCCAACAAAGTATATCAAAGCCCAAAACATAAAGCAAACAGTGGGATCTAAATTCTTCAACAAAGAGAAAAATGAGGCCAGGTGGGCAAATAGACTTCTGACAAAGAACAAATGGAAACTGGAAATATACACACAAAAACACAGAGGGCAATCAGGGGAAGGGAAACAGTCGGGGAACAAGAACCAGTTGAAACTAATCAAGACAAATGATACAACCCAGGATACAAAAGGAACAAGAACTCAGACTGAGCATAGAGGCACACAATGCACACCAAAGCAAAGAAAACCCTGAAAGCTATAAATCAAGGGCTCCAAATGTCAGAACTCACAGACTATAACCAAAACAGAGAACACTTAATAATAAACCAGAATTCAGTCAAAAATACAAAACCCTGAGTCTAAAACCCTGGACCGTTTTACAGGTCATTTATATTCTTTTCTCTGAAATAACATTTTATTCTCAACCTTCAGAGACTGCATGGTACTACATGGTTCATTCATTTTCCCTACAAACAACCATCCACGTTAACATTCATACTGTTTCCTAGTTAAAACATGCTAAAATCTATTAATACATTAAGTCTAGTGTAAGTGTACTTGAGGTTTCTAGCATACTGGTTATCTTTTCCTTTTCCTCCCTTTCTCAAGTCACCTTGACCTCATAGCATTTGAGGCTAATTAGGAAAATACATAACAGGTAGTTTTTGTGAGTATGCAACAAACCAGGTCTAATGATTTTCATATACTTCCCTTCCTTATATTGTATTGCTGCCACTGACTGGACTAGAGTTTGAATCAGGATGCTGCATATACATTTTCTAATAAATAACTCTTGATGCCCCCTTTTTTAATAGTTTTAAACAACAGACAACTAGATTTGGTTTTGGCTGTGCAGACATTGCTTGCTGAGTGGTTAGCTTTCATCCTTTTTATAGAATTGGACAACAATATGACATGATATAAGAATATTTCCAGAACTTTCCTGTGGAAAGACACCACTGCTTTTTTCCACTTAAACACCCTTCTGTTCCTTCATGCACTAACTAGACGCTGGAACCCTTCCACAGGGATCTTGGCCCATGCTGATTTGATAGCATCACACCGATATTCCGTGGCCACATTAATGCATCTGATGGCACATTATGCTGCAGGAAGCATCCATCTGAAAAATGCATAGATGGTGATGATTAACGGCTGAACTTGGTCAGCAGTAAACTCTGTAAAGTTCAAGTGATGCTCAGTCTGATCTAAGTGATATGATTGGTTGTGTTCAGTAACTGGGCCTTGTAGTATTTTTTTAAAGTCACAGATGAAGAATCTACAGTGTAACCCATTTGCTTGTGCGTGTTCCATGGCATCCTTTGGCACACTGCTGCATAAAGTCAGTTTACATTTATGAACACATCTCACCACTCTTTCTTTCATCTATGATGCATTTCTGTCCCAGGAATTGCCTCCGCTGTCATGATGTGGGTTTTTTTTGTGTGGTTGGTTGTTTTTTTTTCTTCTTTTTGCTTCTGTCCCCAGAAAACTCGGTAATGCGTAAATATCCCGTTGTGATGGCTGATTGTCAGATAGTGGAACCAGCGCTTCTGTAATGATCATACCATATTCAAATCTCAAGTCTTGTCCATTCCAATATTTAGCCGAACAGCAATGGAGCCTCTCAACTCTGTCTGCCTGCCTTATGTCTTATTTACACATCAGGCAGTATGGGAAGACAAGCTGTTTGCATAAAAGTGAGGTATGAATGGAGGGAGTCTTTTCTTCCTCTCTTTTTTTGAGAGAGGTATTTGCAAGCTGATAGAAGAGAAACACCAGACAGTTCCACTGGAGGTATATTATTGATAATTGGATTCTGACAACAGCAAATAATAACAACAACAACAAAAATTCAGCTATATTCTACATCATTATGTGACACTCAGCTATGATTTTAATACCCTGAACAACATCTCAGTTTCTTGACGCCAAAGGTTTGTATTTATTTATTTTTTTCAAGTAGCATAAAAGTTAACATAGCTTTTACCAAACACGTATTTTCACCCTTTTCAATGTCACCAGTTGATTTAAAGCCCTCTTTCGTGCAAGGGTTTCTAAAGTGATTTTCCTGAGGTAGTACCCAATCTCCTCCCTAATGTCCTCTGTAGCCTTCAGTTAACCATCTGCTGGGAAGGGAGCACATGGCAGAAGATGTGTTAATGAATGCACACTTATATAATCCAGACCTGTGGTGGAGGGAAAGACAGAGTGCACAAGTGGCAGGGCAGATCCACATCACTTGACACTCCACCAAGTATAAAAGAGAACAATAATAAGGTTTCTTTGTGCCACCAGTGCCTCCAAGTGGCCTGAGAAGGCAATTTTTCCCTTCTTCCTTCTTTCCCCTTTCAAACGTGACATGACAGCTGCTGTTTTCCCTTTTCTCTTTCTATAAAGAAAAACCCAAAAGACATAGGAGGTGATCTATCGCACGCGACAGGGTAATATACGGATGGTATTGCTTTTTCGATGACCACTGTTAAATGGGCAGCATGCTGACACAGTAAACCACAATGCAACGACGACTGTTACAGATTGGTCCTTAGCCCTCCCTCTTTCCACCTCCTGCCAAAATGCCATACCTAGCCCTTGCCCTGGCCAACCATCATACCCCTTATGAATCAAAGACAATGGAGTAGAAGAGAGAGATGAGGGCTTGCAAGCAATTGGCTCTGCCTCCCCATTTTTTTTCTTTTCTCTCTCCTGCAGTGTGTACATTTCCTACTTCTCTGCATCGAGCTGTCTAGCTGGGTTGGATGATAAATCCTGAGGCGAGTTTTCAAGCACCGGCAGAGTACAAACTGCCCAGGTTACGCTTTGTTCACACAGGTTAATATACACATCAGGGCAGCATATATGGGAGTGCTCACCCACCCTTTCCTCTGCCCTTTCACCCATCTGCTCATGTATCACTCTTTATCTGTGTTGCTTTCAGTTTTGTTGGACTGAGTTGGCTTATTGACGCGAGCAATCATCAGAAACAATACTGCTGATGCAGTAGGCAAACAAAGCCAGCAAAACAACTGCTAATGAATATTCACATCGTATTGTTGTTGTCAAGTTTGAGTATTCTCAGTCTATTTTTTATTCATTCTTCTACTTACCAAGCATGACTTTAAATCGATATTGCAGCATTTTAAAACAATACTTGGATTCAGTGGTATCAGTGGAAAGATCTATACTACTCTGCTATCTGTCCACTTTATGCTACAGTCACACCAGGGAAAGGCAGTGCTTGAAGACTGCGGCACGACCAAAATCATTACAACCATGAACTTGCGATCTCATTGCCTCTGAAATGGATGCTTCAGAACTTCATCAAAGCTACTTTGTTGTGTCAGGATGGCAATGAAATGGCAACATGATGGAGTTAGTGTGTTATCACAGTTGAATGGGGTCAAGTTTGCCATTACATACAAAACATTTTTGTGATAATAGATTATTGCTAGAAACAGAAATTTCACTCACAAATAGTTACAGGTGACTTCAGGAGGCTGATTTAACTGCAAAATCACAAAGACCTGCAGCTATCTTGGCAATAAGCAATAAGTCCTCTATTCTAAAGAGTTCCCATTTATCTGTTTGCCGTTATAAATTAAACAAAAATTATTTCCAAATTGCCAATCTGTCTGAGAGTGATGCGGTTTGCTGATGTTAGCTAGTAACCAAGCTCTGTTGTTTCATTCAATCAGGGTCACTTCTAACGCCCGTAAACAACATGGCAACATGGCAAATGCGATTGGCTGCGTTAACAGTGGTTACATCCACCTTTTATAGGTGTGTTTGCCAAAAAGCGGGCAAACTTTATTCTTGTTGTTAGCTGATTCATTGATTCACCAGTAAACCAGGACAGAAAGTAAGGACTGAAACATCACTAGCAACAGCAAGTGAAGTAAATTGTGCTTAACTGCCACATAGACATTGCTAGCTAGCTTACAGCTATTATCTGTGGAGCTAGGAGTTTGGGTTGAAAAATCACAGGCCTTTTACACAGTGAAGAATTTTAATGTTTGTTAGGTATTCAAGTCATTTACAGAAATGATGCAAGAGACATTTAAAATGGAAAATCTTAAATGTGTCTTGCACATTTTCTAAGCACTGCTGCATTACCATTTCATGGGATATTAGTGCCTCTGAAAACAAGAATTTAATACTGAGATGTGTTGGGCTGAGCAATGCTTGTGCAAACAGTGTAGATTTGCAGTGATTAATCTGCCTGAGAAGAGATTAAGTATTAGATTGTAGAACTATTTGCACTGTGTATAAGAGGCTAATAGAGATATAAGTGAAATCTCAACCTATAAAAGAGCATTTTACACATTCTGTTTTGGAGATGGCTCGTTTCATCCTTTTGTTGGGAAATCTCCTTTCTGTGAGCTAACATATATCATTAACACACTGGCACAAATGTTGATAGTATTATAATACATTTCTAAAGTTACTGTGTTCTTTTCTCTCTGCCAATAAATAACCACTTTAATAATCTGGGAACAAGGCAAGCAGACACACTGTGACCTAGACTATGGTCTGCTTCACTGGACCTGAACACAACCATTTTAGCTGTTGAGCCAGCAGGCCAAATCAAGTGGTCTTTATTAAAGTCGCTATGATGGATTCACCTCTGGCCTCCCCTGCTGTGATCTATCGCCTGTCCAGCTCTTGGAGGTCGTAATAAACTTGTTTAGCAAGAGGGTCACTGCATGCAAGCAGGGTGTGAGTGTGTGTATGTGCACGCGGGGGGGCGGGAGTAGTTTCCTGCTTGTACAGTCTGTTTTGTGGATCAGGTGGATCATATATCATATGTGGATCATATACAGCCTTTCATCCATGGCTGCTGGCCCCGGATCCACTAGTAATGATGTGTCTAGTTTCTCCACAGGTTATAGTGTTGTAGCATTATATATTTATACACACACTTTTAAGATATCAGGCACAGTGCCAGTGTAGTAGATTTTCTTAATAGAGTAGTAAATCAGGAGGCTGCCATCGTTCAAGTTTGTCTTCACATGCTTGTTTGTTAGATTTAGGCACCAAAACTACTTTGTTAGTATCTGTTCTTAATTGAGGTTAAATTAGGCCATTTTAAAATGTTAAACACGTTTATGTTTTTAATCTTACATGGGGGACATGGGTCATCCCAAAGATGCGGAGTGCACGGTACATCCATTCACATGGCTGGAAGAAAATGGTTAAAGCCTTTTTAAAGCATAATATCGATAGTTATAAGAGCTTGCATAAACAACTTGTGGGGTCATTTTTAGGTAATTTCCTGATTTTGGATATACTGTACACTATATTACCAAAAGTACTCATCTGCCTTCAAAAATGTATGAACTTGAGTAACATTGGATTCTTAACCCGGAGGGTTTAATATAATCCTGGCACACCCTTTGCAGCTATAACCACTTCAACTATACTAGGCAGGCTTTCCACAAGGTTTAGGAGTATTAATGGGAATTTTTGACCATTCTTCCAAAAACACATTTGTGTGGTCACACACTGATGTTGGACGAAAAGGCTTGGCTTATAGTGTCTGCTTTAATTCATCCCAAAGGTGTTCTGTCAAGTTGAGGTCAGGACAATCAAGTTCTTCCACACCAAACTCCATTATCCATGGGTTTATATGTCTTTATGGTCTTTGCTTTGTGCACTGGTGCGCAGTCATTTTGTAACAGGAAGGGCCATCCCCGAACTGTTCCCACAAAGAAGGAACATGAAATTGTCCAAAGTGTCTTGGTATGATGAAGTTTTAAGAGTTCCTTTCACTAGAACTAAAGGGCTGAGTCCAACTCCTGAAAAAAACAAAAACAAAAAACCTCCACTAAACTTTACACTTGGCAGTCAGATAACCACCAAACCCAGACTTAACCAGCGAGTCGGCGAGCTTTACACTTCTGCGTCCATCATGGTATTGTGCTTGGTGATGTAAGGCATTGCAGCTGCTCGGCCATGGAAGCCCATTCCATGAATCTCTCTACGTGCTATTCTTGAGCTCTAGCACTTGACTGTGCAGAAAGTTGGTGACCTCTGAGCACTATGCACCTCCGCATCCGCTGACCCCGCTCTGTGATTTTATTTGGACTACTACTTCATACCTGAGTTGCTGTCGTTCCCAATCGCTTCCACCAACAGTGTATTGTGGAATATATAGTCGTGAGGAAATTTAGTGACTGGACTTGTTGCACATCCTATGATGGTACCACGCAGGAATTAGCTGAGCTCCTGAGAGGGACACATTCTTTCAAATTTGGAACACCTGAATTTAATGACTTGAATGGGTGAGTGACTATTTATATAATCTATTTTTGTCATACATTCTTGTAATAAATAGATAGAAACCATTTGACCCCGTAATGTGTGTCCACTACTTCAATGTTCCACTGACATTGTTTCCATGTTATTTAAACACATTATACAGTAAAAGAAAGCTTGTTTCTGTGACATGAGATTAAATAAATCACACTTGGGAATTGCATTAACCAAATATGATGGGATGATTAAGTGTTTCCTCTGTTTGTCCTGCAGTGAATTAGCAGACATTGTAGATATTGCCAGTTATCATCAACATGTGTCATCTGCCAGTTAACAGCGGCTGCTGTTTCCATCCATTCACTTTTTAATGGGTGCTGCAGGGCTTAGCGTTATTGGACTGTTCAACTTTTATGTAGCAAGATGGAGACGAGAGCTTTACACTGTGGGTTGTAGGCACCAAAGAACTGTATAAAATTGTACATGTTTTTACTATTTGGGCAAAGTCCAAATTTAATTTACAGCTTTGTTTAGAGATGTTATTTCAAATGTTTCATTTTTCAAAGCAAATCACAGCGGTGAAAGAGTATGATGTACATTTATCAGCTAAATCTCTCACAAATAAACGTTATAAAATATGGTCGTTGAAAGAAGCAGGGATATTTTATTCTGAAAAGCCTGAAGATACCGCAGAAGGCAGAGGCTGATATTATTGCTGTTCTTTATGGCGTTGTTTTATGAACAATGGCAAAACTTTGAAGAATAGGTTATCTGACGCTCTGCGCACATTACAGATATCACAAACACCAAATCCAAGTTGACAAAGTAGTCAGTGTGAAATGAAATACAGAAGCATTTAAGACATTTTTGGGGGGGTTCTTGGTTTCTCTGATCTCCTTTTTATTTTTTATCTTTTCTATCTATCTATCTATCTATCTATCTATCTATCTATCTATCTATCTATCTATCTATCTATCTATCTATCTATCTATCTATCTATCTATCTATCTATCTATCTATCTATCTATCTATCTATCTATCTATCTATCTATCGTGTTGTAATAAAATAATCATGTTGCAAGTTAAATATTGTGTTATATATGGTATCATAGGAAACAGTAATATTTACATTTTAATGACAGGCTGAGAGATACTAATATCAAACAGTGATAACAGGACACAGGAGACTAAGTAATATAAAGACCAGTTTATATTAGTCATCCAAGTTATTGTTATAGATTCCACAGTGCTTCTTAACCAAGTGTAACAGATTTTATAAATGTCATTTACAGCTTTACAATAGCCGTGCAGATAATGTTCATAGATTGATTGATTGATTTACACACCAATTATTAATCAATTAGTAAATAAGATTCATTATTATTCTATTGTTAAGCAGTAAAAAAAGTACAAAATAAACAAAATTTGATTTATCCTTTATTAATGATGGCTATTATAAAGTGTCACCAAATTATCTTACATCAAATACACAAAAGTTTTCATCGCTTCATCTTTCAGCCACAGCAGATCATCTACCTCCATCTCACCCTATGTCTAGCACACCAACCCTCTGCACGTCCTCCTTTTGTGTGCCCATGAACATCCTCTGTGGTCGTCCTCTTTTCCTCCTGCCTTGCAGCTCCCTCTTCCACATCCTTTGTTTGATATATCCACCCTGCACATGTCCAAACCATCTCAGCCTCGCCTCTTTTAACTTTATCGCTAAACTGCTCAACCTGAGCTGTCTCTCTGATGTACTCACTTTCTATCCATCCTTAAAAGTAAGTTTTGTTATAACATTTCTAAAGTTTCATCATTTATTAGGGGTTGAGTAACTGGTTTTTAAACTGCATAAAGTGATGTGTTATTTCTTTTTTTTTCTTTTTTTTTTTGTCTGTAGCCAAGCTCATACTCTGTCTCCTTCCTCTCACAGCTGAACAATCCTTATTAAAATATAGCCCGAGTACCTTTGTGAATAGTTCCGGTTCGTGGATTTCCTCACTCAGGAATTCACAGTCATTTGCGGTGAGTCTGAATATATGTCCCCAGGCTATTGCTAAAGCACCGCTCCAATATGTCCACAAGCTGAAATCATCCAAAAGCCTTCTTTGAGTGTCTTCCCAAAAATATACATTTTCTTGGATATTGTTCATTTCTGTTTAGCAGTGATGACATTCACTTCACAATCTGGTGGCAAGTACATGCCAGCATCATCAGAAATTAGCTGGGCGAACCATCATGGTTGTCATGGTAGCGATCACATTTGGACCCTTCCAGTAGTACCACTTAATACTATTGTAGCGAACCACGCTGGAGGAGGCAGGGTAATATATGCCGTTCAGGTTGGACGGACCGCAAGCTTCAAACCACCATCCTGCAGAAGAGGAAGTGTGGCAAAAAGTTCAAGGTAAAAGTCAGAATTAATTAAATTCAAGCTCATGAAATGTAACACCCAAATGTACAGCTGTAAGTCAGCAGTAACTTTATACTGGCGCAGAGGGGAAATGAAATGCACTTCAGGACGTTTACAAGGGAGTGGATATCGTTTTTTTTTTTTTTTTTTTTTACAAGACGGGTTATGAGGAGAGACAGATTGAGATGATGTAGGTTGAGCGACAGCAGGTGACTGATGCAAAGTTACCTCCTGACGCGAGCTGCGCACACTTGCAGGTGCAGCGGTCATTGTCTCTGTCCTTGGTGCTGAACTGGCTTCCAGCATGGGAGAGGCTGCTGGTTCGTCCAGCTGTGCCGCTGAAGCCCTCGGCATGAAGGCTAGAGTGGGGAAAAAAATGAGTATAGAAATTCAGCAAAAAAGCTCAGCTGCAGGCGCTCCTATTCATTATTTAAAGCCATGTTGGGCAACTTGTTGGAGGCTGCAAATGACAGTGAGTGGATATTGCCCAGTAATCCAATCGTGTTCTGCTAAACTGAACACAGCACAGTTGTGTTTACTAACCCGGCTTGTCTGTATTTCAATAATACCACAGGATACCAACAGAATGAGGTTGACGCATTGGCTTCTTACTGTTCACTTTTCCTTTGTCGGACTTCTTCACAGCTTCTGGCAATATCTGACTTTACAATTTGGTTTTAGTAAACCGAGCAAATAGCAGTTTCCTAAAGAGGGCACAATCCAATGTTCCTCTCTTTCACCGTTCCTTCTTTTTATTAAGAAACTCTGTAAGAGGGAGTGTATTTTTGGATGAAAGCCTGTCGAGCTCATCATTAAATTCAAATAAAATTTGTCAATTTATCATTTTACAAAGATAAAAAAAAGAAACAGATGAATAGAAATATGTAAAGTTATATACCACAATATAATATCATAGCCTTTTTATCATATGTACAGTACGACTTACCCGCCCGCCAGGATTCCTATTGTTACCCCATTGTTGTTTCAACATCACTATAAAAAGTAACCTAAAGAAGTTCTCATTATTTTTCTTCCATGCTGTGCTTTGTGAAGCAGCCGCGCCTGTAAGAAATCTCTATCCAACTTAAATTGATTCACTCAATTATTTTCATACAGCAGCAATTGGGTGTGTGTGCGTTTCTGTGTCTGATTTCGCATCCGTGTGTGTGTGTGTGTGCACGCGCACGTCAGGACTGCTTTAAAGAGAGTAGACAAGGTCAGTCTCGCTGTTTGGCCTTGCCTCTGCCCTGTCATTTTGTCTAGTTAGTGCCACACTCTCCCCTGAGTTATGTGACCCCCTTCTCCTCCTCCCCTGTAGCCTGGGGCACGCTGTCTGTGAGGACTAAGTGAAGAATCCTCCTCTTGAATTTGTAAGTTCACCACAGGGCAGGACAACACATCGTGAGACGAGGTGTGTGTGTGTGTGTGGGGGGTGAAGGAGATAATGGTGCTGGTGCTGGGGGGCAGGAAAAAAGCTAGAACAGCACAGAGTGCATTAACAGAATTTCAATTAAATTTAATTACTTTTTTTGTTCCCCAACAATACTCATCTTAAACTTTATATTGTGAGGTAAAGTTGTGCAACCATACAGAGAGAACCCAACTGATTCAAGAGCAGAACCAGGTTCAGCCATCTGTCACGACCACTCAAGAGATGTGGGGAAAGGTTCAGCCATGCATGAGGGATGGGTTTTTTATGCTAATTCAGTGATGTGATGCAAATTAGGACCAATCAAATTAGTCAGAATGGTAACAGCAAGCCTACTGGAAAGAGTGGCCTACAGAAGGTGTCAGCTCCTCCAGCACCCCCCGAAAAACATTTGCATTAGCCATGACTTCCAGATGTGTTTTATTTTTTTGTCTTTTCCCTCAGCTATTATACCAATACCACAGACCACAGGCTAACCCTTTTCAAGGTGACTGTCTTTTATATTGTTATTGTATGGCTTAATGACAGAGATACAGTTACGCTAAAAGAATGTCGACTACTTTCCCTGCTATAAGTGCAGCTATTCTTGGCTTCCTCGAAGGGAAAGGTGGTCTGTCATATCGATGATTAATGTATGAATCTTGTTACTGAGTTTTAGGTGAAGACCTTTATGCAGCTCTGGGGAGTGCATCGAATGCACCGAGGATGAGAACCGCTCTGGCTGACGAGCTGCATAGCACCACAGTTCTGGCTGGGGAGTTACAATAAAAAACAACAACCCAGCTTCTTTGGGGTGCTAGCTGAATCTAATGCACATTGAACTGGTTACACAGAACGTGGTTATATGCACTCAGGTGCTTCAACTCACAAAGTGTAACCTACAGCTAAATGTTGAAAGGCTGCGTTTCATCACGCTAATTATGGGGATGAAACTCAGGCAAATGCAATTTTGCTGCACTATTAGGCATCTTGGAAGCATACCTCCACATGTGATTATGATTTGTCATCTGTCAGAGCATCAATCTCCATAAACGTTCCCCAAACAAGGGCAAATTCCTGTGAATTTCTATCTAATCTAACCTCACTGCGTCGCTTTATATTACATTTCTGTCTGTTTTAGAAGCTACATGGCTTTGGCATTCCCGCACCTCACCCCACCTCGAGCCCCCCCCACCACCACCACCACCACTACCACCACACACACACACACACACACATAATCTTGTTAGTGATTGCTGGGTTACCAAAGGGCTTTGTGTGAGTTGTCAGTTTCTGGCTGCGAGCAGGTATTGCTTAGTGTTCCTGTTATACTCTAGTGGATGAGGCTCCCTTTGGGGATTTTCAGGGGGCAACAGCAGGTGCATTGATGGGAAAAGAAAAACAGAGGCAAACTAAAAGTGCCTGCTTGCCCTCCACTTAGCTCATCATTTTGAATGACATTCTTTTAAAACAAAAACAGTCCAACTGCTGCCTCCACTTCAGCTGTTGCAGATAAAAAAAAGCCTAAAAATGAAAACTTAGAGACGAATTTTAACCGTTGATAATGGCTTCTAATCCGAGAGTCCCGCGTCCGCATCAAAGGTGACAGCTGAAGAGGTGTCACTGTACTGCCATTATAGCATTCACAACAGACGGCTCTTAATATAGCACTTACACTGACTTCTGAAATAAAACACCTTCATTAAGGTCCTATTCATGTCATGTTTCTGAGAAAGTGGGAAAAAGAAATAATTAAATTCTGGATCAGAGTGTGGGTGTTTTAAGTGGGCATGTTGTCAAGTCTTGCCCCATCATGTACTAATTACCAAGTCATTCAATAAGACAAAAAAAAAGCATTGCTGCAAGCTAGAACAACACAAGTTACAGTTCATGCTCTTTGGTTACCTGTAGTTTTTCTCCTCTCCGTCTATGTAGAAGTGGTCATAATGCGAATAGGCTTCATTCCCCTCTCTGTCTCTTAGCTGGACATGCAGACTGTAATCCTGGGAGCTGGTCAGCTTGTGGATGATATCATTCCCCAGCCAGTGTTCCCCAGACGGCTCTCCAAAACCCTGGATTAGACACAAAGAAAAAGACACAATAGAAAAAAGAAAATATCCTAACAAGGGGGGATGCTTTTACCAGCAGCCTGCCAAGTATGTTCAGAGTTAATATGAAAATGGACCTCAATTTAAGAAGTGAAACATATCATTCTGATGGGATAAGACTGAATAAAGGAAGTGAAATACTCAACTCCCAAAGCTAAAGACCGGTCAGCTGACATGTTAATTTACTTCAAAATCCCAAAGCACAAAATCTCCACAAGCAAATGTAAAATACAAATTAAAATAACAGTTGGCTTTGTGAGTTTGTAGGCTGTTTGTTTGAACTTTAGACCTGGACAATATTGATAAAGAGCAATAAATTATACAAAACCTTCACACACAAACACACTCCAATGCCTAAAATATAACACTGGTTGGTAGTTCGATCCCTGGCTGCTTCCCAGTCTACATGCCAAATGATACTTGATACTAAACCCTGACTTTCTCCTGATGTGTTCATTATGGAAGTGTGTCAATGATAGATAAAAAGAACTAAGGTACAGGTGATGTGTGTGTGTCTGTGTGTGTGAATGAGACAGATATAAAGTGCTTTAAGTGCTCAAGTACAGTTGGAAAGCGATATATAAGAATCAGCCCTGCTCTCTATAGCATTAACAATTTAGCATTAGCTAACTGCACTTCATTTCCCAGAACTGTACAATGTAGAAGTTATGCAACAGTTAGCAATGGCAAAAAGTGAATAATAGCTGGAATTCATAAATAATGCAGACTGATACCAGCTACCTCACACTGAGATCTCTGTGCATTTATAGGCTTAGCAGCCATTTCTTCTCTCATTATTTTACTGGTGTAATGTGAGAGAGCCAGCCGGTCAGGCACGAAGAACAAGAAAACCATCATACAAAAAGTCAAATAATAATGTTTGTGCCCATAAACGAAGTTAAAATAAACAGATTTAGGCTTGATCATAAAGTAAGACAGCACATTAACCGCTTAAACCAAAGAAAAAAAAACCAAAAAATACAAACAAACTCGGTCTACAAAGACCCAAACTGATATAAACAGACATGAATCAAGAAAACAGGCCAGAAAACTGACTCAGCTTAAACACACAGTGGGAAAAAATCCTAACAAATAAATAGTTAGCTTAATAGCCACTGACATAACTACTGACATAATCATTGTTAAAGCTGAAGAGAAGCACCTACCACAACCAGAAACAGCTGCAGGTCTTCTCTGCATGGCCACTAACATGCAGCTAAGAGTCAGTAAAGGAAACAAATACAGTTTCTAGAGGACCCTGTTTCCCTGTTTGTGCTGGAACTCACTATCCTTAGCAGAGTTTCCTGAAGAATTACAACAGAGGAAACACACAGCGTATTCATTAAAGTCCTTTTGCATAGGCTTGAAGACATGTGAGGATACGGAGGTGCACTGCAAGAGCTTCATAGGCAGTCTAACACGGCCAGTCTGTCCAGTGAAGATTCGGGTAGTACTACCAAATCAAAAGGGTTGCTGCTGATGCTGAAACATCAAGTGACCTCAGGAAACATCAAGGCGACATTGCTCATTACAAACATTATTTTAAATCTGATGGTTACAGTAATTTTAGTATTCACTGTACTGTATAAACTTTAGTCAGTTATTTCACTTTTCTAAATAAGAATTGCCTTTTCCTTAAATCCTCAGTGGCACAATTAAGCCCTGTATCCTGTGGAAGTCCAGGTGGGTCGTTGGTCGACTGGAAACCACAAAGAAAGCAAAGAAGAGGATAACCCAAGCAGATATGGAGGCAATCTCTCATGGATAAACCGAAAGCTGCCGACCCAATCGCCAAAATAACTTTCAGAGAGCACAGGATGTGATGTGGAGACAAACTGTCCAAGTCCTATATTCCACAAGGAGTAAAGAGGATTAAACAAAAAGTAAGGAAATAGTGAGCGATAGTGCTAAGAAGCAATAATACAAATAATAGTCTGTAACTGAGCACAAACTGCTAAATATGGGGGAATGAAATGGCTTGCAGAAAAGCCCAGTTTTGTCAGATACCATCTGTGTGTCACCACGAGAAAACACCGGGCGTGGGTCTGTCGTGTTACATCTGCCATGCGATTCTGAGCCATCTCCTGTTGGGCTTCAGCCCAAAATGGGAGCGCTTCAGAAGTGAGGCATTTGGTCTGCACAGGTAATTTCTTTTTTATTCACCACTGTTCAATGTTCAGTGCAGTTCCTGTGTCTGACTTGCTGCCCTCCTCATGTGCTCTTTGCAAAAAAGAAAAAACATACAAAAAAAGCTATTCTGGGATGTTCCTAGCATCGGGTGGAACACCAAGGACTGTTTTGAGGAGGTGAAAACAGCTCGGTGCGACTCGGCCAGGTCCAATGATTCCCAGGGTCAGCGCTCGGCACATCCCGTCCTTTTGTGACACATCGGTCTCACTTTTGTGGTGCTACATAACTGACTGGGTTATGCTACAGTACTGGCTTTAAAAAACCTCCAAAATAATCCCCACAGCATCAGTAAAAATGTTTGTGAGGGTTTGTTCTCAGCATGTAAAATTGTTTGATTTACACAAAGGAGTAGCATAACAGCATAATAGCATTTTTGACGGTGCTGATATGTCTCTCCTTGTTTATGTCTTGAATATAAGTCACCTTGTTTCCCTGTCAGACTTGCTTTTTTGCTGTTTTTTCTCAAATAAAGAGCTGTGGAACATTTATTATCTTTCCAGCAGGTCTGGGTGCAAAATTTGATGACCTCTGAGACAACCTCTTTGAGAATACTATGTGTGGACCAGGGCAAGTGAAGCATTATGGTTCATACGTTATCTGGCATCTACAGGGGCCCCTGTGCTCCCACGCCACAGCTGGAGCCAAATATTTATCATCCACTTGGAAAAATATTGTCCTTCAAAGAGTTTTTAAGGCTTTTTTTTTGTTCCACTCTTTCTCCCTCTCTCTCTGTTTGCAGTCACACTCCGCTATGCATTTAATTTCCAAACCGAGCTGTGGCAATTGATTTCTTGGCACAGGTGAAAGACAAATTGCTCCTCCATTCAGTCAAAAATCCCAAATTTGTTTTGTCTGTAAAAGGTTTGCAAGCGCTGGCTTTTTTTGTTGCGCAAACAGAATATTGTTTCCATTGAGAACACTTTGTAAATGGATTGAGAAAAAAAAGAGCATTATTTAAATTCCAAGCAAAATGAAAGCCAAATTTGCTAAAACATGCTCGATTCCCAGCCAAAGCGCTGGAGCAACTTCACAGTCTCTCAAGCGCAATTGTATTGTGTCCAGTTTGTTTTAGGGTGGTCTTTGCATTTGAAAATTCGGTTTCTTTCATCAACACACTTATATCCCTGCACAGGAAGGCTTTGGGGAATCTGAGGATGGATGCAAATAATAGTGCTGCGTGACATGTGAGTGTGTGTGTGTTTGTGCACTTTTGTTTATGTGGATGTGTGGGAGTATGGCTGGGACAGGGAGTGAGAGCAGGTGCAATAACATGGGGGGGCTGTGGAGAACATAAGGGCGGCCAAATACAACAAGCACGGGTCACCCGGGATCACAGGCGAACTGCTTTCCCTCACCTCTCTGTGTCAAAGCACCCGTGGAAAGTTATTGAAACCTCCTGTCCAGTCCTGCAATACTGATACCATAAGACCTGAGCTTAAAAGTGACCCTGCCATCTGGCTGGGGAACCCACCGTTTTGTAATCCCTCCACCCGCGATGGAAGTCGACTGAGCCGTTTCTTCTATGCTGAATCACCGTCCAACCCCCGCCTCTGGTCTTCATATCACAAAACACCTGCAAATAGAAAACAGCTAAAACAAGCTATTATTCCTTAGGGGTGAGTGGCTAAAAGAAGTACATTTGAAGTGCTGTGCAAAAGCTGTTCCATAGTCTTTAAAGAAGACCTGTTATGCTCAACTATAAATGGTAGTTCTTTAAGAGGTAGTTCATGGTAGTCCAAGAACTACCACATCAAGTCGCCTTCAGGTTTGTGCGTGCGTCGATACTTTCTTATCCAACTAAAGAAACATCAGCGCAACAGCAGCTGATACAGAACATAGAGTATTTGCCACAGTGATTGTTCTCTATTCGGAAGAGGCAAAGCATTCATTTGGACTCCTGCTTCAAGCCACCTGGTGAATGTCGATCCTGTATTCCCCACCAGCTGCTGTGAGAGCTCTCTCGCTTTTTATCAGCTAAACGCTTGGCTTTGTTAACCAGCTTGTCACTGATTGTTGGTTGGCATTAAGTTGGTGCAGAGCAGATCCATTGGAGAATTTTTTTTTCAAATGGCAGTAAGACTGAATGAAAAGAAAGAAGTGTGATGCTGTAAATTCAAAACAATCAACTAAAAGAGTCTAAAATGCGAGTAGTCCTGCAGCAGATTTACTTTGCAAATAAGTATTTAATTTAATGACATACAAAAGTATTTATTTTATATTCAAAAATGAAAAAAAAGTTCTAAAACATCTTAATAGTCTATGAGGTATCAGTACTATATTGATACAAATGATGAACATATGTCAGACATTGAGTATTATTCCCCATTTTTCCCATTTTAAACCATCTGAGACTGACGTCTAATCTTTCCTGAGTATCCTTAAAGAGGGATTAATCTGAAAATGTCACTTCTTAAGGAACCAAAGCTGTCTACACTAAGTGAAGAATTGACATGAAGAAATAAAACACACCACAGCCTCTCTGTTATTTAAAGCATGCCTCGGAAACCTCGGGAATACAGGGGAACTCTGCGTCTAAGGTTGTCACAATGATACGACCCAGGTGGGAAAGAAAAAACTTCACCTCACCATGTTCTCTTATCCCTTGTGTAGCAGCTGAGGAGGAGGCGTTTCTGGTTACACGGTTTGCTTTCTTTCTTACTTGGCTGCAGGTTTTTCCATGGATGTTTGGACAAACTAATACGAATTCATTTTACTTGTTTGTCTCGTGACAGATCTTGAAATCTAAACTTGTCCAGGGACTTACTTTAGATATCTGAGGTATTTAATTGGACCTCTTCCAGCCTCCTTCAGGTGTGCTAAATGAATTTCTCCCATGGGTGGTAAGATTAGATACTTCAGTGATTCATTTTAATTGAACACTTGTATTCATTATACCTCAAGGCAGTGTTGGACTAGTGTTCTTTGGCACTATGTTTGAATATCTATAAAATGTTGTCTCCTCAAATTATAAATATTGTCAGCGACAGTTGTGTGTCAGAAACAATCTTGCACTCTAGAATGTGGATACAACCAATAGTTGCTTGAATGTCTTCAACCAACCAAACCTCGCTGATCTGTCATGAACCATCCTCTACAGATTTTCACTTCAATTCAATTTTATTTATATAGCACCAAGTTACAACACGAGTGGCCACAATGTGCTGTATGTCATGAAGACTCAGAGAGCCCCAGCAATCAGGCAACTCTTTGAGCAAGCACTTGGTGACAGTGGGAAGGAAAAACTCCCTTTTAACAGGAAGAAAGCTCCAAAAGAACCAGGCTCAGAGAGGGGCAGATCAGTTGAGGGAGAACCGGTCATGGCATATGAGCATCCACAATGCAGGTTAATTTTTTTTAGTAAGAAATTAAAGTGTTCAGAATGTTCCCAGAATTTCATTTACCCTGAAATACACAGCAGACCAGCAGTGTTGTGTGATTATCCTCTGGCACATTAGGCCAATGTTCTGACCTTAAAGGCATCACACCGAATACAAAAACAGGGTCTTGAAATAGAATTCTCAATTTAAGTCATTTCCCAAATGTGGTTGTTACTCTGATTTAGACCAGATTCATATTTAATACTCCAAACAGACTTGTTATTGGCCAAGAAAGTCATGCCAGGGCCAAATCCATTACAATAAAGCGCTGGAAGCTCAAGGGTCATTAGGATTTTCAAGAATAAAAATAATAATGACTTTATGGTCAATGTGATAAAGGGACTTTCTACAAATGGAGTTCTCAAAAATATACAGAAAAGAGACACAAAAAAAAGAAGAAAAGAAGAAAAAAACAGACCCTTAACTATGTGGTTTTGTAATCATTATCATCATTCACAGAGCCTGATGGATGGCCCGCTAGATCTGCCTCATATATCCAGTTTATGCATTAAACACGTATTCTTGTATTCCTTTGGTCTGTAGTCCGGTAGAGAAAGCTGGCTTTCTGCTTTGAAAATAGGGCAATTTGTATCTGCCCCACTTTTATGCAGCCACCCAGCTTGCCAGCCACATTGCAACTTGAATTAGATGGCGTAGATTGAAAGCAGCAATGATTTCACGAGTACTAACTTGTATCAGTGGAAATGTACACTGGCCCCAGTTGGCAGGAAACACATGGCACCAGTGCCTAACACCTGGCTGCCTTGCCCACAGGAAATAAAGAGGAAGAACAGGGGGTGGAGGAGGGGGGCAGAGGCAGTAGGAGTTGGTGCCAACAGCTAACTAGACTGAAAATAATGAATAACACAAAACTGCTTCAGCCTGTCTTTTTTGCCCTGTAAGGCTTTGAGAGTTAAGATCCCCAGAATGCTCGATGTGACTCAGAATACGAATAGCCTGCTGGTGGATGTCATGGTTGACTTACCAAGGGCTAGTTACTTGAGATCAGTAGAGGTACCTCTTAGGCTTTTCTGACTTTGCATTCCGCAGTGCACGCTCACTCGCCATAAAGCCTGCAGGGCTTAATGCTCCTGTTGCTTATTATTTTAGCTCTCTGTAACACAGCATGACATCTCCATCACCTCTGCACCAAATCCCTAGAATATTACTATGACATCAGACTAGTTTTGTTTTTTTCTCGCTGTATTTATCGTGGCTCAAAATAATGACTCTGGGTTGGGGGAAAAAACTGTAAAATTAATCCAAGTTAAAATAACTCTAGTGTTAAACTGTGTGAGACAAACAGACCAAAAGAAAGTTTCATGTCAGAGTCGGTTAGGTGATATTTGCAAGAAAAGGCCAGTGGCCTTTAAAGTCTTACTACCTTGACAGTCTGTGTGGAGTTGTGGAGGCGTATGCTATATATTCCACTTTCTTTCACTCCAGATCGCAGGATCTCTGCACAGTCCCTGAAACTAAGCGGCTCCTCCTTGGGCATATTGGAGATTTCTGAAGAAACATGCAAACATGTGTTTACAGATGGCAACCTTACGGGTTTTGCACACAAATCCCAACCCCATATGTGAGTTCTCTCGCAGCTTTACATTCTGCTTTAAGCCTGTGGTGTCTGCAGTGTAAGCATGTACATATATAGCATGTCTCAGATGTTAATTACAAGCTGCTTTTGGCTATATTTGTTTAGAAATTGATATTTATGGTGCCATTTGCACAGTAAACTCACTAAGCCTTACCATTGCAGTGACTGGCCACAGCGAGCAGCCGTTGCACAGTATCTGTGAGCATGGCCTGCTGTCTCTGTAGTAAGGTGCTGTTAAGAGAAGAGCTGCCCAGTTCGCGCTGAAGCTGACCGACCAGTTGGCTCTGCCTCTCGAGAAGCTCTTGTAACTGCTGCTTCTCGCTCTGCAGACCTTTTAGCTCCCTCCCATACCGACCCTCCAAGGCTAAGAGCCTTTGTTCCAGAAAACTGTCAAAGCAAAGAAAGAGAAAGTTAATTTTTCTACTTTATAGAGCATTCTCAAAAAGAGAAAAAAATAAAATAAAAAATACATCTGAAGCAGCACTAACACCATTGTTAAATGCATATTGGATTGTTTGGAGGCTGAAGATTAAAAGCGTGGGGGGGTGGGGGGTGCAGAATCCATCCATTCAGCATTTACCTTTCACAGTGGAGACTGCACAAACTTGCACATTTATACGAGGATGACTAATAGACATCAGCTCCACAGTCTCATTGGGCTAACATCATATAAACACCTGTACCACAGCAGCACTCACAGATGGCCCTGCATGCTAAGCTGCTCGATCATAGCAATGAGGTAACAACCTGATTGTGTGTGTGTGTGTGTGTGTGTGTGTGCGCGCGCGCACCACACAAGTGGCACACCCCCACGTCCAAATGAGCACCATAAATCCCTGCAGCTTGATCTTTATGGCTTTGACTAATGACTCTGCAGCAGTTATTTATTGAAACAATCCAGCCACCTAGATTGAACAAGCTACTTCTGAGCTCCGTGAACACGCAGATGGATCTTCAATCTCCCACTTTAGGCAGCAGCTCAGTATGTGGCCGGGAAAGAAAGCTGGATCAATCGAAACCACTTTTTTTTTCTTTTCACCCACTTCCATTTTATTTTTTTGCTTTGTGGGAAAACACTCAATAAGAAATTGTTCTCCATTATGGGCGCTTTGCTTCAATCACAGTGCAAAGCATGGCATAAAGGCAGCACAGCAATGTTTCAATGATTGTGTAAGTTGACGGAACATTTCTTGTGCGACCTGGGCAATTATACTGTTCTGGTTATGATATTCTGCTATTTACTATTATTATTATAAAATATACACTGGTATTAGTCTTGCTGCAGTGTGCTCTACTTCCTGCCAATGCTATTTCACATGTAATGCCTGTGAAAACAAACATGTCTCTCTGCCCCTTCTTAGCTTGGCAGCAGTTCAAAAACTGGCCCCATGCCTTTAAGGCTCAGCAGCAGTAGCCTCCTCCAACCAGCGGAGCCCTTATTTTCCTTTCATTCCACAGCTGCCTCTCCGCAAATCTGCTATTACATTTCTAATTTCATGCACCCTGTCATGGAGTTTACCCTTGTCAAGATGGATTCATTTATCTACACGTCCGATCCGCGTCACCATCTTGAAAGAGGAGGGCCAAAGGGCAGAACGGGGGGTCGAGCGGGGCCAGATGTGTAACAGGTGCTAGAGCGCTGGAGGACTGTGTTCTCTGTTGGTCACACTTGGTAGAGATGGATGGAATGATAAACAAGCGGATAGAAAGAAAGAAAGAAAACTGGCTCCCTTTCAATCCACCCAGAGCCCAGCCCTTAACCTCCTGGCCTTTACTTGACCCTGTGTTCCTAGAGAGAAGAAAGGGAAACCCCTCCTAACTGCACTGCCCATTCACTAGCAAACACACACAAACACACACACACGCTTATACAATGCGCATTATGTCTAATTGCCCTCTAGTTCACAATTGATGAGCTCATTCAACATATTTCTTTGCAGTTGCGGTATAGGAAGGGCCAGTTTATGCATGTGCATATACAGTGCATTAATCTCTGCAGGGCTTTTATAGTCTCCCTTTCAAAAGACCTGTGAAGTGGCCTTTTCCTGAGAAAGCATTCTTTTTCAAAGGAGTATTTGCTTTTTTATGTTTCATCTTATTTCATTAGCAAAGGGAAAACTGATGAGGAAAATAGCATGAACCAAATCTTACAGACAGATGTTTTAAAACTCAAAGAAAAACACATTATCGTACGTACAGTTCTAGGGAGGGTTTTACTGATGAAGCATTTTCAAGTGCTCTAAAATGTGCTCAAATGTCTTTTGAGAAGTGTGTGTGTGTTCTCACCTGTTTTTATCACTGAGGCGAGAGATCTCTTGAGTCTGCAGAAGTATATGTTTCTCCAACCGGTTAGTGAAGAGTGAGTACTCAAGTAGCTGAATCTCCAGGCGGCTTGTCTGGTTTAACACCTATAGATTGATAAGAAAGCAAGAAAAAAAAACACACACATTAAAGAAGATTGAATGAGAACGGTGAGAGATGTGGAGTGGAAAAATAAAGGGTGCTCACCGGGAATTCATGAAAAGGACCCTTGGGGATAAACTGTCCATCACAAAGCTCGTGAAATTGCTTTCTTTGATCTTATAATCAAAACTTAAGCAAGGATGATCTCATGTGCACCTGTGACATGTTTTGAAGTCACGGTTAAAACAAAAACTTGAACAAAGCTGCTCGGATTATTTGCACAGGTTGCAAATTTTATATCAGCTTTGATAAGAGAGAAAGAAAGCAATGGGACCAAAAACAGCCTGGTCTGTAATAACAAAATCTATGGCATGATTGAAGACACATCTGTGTTGTGCTACCAAGCTTTGTGTTTTAATTGGCTTGTTGTCAGATGTAAAGCTCGACTCACTGTGTCAATCAAGAGCCTACAGGACCAAATACCAGCTGTTTTAAAGCATTTCCCGCCACCTTTGGGCATGGCTCCTCAGCAGGTTACATCTGATTTACATTTAATTAGCTGTTCACCGAGCGGTTCCCATGTGACATCATTTGTTTTTGCACGGGTGTGGCCCCCACAGTTTTTCATTTGGACTGGCTGCAAATAGGTTCGCTCCGGTCTTCGCTGATAGGCTTACCTGGGTCTCAACATCTGTCAGTTTACGAGTCTGCTCTGCTGATTGGCTGAGGAGGTTGGTTCCCATCTCGAGCATGGCAGCTGTCTGGGTGTGTACCGCAGTTCTCTTTATTTCCTCCACCCCGGAGCGCACATTCTCGTTGATGAAGTTCTCCAGCTGTGGGGAGAACAGGCTGATTATTTTCTCATTCTGTGTTGGTAATAATCAGATTTTATCCATGCACTGCATATGAAGGATGGAGGTGGCCACCATGAAGTCACCCATTAGTTTGTGGAAATTGTGAAGCCTCAGTATTACCATTTTGATTTTATGGAGTTAGAACCACCATATTTAGACCAGAGGGAGTCGAGTGCTAAGCTGTGAGCAAAGTGATTGGAAATAGCAGAGGTGAAGAATCTCAGACAGTAGTCAACTACCAGCTACAGCTGCCTTTGTAGGCAGCTGTGGCCAGTAAATAGCATTGGAAGCTGTGTGTGCGGCACATCGATCAATCAAAGTAGTCACAACACTTAATGTAGGCCTTACAAAAATCCAATCCATGCAGTTGTGAACCATAATTCTCAGATCACTAGTAGCCTGAAAGAGCTCCTGAATAACAAAAAGAAAGACTTCAGACGTGGGGACGGGAAGGAACAGAGGAGAGTTCAGAGGGACCTCAGAGTGAAGCTGAGGAAATGCAAGGATTCCTACAGGAGGAAGCTGGAGGTTAAAGTTGAGCAGAATGAGAAGAATGAAAAACAAATCACTGGGTTTAAGGTGACAGACAGACAACCAGTGAGCAACCTGGAGAGGGCAAATGAGGTAAACCTGTTTACCTTGTTTGCAGGTTTAGTTCACAGTCCTCCATGCACACTCACTCACTACTTTTACTGATTTTTTTTCCTTTCTCCTCTTCTTCCCCTTCCACCCCCTACTTGACTAAGACTCTTATCCTCCTCCTGGTGCTTGCCTTGTGTCTGTGATCCTGAGTCACATTTACGAAGCAGGAGAAGATAGCAAACATCCTGTCTGGTTCCTGTACCAGAGAAGTCAACATTATCAGAGCTTAAAGACTATCGACCAGTTGCCCTCACATTATATGCAACAGAAGTACTGGAGAGACTAGTTTTGGTCCTACTGAAAATGCATGGGATAACTTCTCTTGGCCTTCCATAGTTACATACAGAACAAATCTAGACACAATCATCCACATACTTGGCTTACTCCCATCTAGATAGTATTCCCTTGATTTCTCAAGTGTATTTCATACTATTCATCCACTGCTACCGATGGAGAGGCTCCAGGAAATATCAATGAACATGCCTACCATCTCATGGCTTACTGACAACCTGACAGGTAGGACACAGTAACAGAGATTGGGCTCCGTCTGATTTGGTTGTGTGCAGCACTGGTGCCTCACAGGGTGCTGTATCCATTCCTGTTCATCTTGTGCACCTCAGACTTTCAGTACAACTCTAAGTCATTAAGTGATGAGCAGGAGGAGGAGTGCAGGATACTAGTGGATGACTTTGTGGATTTGGAAGAAATCTTTCACTTCTTAGTGTTATTAAGAGTAGAGAGATAATGATCAGCCGCATAAGGAAATAGATAGCTGCACGGCCCTGGGGCAGGATCTGTGTTCAGATGAGCTCTGTATTTACTGTCAGGCTGTAAAAGGTTATTTTAATGGCTAAAGTTGAGCATTTTAACACAAAAGTCTATGAGGGCTTACTGACTTACTTTTTGATGCTGGCCTCAAATGGCCACTAGGGGAACTGCAGTTTTTTTGACAAGTAATTTTTTAGCCCCAAGGGATTGCTGCTTGATTTTAGCAGGCAATGTGCTTTATGTATTCAGTAGGACATTGACGCAGTATGAAAGACTGAACCTTGAAGTCATGTGCCCTTTTTTTTTTTACCTCAATCTTTTCAGACACTGTGATGGAGTCACAGAATTTAGTATCCCCGGGGCATTTGCAGTGTATTTCCACTCATCTATCCATCCATCTACAGGTTTACCTGAGGCCAATCACCTAACATTCATAAAATGATGGAATATATAGGCATTTCAGTGGGTATGCAGAAAGAGAAGCGAAAGCATATACTGGGAGTTTGACATCAAGATATTCATGAGCAGGACTTCAGGGATAGTCACCTAAACTCTGTAATCAATCACAAGCACCGAGAAAGAAGCATTGGCTAAAACCCATCATATGTTACACCGGGAGTAAAAATAGGATGACATCCATCTTGTTCCAATAAATAGATTTTCTTATTAATGTGGTCTGTTTGAGAAAACGGCATCGGGAAGTCCAATTTCACTTTTTCTACTGTGAATGATACAGTTTTGTTTGACGTTTAACGGGCAATGGCCTGTGCCTTTTGCAATAAAGAAAAGTAGAATATCGAACTCGAGAACATTAATATTTATGATTTTTCTGGGGAGAAAAGATCAGACTGTACTCATTAAACCACACAAGTGGAAAATTAAGTCTCTAAGGAGAAAGCACTCAAAATTATCCAGCTAATGAGTGGCTATCCACAAAAATCGAAGGGAATTCAAAACCAGACGATTGTTTGTTTGGTGGTTTATTTGTTTGCTTGTTTGTTTCTTCGCCTAAAAAATTTTGTGGAGGAATGGGGTCATTATAATTCATTTTCTTTTTATTAAGTTTAAAAAATACTAATTCAAGTGGGATAATAGAGATGAATCTGCACTCTGTTTGCTTGCTAGTAATCTTTCTCTTTGTCTCTTGAACTTTCCCATTCTTTTAAAGTGTCTCCCTTCAATCTTTCTCTGTAAATCCTTCCCTCATATTTTACTACTTTAGGACAACTGAGACAGCAGGGGGAAAAAAGAAAGAAGAAAAATCCCTTCATAATGAAGGTTATGAAGAGATTACCAAGCGGATTAAAGCAGGCTCCAAAGAAGAACCAA
The DNA here is from genome assembly GCF_013358895.1 of Oreochromis aureus. Classification (NCBI taxonomy): domain Eukaryota; kingdom Metazoa; phylum Chordata; class Actinopteri; order Cichliformes; family Cichlidae; genus Oreochromis; species Oreochromis aureus. The sequence continues at coordinate 13,890,830 of NC_052962.1, forward strand.
AGATCCCTGCATCATAATCAGCCTTGTGCATTCAGGGCTGCTATCGGCCTGCCTGTCCAAAGTGTTCCTATTACATCCTTTCTTTCAGAGTTCAATTCAGAAGTCTTGATGTACTCCATCCCCCTTCTGCCAAATGCATTAATTGCTGCTCTGTTGCTCGCTGCACTATGCAGCCAGATAAATTGCTTTTGGGATGTAACATAATTCTGTTTTATTGTGTATAAGAAGGAAAGAAGGGATCGGTGCTGAGAAAATCATAGGACTTCCCTGATATCTTAATTACTGAGCAAATGGACACATTTGTTCTTGGTTACAATTGCAGAAGGGAGGGGAAACATGTCTGCACGTTGTTTTGGCAAATGACGATGATAGACGGAGGCACAACAGGATGGGTACGACTGTGAGAATGGAAATAGTGATTTGACGGGCATATCAGTGCAAAAGCAGAAATCTAGAAATCTATTCTCAACCTTAAAAGGTTAACAGAAACTTCTGTGTGAAACTTTTGTGACTTGCTCTTTAATCATGCAGATTTTTTTCTGCCAGCACCTCTATGCAATGGAAGAGACAGAGAGTCTGTTTAAGCTGTGCAGTGTACAAAAACTCTAGATGCATTTCACACTGTGACCTGTTTTCACAGTAGCAACATCTGTTAAAAGATTTGCCCCTGGTTGACACCATGTTCTGTAGGTTGAACAGGGTAACAACAAAGAATAGACATCAATGTGGCTGCTGATTTTGTTTTTCACCTGGGGTTGGGAGTAAGTTATTTCACCACTCCGCCAGGAAAAAGCAAACACATCCACCAGAGGAATCCAGACTTTTTGATTTTTCATCATGTTATTCACATCTCGGTAGTTAATAGATAGACTGGCAGCAATGTTGAACAGCATTAGTTCAACTGTAGTCCCAGCAGATCTGTTTATCTCCAGCTGCGGGACATCTCCAAGCCACTTTGCAACCCACCTCTACCTCAGCTCCACCCTTCATCCTGTGTTTGGCTTAACCGGTGGTGTATCTGTTGTCACTGATATCTGCATTATTATCTGCTGCAGGGTGATGCTCATCTCTCCATCTTATACTTGTATGTATGTTTTTCTAATGATGTCTCTGGTACCCAGAACAGAAGCATGCTACCAAATGTTAGTTAATGCAATATTTTTTTAGGGATAGGTATATTTTTAGAAAGTCCAAAAATGCATCCCAGTAACTTCGGAGATACCCTGAATTTTCCTTTAACACCACGACAACACTAACCTTTGTAGTTTTGACTGCAGTGTCTGGATCTATTACTGGATAAATCAGACAGCTGGGGTCCTGACATTACAATTTAGCTCAAAGCACCAACACAGCCAGTAGCATGAGGGCAGAATTTTATTCTTGTCTCAGTGTCACTTTATTTATTGCTGTGAGGACTGCCAAGACACCCACAGACTGTGGTAAAGAAAAAAAAAACTAAACTAAACAAAACTGCAGCATAAGTGAAAGTGTCTCTTTGTAATTGAGATGAGCACTTAAGATTTAATAATTCAGCAGTCAGAATCAGACCACTTAAGAAGGAAAAATGTGTGTAAGTCTATGAAAGTTAATGGAGCCCGATCGAATGATGTAAGTAATGTGGTAGAAATACTTTGGCTTAATGAAATATTGAGCAGCCAAAATATCAGGTCACCAGTGGTCAGCTAGCTACCTTGATCTGTGCAATATTTCTGCATTAGCATAATAACCACAGCCTCTGAAACTCACTAACAAAAGCAGCCAAGCCCTCAGGGCAGCAGAGGGCAAAAGGGACAAGATGGGGGGGGTGATGTTGGGGGTTGTTCCAAAAGAAAACAAACACCAGTTTCTTCTTGGAAACACCAGGAGGAATCTGGAGCATTAATACAGTCCTGTTGGACTCCACTTCCACTCAGAGTTTACTCTGTGGAACATAGTGGATTAGTGTGTGTGTGTGTGTGTGTGTGTGCTCCTAAATCTGTATGCGTGGGTGTGTGTTTTCTTTCATAGGGTTTTGGTAGAAAGCTCACAGTAAGGGTCGTAGCATCCCAGGGGAGCTTTGAGGGAGATCGTAGGTTTCACAGAAACACCGACACACACTCATACATGTGCCTGAAGCTCTTCCAGATTCAAACCACCACGTTCCTCCAAAACCTGCAGTATGCAGATAAGCTTAATGAGCCTCACAAGGTGCTGAAAAAGCTTTGCCATCTGGGGTCAAAGTTCAGCATACCCTTGTGCAATTGAAAAGAAAAGCCTCTCTAGGGTAATGCTGTGTTTTTGTTGAAATCCCAGCTACAGTTTGATCATTTATGCATCAGTTTAGTCTGCTGGGGGTTACTTGTTGAAATGTTGGATCTTTTAGTTTCATTCCAGACGTTATGTGGAGGATGTTGGCAACAGAGCACGATGTGTGTCAGCAGAGGCTTTTCTGTACATGTTGTGGGATTGTTTTACTGCTTCTTGTTTATAGCCGCTTATATCACATCTCTGGTGGAGAAAGTGGAAAGTTAGAGGCCAAGATGAGTCCAAGATGAGAGCAGCATGTGAAGATTTAAATTCTACAGTTCAACTCGAGCTTTGTAAACTGTAGGCAGGAATAATATATGATACGCATGAGGACAAAGTGTTTTTGTGCCTTTTTCCATCTTTCAAACACACACATATACATTAATAATATGACCCCACGAGATGCTTCCTATGGAAGGCGTGACTCCAGTTCATAGATGGAGTATCACACAGAGCGAATACACAGGGGGATATCAGTGTGTGCTTTCATGTGTGTGTTTCTATTCTGTTTCAGGTGAACGTCAGCAGGATGGGAGAAGGTTTTGAGATCTCATGATCGATGAGACACATTCATCACATCAGAGGTGCGGATAGAAATGACAAAGTTGGATGGAAACGAATTGTCAGGAGGGAAAGGAAAGAATTAAAAATGAGTATATATGGTGGGAAGGGTGAAGTGACAGGAGCGGAGGAAACATTTTGGCATTCACAAAACCGCATTTTCAAATCCTCAGATATGAGTTTGCACTCAGTCGGCCAGTCTAAACACCCAACACAAATGCTTATAATCAAACTGAGGGTTAGCACGTACCATAAATATTCTGGCGGAGATGGAGACGAGAATAGACAGATGGGTGGAGAGGGGTGACCTGTCAGTCACTCACTCAGTCACTCTGTCCAAAACAATGGCCCAACACTGATTCCCTGCCCAGATGACCTTAGGAATGGAAACTCCACTGTGAAGCCATTTTACATTACATCATTTAATTTCACTCAATCATAATCTGAGTCAACTGGAGCTACAAAGGCTAACAATCCAATGAGGACAAATGCCAAAATGTGTCCAACACCATCTCACTGAGCAAAGATGATACTGTTTTTATGTACACTGGGTTTGGTACAGAGAGCATTTGAGTTGACTTTGGCTCATAAATCCACTAAAACATGAGTCAAGAGTAGAGGTTTTGTGTACTTGTTGCCCGTGGGGGCGAAAACACTCATTTAGAAGGTTTAACCATGTGAGGCATATTTGGCATGATATTATAAAACTTTTTTTTCATCCATTCTTCTTCCACTTGCATGAAACAGGGAGTTCTGACATCCCAGTGGTCATAAATTCAGACACACACTCATACACTAGGTATTGTCATGGAGCCAGATATCCATACAGCAAGCATCCAGGAAATCCCAGCTAAGCAGTGAACTTATCAATAATGAGGGCCTGTCAACAGATGTTATCGGATGGAGCACTCTGTGGACTTCTACAACATTTTGTTTGAAGATCTGCGAGCTGAAAGCGACATTACAAAAAAGGACAAGAAGAACACGGTGTGACAGGAGGAAGTGGTCGGCTTAGTCAACAGTTCAGAAACCTTACCTTCTGCAGCCACTGAGTGTTATTCTCCATGGCACTCTCCAGACTCTGCAGCTTCCTCTCTTGCCAGGAAGGCCTCTCCTTTTGGGCCTTGCTCTGCTTGGTTTGGCTTGTATCGGGCTCGGCCTCAGGTGGGGAGTCCCTCTGCAGGATATTTGTGACCTGGAAGTCCTTTAAGGGATGGCAGTGTTCCACCTCAGGGAGGATGAAAGTGTAGCTGCAGGGGCCGTGCTGCACACGGTGCTGCTGGCGCTCTGAGGCAATCGCGATGGCCACCAGGTAGGCCAGGTAGGCGAAGGTCAGGGCCAGCAGGCGGCCCATGTCAGGGTCAAGAGAGGTAAAGGGATGGGAGAAGAGAGACGGAAGAAGGTTCCACCACACCTGGGAGAACTGGCAAGGGAGTGAGGTCAATTTCTCCTTTTGCCCTTTCTATATTTTTCTGTCCCTGAATGCTCTGCCTCTGTCTTCTTCCTGTATTCTCAGTCCAACTCCTGCTGCTCCAGCCTCTGTTTTATCACTTTCACTTGTCCTCTTTTGGCTGATCCTCCGCTTTGCTGCTGCATCCAGAAGTCTTTCTCCAGTCCAGTTCGTAGTCCAGCTGTTCTTTGTGAGGGGTGGATACAAAAACACACACACACAGGAAAAAAGGCAATTGTTTCCTATTGTAACTCCAACACCCGGCCAGCCAGCACATGCAGCTCAGCCCAGGAAGCCAACAGCAGACTTCCCTCCCACCGTTTATCTCTCTTTTGAAAAGTTGCTTTCCTCACTGCCGTCTACTCAAGCTTCTGGAGTCCATACATTGGTCTGGATGAGAGAGGGGAGAGAAGTGAAGAGAGGCCTGCTTCAGGATGTTGGCTGAAGCAGTAAAGCTCTTAAAGCAGTAAAGAGAGAGAGAGGGAGAGCCGTGTACCTCACCACACACACCTCTTGAGCACATAATCAGTCAACCACCCTTCCCTCTTTTACTTTCTCCCTCCCTCTTGCGCTACTCCTGTTTGCAGGGGGGGGGTTAGAAGAGGAAGCTGCAAAAGTTACACACAGCTCACCACAAGAGCCAAACAACTAGGAACTCTCTTTGAAAACTTTTTGCTCCTTCCCATTCTCTCTTTCCTTCTCTCCACTTCCTGTGTCTTTTTAATTTAACACCGTTTTACTGGCATGCCAATTATTATTTGGTAAAGAACATGTTTACCTGAAACTATACAAAAGACCGAGTGTGTCAAATTCTCATCTGTTTGATTAGGAATCACGTTTGTTATGTTAAAGTACAGATCAAAACTAGTTTGGTGTTTTCAAACCCTGCAGTACGATGACTGCTTTGCCTTCGGTTTTTGGCTAAACTGATATTTGCTCAGTCTTTCATTTAGATTATTTACAATCTAAATGAAACATGAAGGTGGAGTTGATGGAGTTGCAGCTTCAAGGTGGTTGCTACCTGCCATGGTGGTAATCCCTGAACCAGATGGAGGACACGGGAGATGAAGAGATCCATCGATCTAAGGAGTTCTATCGGGCTTGGTTAGCCTGTGGGACTCCTGAGACAGCTGACAGGTAGCGGCAGCCCAAGAGAAGTGCGGGTGTGGGAAAAATTCAGTGAGGTCGTGGAACAAGATTTTTGGTCCACCTTGAAGCAAAAGCGATGCTCTGCTCACTCTGTATAGTGCCTCAAGACACTTTATACTGTAAGGTTAAGTTCTTACAATAATACAGAGAAAACAAAGAAAACCCTCACCCCATATGAACAAGCACTCTGGCAAGAGTGGGAAGGAAAAACTCTCTTTTAACAGGAAGAAACCTCTAGCAGAACCAGGCTCAGGGAGGGGCAGCCATCTTCCATGACCAGTTGGGGATGAGTGAAGGAAGAAAGAATCTGGGAAATGATTCGCCTATCACTAGTGGTGAGGTCACTTAGGTAATTGAAGAGCTCCTTGGTGGCAGAGCCCTTGAGGTGGATGACTCACCCTGCCTATGAAAGTCTACAACCAGGCACTGGAGAGGAAAGCCCATCCATTGGTTGAACCTAAGATTCAGGAGGAACAATGCAGCTTTCATTCTTTCGGAAGATTGGATCAGCTCTATATCCTTACAACTATATTCAAGGGTTTGTGGGAGTTTTCCCAATCAGTCTACATGTGCTTTGTGGACTTGGAGAAGGCATTGCAACATTTCCCTCACATGCTACCTGTTGGAGGTGCTCAGGAGGAATGAGATAGCTGACCCTTTGTTACAAAGCCCATACAGCCAGAGTGAGAGCGTAGTCCACATAGCTGGCAATAAGTTGAACTCAATCCAAGTGGGTGTCTAAATTTTCCAGGGTTGACTTTTGTCACAGATTCTGTTCGTAATTTTTAAATAAATTCTAGAAGTATCCAAGTGGCTAAAGTCTTCCTCGTTGGTGATTTCAGGATCTCATCTTTGCTGGCCTCCAAGTGCTGTTTCAGTGCAGGAGCAGTGGATGGATGGATGAATGCATTGGCATTACTGACATATTTTGAAGGTTACTGCAATACTCACTAGTGAAAACTCCTCTGGTTAATGTGGTTGTATAGATGTTCATTGGAAATAAGTTATCCTTCTGCTACTGTGACCAACAACCTGAGTGAACACTTTGCTAATGCGTTAAAGATTCAGTTATAAACCTTACTAAAGACTACCTGATGTCCATTTAGTAAATTATGGTAACCATGAGAAGAAAAAGGACAATAAATATAGTATACAAGTGACTGAGAAACTGGCACATTCATATAGTATTAATTTGTCAATCAGATCCACAACTGGCTGGACACGTGATGAGATCAGATGAGACTAGCCAAACAGCTTATCTCAGGGCTTTTTACAAGAGTACCAGTGGATGGCATCAAGAACCAATGGATATTATGACAGTAGCTATATATGTTTTTACAAAGTCTCCATGCTAAGAAAAATGGCCTTGTATGCATTGTCCCAGTGAAATCAGCAGTAACAGCACTGCATCTTGGAGAACAATAATATAATAACACAATAATAATCTAAAATTTAATGACAATTTTGACCAAATGACAACACAAGCTAAAATAAACATTAAGGTGTCTTCATTCAATAGCTTTAGAAGAAGCACTCACAACTCTTAAATTATTCATAGATTTTTATTGCTCCAACCAAGTAATAATGGTAAGTGGTCATAATGTATATTGCCTCCACTGTTTGGATACTCCATATCTATCTTTCTGCCTGCAGAAACTCCACTCGAGGGACGCTACTGATGCAAGCTCCACCCTCAGGTTTACTTCACTACGATGACAGGAAATCTCATCAAAATGAAATGCATAGGCTTATACCTTCAGTGTCAAGGCACATGCACACTGCTGTGTTGTTTAAGTTTGTCATATTTTGGTAAAACATGCATAAGCCTGCCATGTCCATTCCTATTATGGCAAGCAGGGACAAATCTGTGTGTGTTATTTCCTGTCCTCATAGCAGTGCCTGTTCCGGAAGTGTCCCCACAGCGCGGCCAGACCTCTCTCACCAAACCTGCCTCTCCATCCATTTCCATTTCCCCATCTACACAATTATGTTTCATTCATATTACTGCTATTCTCTGATGCGTCACCAATGCCCCCTCTGCCTTATCTCCTGCTGCTCTGTGAAAGATTCAGTCCACACTACAGCACAGATGATCCACTTAATCATAGCTTGAATGGGTGAATACACCGCAGGGTACCATGCTCACTTTCAACACATCCTTTTTTTTGTTCCTTCCCAATACTCTACTGTGACAGTGATCAAGCACTACTGACTCAAACAAGCTCCAAACATCATTCTCAAAGGATAAGAGGAGAGGAAGTTGGCCCGTCACACATCTGACTTGAAGGCTTCTTGTTTGCTTCCTGTGATCAATACTCCCAAAGAGTGAGAGACATACTTGACTTCCTAATTCACAGATTTGGGTCTTTTTTTTTCTATTGCATTAAGACAGCCAGTGTACAGTATGAACGTCTCAATCTCACATATAATTTTCCGGTGTTTTAGACTCTGGACCCTTAACATGACGAGCATTCCACTCCGCTGCTGTTGTGTGGACGTTTAATGACCCAGCAGCTTTAAAGCTCAGTGTGCGGCCACATCACGCAGCATGCCAGTGACTCGAATCTGCGCACCAGCTCGTACCCATCCGAGTGATGCATGCCCTGTATATCGCACCAACCTTTTAAACATGGCTCAATTTACGGATTTTCATATATTTTTTTTGTAAATGACTGCATCAACTTCTCATGCACAGCAGTCAGTGTGAGATCTGCAGAAAACAAGACAAAAAATGATTTACTTCAGCCTCAGACTATTGCTGTGGTTTTGTTTGATTCAGTGCGGTCTCGTTCTCTGTAGACATCGGCGAGACAGACATCAGATTGTCTTAATAAATGATTTCCAACTACAGTCATTTTTGCTTCTTGCTGTGGAGAACAGTCAAATGTTGCTTTAATTGCATAAATCAGAGAACATGGATTCAAGAGTTTTGTTTTGGTTCTCAGTTTTCCCACTGAGACACAGATGCTGGTTTTTATGTGTTAAACATTTTACATGTGAGACCGATCTTGTATGAGGTGATATAGCAAGTGTATTGGGTAACAAGACGCAGCAGAGTAACGATCTCGTGCAAACTCAATGACACCGCAATATCCAGAGGGAGAACTCAGAATCTTGTTCCCCCCTGTGGCCTCTTTCTGGAGAATAAAAAAAGAGCCCATTCACATTTTATTGCACATATTTTTTCATATAAAGACAGGCCGAAGAGGAAGACAGGATTAGATCTTTTTGGCAGGAGATGGGACCGAATGAACAGCAATGAACCAGGCTGCAATCTAAGAGGGTCACGCCAGAGAGAAATACATCGATATGATTATTTATGGAGATGGCTTAAACAATCTGCCTCAGGTCTGTTGTGTGTCGACAAATACTCCATGTATCATCTGACCGGTTCCAGTGTTCAATGACAGCATGAAAGTAAATATTTAATATGTAACATTTAACAGAGTCTGCTTTCAGTTAAGCAACTGGATATGAGTCGAAGTGAAAAGTGACTGTTGCTGTGCGTTGAGAGGAGTTTGAACGTGGTCCAGTGTTCTTTCACAAAACAAATAACTGCTTATAAACCTACATCCAAGCTTACGTCCACTTCTATAATGCTAATATTATCACACTTAATTTTATCTGTGAAATCAGATACAATTGGAAGACTTAAAGAAATAGTTTGCTCCAAAATCAGATTTGCATATTTTTCCCTCTGGAGCGTAAATCTAGATTGTTTGGATGTATCGGAAAGAATGGCTGAAAAGATGTCTTCCTACTTTTAAATATAACCAGTGAAATCAGAAGAAACAACATTGCCTCTTATAGAATGATAAAATAGTAGGTGCTGTCAAACTAAAAGACTATTTGAATCAAATGCCAACGCAAGCTAAATTTGGAACTCTTTAGCCGAAAGCTAGCTTAAGTCTTTTAAATTATTCATAGATTTTAAATGCTCTTAACGAGTAATAATTATAAGTGGTCCAAATGCAGATTGCTTCCACTGTTTGGATACTCCATATCTATCTTTCTCCCTGCAGACATCAATTCTGCTGATGCAAACTCCAATCTCAGATTTGCTCCACTAGGAGGACAGGAAACACTATCAAAATAAAACACAAGAAATAATACTTTCACTGTCAAACTTTTAAGTTCCTTAATGAGTTTAGTGAGCAGTGTTGTTTTTTCTGCATCTTTTTTTAAGTTTATTAAACAAAGCAATGTGAAGTCGATCAGATTATTTTGTTAATTTAATAGTGTCCCATTACTTTAACTCATTGACTTTCTCCTTAATGTTTAATGGGTCGTAATGGACCACCACTTCTGGGTCAAACAGGGACAAGTCTGTCAAATGGCATAAAGATGTCTTCAATTTTGCAAATACAATGGTGGGTACTTGCCTTTATGATGCTCAAAAGGCCAAAAAGAAATATTTAAAAGAAATAGCAGTATGGTGAATTTCAATTAAATTCAATTAAATTTAATTAAATCATGTAGCCTTGTCCCTCATCAGATCACAGTACATACACAGCACAAGTGCCTATCTCCTTTGATTTCAATTAAAAGTCCAAGTGACACCAACACAGTCATAAAAACATATACATTCAGCTACAAAGTTATTCAATTTCATCATTAAAGTTACCAGATGCTGTAAAATATTTATGTGTATTAGTCACCGTACAGCAATATATTTTAGATATTGTTCATTACTGAAATGTCAAACATTCGCACATTTTCTGTTTTATCAACCAAAGTTTTGGTGTGGAAAGAAATTTCCCAGAGTCTGGAATTCATGGGATCCTATAATCGAGTGCTGTCCCAAGGGAGCCCTGGTTGCTTAGTTCAGTGTCTCCTGTCAGGCCAAGGTATTTCCCACTGCTCCCCAAAGGACCTGAATCAATCCGCCTGCTGGATTTGAAGGTCACATTCGGCATCCCCTCCTCCCTGATCTGGGTCTAGTGGCTGGGTTTTTTCCTAATCTGCCCCACTCATCACCACGTCCTGTCCCCCGGGTGAAAGTGACAGAAATGTCAAGCAACCATTTTTTAAATTTATTTATTTTTGGTTAAATTACATTCAGAAGGAGAAAAAAAAAGCATGTAAATTAATTTTAGATTATTTCACCGAATCCCAGCTTGCTGAAAACTTATGGCCATTCACTTCCATTTTGTTATTCTAGTGGAGCAGTGGGGAGTTATCTGCCCCATGGTACAGCTTTGTGCTGTGGGCCCCATCACTCCACACAGCAATCTAAACCTTCCATCTGGGTAGGGTGGAAGGACCAGAGAGCAAGAGCAGAAATGCATCAGAATCCCTTTAAATATATCTTCTTCTAAAATCACTTTTACTGTAAGAGCACCATCCTCTACGCCAGCTGTCACTCACAGATGTCCACAGATTTGTTTGTTAAATGTGACATATTTTTAAAAAGTACCTACAGCAGGTATTTAAAGCAAGTTAAACAGTGATGACGATGGTAGCATAGCTTTGCTGTCTCCCATCGTGCTGTTTCTGGGAGAACAAGGCAACCAGGCAACAGCGAGCCCAGGGGAACTGCTCTGAAGAGAAAACAAAGTTTAGCTCAGCTAATTTAAACTGGAAGTAATGTGAACTCAAATGAACCGCATCTGACAAGCCAAAGAGTGAGAAAAGTCTTTCTGCTCAATGCTCATTTAACATATGCTGTGCAGTTAAAATTTAAAAAAACTGCTTGTGTATTCACTCGTTGTAAAGGTGCTTGAAGATGACATAATCACAAAATGTTAGGTCCAGCAAAAACACAGCTCCACATTCAGAGCCGGAGACTGAATAGAAAGCCAAATGCCATAGAGAGTGATTCACCCGTGGACCCTTTGATTGTGTACACAATGATATGCCTTCATTTCCATGGAGACTAAACAAATAGAGCGGTCGGTGTTCCTCTTCTTCGATACGGGAGAGTTTTTACCTCTGCTCACTCGCCTATCAAAGCAAATAGGCTATTCCAAAGAGGAAATTCTTACACTTGCCAAAAAACCCAAAAAACAATCTATTATTGACCATAAAACTCAACCATACTGCAATTTTTAAAAAAGAAAAGAAAGAACAGTTTTCGGTAACTGATCACAGCTTATGGAGATAAAAAAAAATGGTGTTGACAAATGAGCAATTTCTCCCTTTAACTCTAAATCTTAACACAGACAGGTAAAGAGTTGTGAGAATGTGGTGCTCAGTCTGTGTTCAAACCTGCCAAATAGTCTACACAGACAATTTAACAGCGCTCGTAAAAACAGGAACATTAGGCAAAGCATGTCCAGATCCACGTATGTCTCTCATTGAACTTCCTTGTCCATCCTTTGCTTGCGAACCACTTCTCTCCTAATCAAAAACGTCCCGACTTTGTTCTCCTGCAGTTCTGCCTTTTATAAATTTCTTAATGTACATTGCATTTCGATTCACCTGTGACACACGCAGTCTGCTATGAGAACGATGCCTGATGCACAGCCCAGAGAGCATTTTTGTAGCAAGCTGTCTCTTGTAAAACACCACAAAAACCCATCCGACGCCTGGGCGCAATTACTTCGAGAAACGGGCAGATGAATAGCGCGATGCGGTCTGTATGTAACCACTGCTGCTTCCTGCCCATTGATGACCTGTGCAAAAATTTTTACAGAATCGGTTTGTGAATCTTGGCAAGGATGTGATGATAGCAATGAATGAGCTAATGCACATATTAAATAATAATAAAAATGATTTCTTTCATCAAGTTTACTGTCACCTTTAACTGGTCTGTTTCCATTCACTGTCTCTGGTTAGACAAGCCTTCAGTGGCTTCACACATGATCCTGCTCTAGAGGCTTTTAATGTGCCTCATATGTGATTTCTAACTGCAGTGGGTGAGCGAGGTAGTGTGTGGGTCTGTGTGTGTGAATGATTGGGAGGCACCTCTCTTGTTTTGCAGCGAGATTAGGTAATGCAAAGCAGTTTATAGATGAAACACATATTGAAAGCAGCTGCTTTTCTCAGGATTGACTGTGTTGTGTGTTGAGTATCAAGAACATGTCAACAGTCCAGCATGCCCTACATATGGCTTTGCGTGCCTGTTCTTACATTAGATTTCACGTGGAACACATGCAATATGACTTCTGACCTTGCACACTCTCAGTAGTCTGTTTGCTTTACCTGACACTGTGCACCTGGGTCCACTTTTCAACTTTACACTTTTTCATCTGGGGGGTGCTTTGTGTGTGAGTATGCAGATATTTATGTGTGTATGTCTGAGTATGTGCACACACAGTAAATGCTTTCAGTGTCCGGCTCCGGAGGCAGTAACGGGTTCGCTAATTGGAGTTCATTAGCTTCCTTTTCAGAGGACTTTAGATGTGTGTTAGCTTGTCACAGTGAGATACAGCTTTATTTGCTTATCTTACACATAAGAGATAGGAAGGGGTGAAATATGCCAAAAAATAATGCCAACAGAGTGCGACCACACCTCTCTGCCATTTAGATATGTGATTAAGAGTTAATTAAAAGCTAATGTGCTAGTTAGCCTAAAGCTACCTGTTAAGCTAATCCCATTTTAGCAGAACTTCTTAAGCAGCATCGCTAAGCTGGAAAAGATGATGAACTTCACGACTGTGTTAAAGGTTAATCAGAAATTAGAATTTTCACTCAGAAATGTAAGATGAAAAGAAGAGTAAATTTAGTTCAGATAAAGCTAGTCGTGGCACCGTGCCCAGATGGTTTTAGCTTGACAGTGCTGCCTTATGTCAGGGTTTCCAACTCTCATGTTTTTGGCTTGAGACATCCACTTTTTCTTTCTGTCTCACGCTCTCGTGTTGCCCAAATAAATTTCACTGTAAATAAGAGGAAGCTTTGAACTCCCTCATTTATGGGCGAATGCATAGGTCAAAAGCTGCACACACCATGTTTTTTCCAGCATCACTACTGAGTTAACATGTCACACAGTGTAACAGATATAACGATCATGCTTCTGTTAAAATAAGGAGAAAAACAAAGACCTCTACAAAACAAACACATTTTGAATATTTTGTATTTCTACAATGTCAAATGGAATTCAAACTGAAATGTCCACGTGTGATGACCTCTCCCTATTTTAAGCCAGTTCATGACACTTGTAAATAAACTTTTAGAAAAAGACTTGAGTCTGTGATAAGTGAGATGAGCAAGACTCGGTGATTGCATCCAGATACTGAGAAAACATTAAGGCTTAGTTTCCCAGACATGGATTAAGCATAATCCTAGACTACAAAACCTTTTCAGTGTAGATAACTGAATTTGAATTTTGGTCAACAATGTAGTTAAAAAATGGTGGTGCTAGCTGGGCCCCCTGTGGTGGGTGAGGTTTACCCTGAGTTCTATAATTCTTTGGATGTTGTGGGGCTTTAAACCTCATGTGGATCAGACTTCTTGGCCTCCCTGTGAAAGTCTGTTCCAGGGTACTGGGGAGAGGAGATTAGGGAAGAACAATCCAGATTGTCCTGTTGCTGAACACTGGACTCACTCTTTATCCTCCTCAGCATATTCAAGGTTGAGTGGAAGTTTGTCTAACCAGTCTATATGTTTTTTCTGGACCTGGAGTAGACATTCAACTGCATTCCTTACAGCGTCCTGTGGGGAGTGCTTTGGGAGTGTGGGGTATTAGGCCGGTAGACTCCCCGGTTCCTGCACAAAAGCAGTGAGAACATTGCTGACAGTGAGACTCATTCCAGGTGGGATTTGGACTCAATCAGGGCTGCCCTTTGTCAGTGATTCTTTTCATAATTTTTAAGGACATAACATCTGACACAGTCAAGGGGTGGAGGGTGGTCTCAGGAGCTTGTCTCTACTTTCTGCAGATGATGTGGTCTGTTGGATTTTTTTTTTTTTTTTTTTTTTTGCAGCTCCTGTGGGACGCTTCCAGCCTGCAGTGGTCAGTATTTATCAAAAAATGATCCCATAATAGTGGTGAACCAGCGGCAGGACCGTGGGTGGCTAAGGTTTAGTGATGCACGTGAGGAGGCAATGCTGGTCCATGTGGTCCAGTCCAACAGATGAGCTACTGTAGCTCAAACGGTCAAAAAATGCTGGTTCTAAAAGAAAGGTGACCAAATACGCTGCATACCGCAAGCCCAGTCAGCGTGAACAAAAACTTGAGCCATGGAGAGATACAATAAAGAAGGTCTGGTTTGATGAATCTTTCTTTTACATCATATTGAAGGCCGGGTCCGTCACTTACCTGGAAAACACGCGGCAGCAGGATGTTCTATGAGAAGAATGCAAGCCGGCGGAGGCAGTGTGATACTTGGGCAATGTTCTGCTGGAAAACCTGCTATCCATTTTGATGTTGATTTGACATGTATCACCTACCTAAGCATTGTCACAGACCATGTGCATGCTTTCATGGAGCAGTTTTCCTCAATAACTGCACACTCTTTCAGCAGGATAGAAACCACAAAGCAAAAATGGTTCAGGAATGGTTTGAGGAGCACAACAATAAGTTTGAAGTGCTGACTTGGCCTCCAAATTCCCCATATCTCAATCCAGTCAAGCATCATGGGATGTGCTGGTCAAACAAATCTGATCCACAGAGGCCCCACCTCATAACATGCGGAAGGATCTGTTGCCAGATACCACAGCACACCTTCAGGGGTCTAGTGGAATCCATGCCTCAGACACAATATTAGACAGTTGGTCATAATGTTATGCTACGCAGCTGTAATAGGCAGCAGCAGGATTCATATGAGCAACCAAAGTTCTACGCATAGGACACGTCATTAATTACTTAAAAAAGCCAGTAATAGTAATAATAACAATAATAAATGACACTCTGTGCTTTTCTTTGTTTCAGATAGGTGAGCTGTTATACATTTCCCCAAATATGAAATAACTTTAATAACAACTTATAATAATGCTAAATAATATTATGGCAACTGAAATTGACATTGTGACTTTTACTAATGTAGCCACACACTCAAATACTGTCCCTAAATCTCACTCCTGCTGTTATCTGAAAGTTGGCAACCCTGCTTACAATAGAACAGTGAGTGCATAGTAACACCTGCAGCCTCTGAGAAAAGTAGACAACAAAATATATTTTAGTCTTTTTTATTAATATGACTAAATTTAATGTGATTTCCCGTGAAGTGGAGGATGGAACGTTTCCAGCTCACTCTGACAAAGCTTTTTGCTGCAGTGCATTTGGGAAAGACTGAAACGATGATCATCAATATGTATTCCTTCAAACGAATGCTGAACAAAACCGCTAAAGAAAACACTGAGGCAAGACTTTAGCAAAACATTAAGACCGTGCGTGTCTGCACATACAAATGGGCGCTAAGTCCCAATCATAGGTGAGTGCATAAATGTAGCTAATCTAACAATCTGACACAAATACACCTAGGCTGCAGGAACACCTCAAGTGCAAATCTTACGGAAAACCTCTGAACATTATGTCCCTGTGAATTATGGTTTTAATGCTTCATCTGTTCCCATTAGGCTATCCATCACGCCGGTGCTCACTTAGTCATGGAGCGGTTTCATCAAGGGGGGAGAAGCGCGAGGGGAGACGGGAGGAGGTGTGCACACGTAAGAGCACGAAAACCACAGAGCAAAGGGTTGAGAGAAAGAAATAAGAAGGGGGGAAAAAAGGGGTGGGGGGGTGAGAGGGGTGGCATGCAAATAAGTGGTGGTAAATGAAAGGATTAAAGAAAGAGAGGGGGATGTTGATGTGACCTGAAAGGAGATAAAATGCGAGGACAAAATGGACGAGCAACAGCAGCGGTGCGGAGACAGAGCTGAGAAAAGGGGTCATTTAGACAGATTGATGGTGATGAGGGAAGGCTTGAGATCCCTCCAATACTGATAGCTACTCACGACTGCTCTGTCTGACAAAAATGGGTCCGTGTTTGTTTCTGTGCGCGCGCGTCTGTGTGTTTCCTCGTTTGCTCATTGTATTGTCCCTTGCAATACGGGCTTTAGAAAAGTGGCCTTGACACCAGGTGGGAACCAAAACACAGCACTGGGCTGTTTAGACTTGCATGATCTAAACTATCAATTTTAGCTCAGCCTGTGAATTCAGAGGCTGGTTTTTGCAGGTCACGGGTTGTTTCCGTCTGTTTGCATTTGGGGGAGATTAGAGAAAAGGGATAAAATGTACTATTAAAGCCAGTAATTGTACGCTGAAACACGCAATTATGCAAAAATGTGTTCCGTAATGCCAGCTTATTATAGTGACTTGTACTATGAAATTGGCGCCGGCCCATCTACCCAACGTGGTATTAACTGTGTCGTAGCTTATCAGCAGCGATTGAATATTGATTTCGCATAAGCTCGTCTGACTGCATGTCTCCGCCATGTTAAACATTTTCCATTTCCATGACCAATCTCCCTGTTGTCAGATCAGGGACAAATACTTGTGGAGCTTTTGCAGTGAATACAAATTTTACTCCTGCAAACAGCTATTACTTCCAAACATCCTTGATGCTAGACCTTGTAATTTTCTTGTTTAAAGAAAACTAAATCTCACTCCGTTGTGTTTGTTTGCCTGGCAATCTGGCAGCGCCCAAGGAAATTGCATATCCGTGGCAGCGTCTCTGTTTTACCTTCATCCCATTTTTACCTGCACTTTTTAAATCTACAAAGCTCTTTTTTAACCTTGTTATTCAACTTTTGATTGCCTTAACTCCATTATGCAACCGTGGCTCCGCTGACCCCCAGCGATTGGTCATTGCTTTACCATCCAGTGTGCTGCATGCCGGGCCACCCAGGTTGTTTCTGTTGAGGAAATATCAGCTCAGATGGAGGTGTTAAAGTAAAATGTTGTCAGGGATATGGATCACTGGCCACAGAGGGTTTCAATCAACCATGCAATTTGAAGGGAAAAGACATGGCAACTCTGTCCAAAATGTCATTGACAAATGCGCGGTGCAGGAGCTCTGAAGGTTGCATGTTATTGGGAGAGGTGGGAGGAATGACAAGGATTGAAAGAGTGAAAGATAAAGAGATGGATGAGGCTGGACGTGAGGCAGGAGGGGAGGGAGATAACGCAAATGAAGAAAAATAGGAATTTGAAGGAAGGAGAAGCAGTCGCTTGTGGTGTAAGAGGGCAGAAAGCCGTAGGTTGCGGTTCAAACTTAAAACTAACAAGTCTTATCTTAAACGATCACTACGGGAGGTGATATAAGAATCCTTCACAGTGCAGTGAGGTTTGAGGGAGGAAAGATGATTTCAGTTTACAGATGGGCTTTTTCAAACAAACCTGCTCGGAGAAAAAGATGGAAAAAATAAAAGACTGAAGATGCAGCAAACCATATGCCCATCCTGGCTCACTATGTCCATCCCTAAGCAGCAGCAGGCAAAAGATCTTGTGTTCTAAAAGTGAAACATCATCTCTTCTTCCTGTTACTTATTACCAAATTTGTATGTTTGAAGTAAGAAAAAGAATGCCGTTGTATGCTTCTTGAGAGGACCCGTTGCTCAATTTGTAGTGCACATTGCCATAAACCCCAGGAAAACTCTAAATCGAGACCTAAATGCTGTGCGATATCGAGCTGATCGTGTACCATCTGGTGTTACTCAAGAAGTTGATTCAAATTACTGGTGCGAGTGTGTGTGTGCCGTTTGGAGAACTTTGGTTTGTGGCCAGTTTAAATGTTTCTACTTTGAAAATAAATGTAAGACAATATCTGCATAGGATCCGTTGCAATTCGTTGAACGTGTGAAGGTGAATTTATGCATTTTCAGCCAGGTGTCGTTTTTCTGTCAACGTGTATACATCTGTGGTTATAAGTTTAGAGCAAAAAATATTTGGGATTTGAACTTAATGATATCCAAATGTGGTTTATTTGTCCGTAATGCTTTCTGTCACGAATTACAGAGAAATCATTTCTAACTTGTTAGCTAGCCCAAACACACCAAAGCAGTTATAGTAGGTCCAGATCACTAAACGAGAACCCTCTGTCTCAGTGGAGTCTGCACCGTTGGCAAGTTTGACAAAAATGCCTAAACACATTGGATTGTGCTTAATTTGATCCTTTAAACAAAAACAGGGATGACGATTGACTAAATAAGTCGTACAATTTATGTAAATGCAATTTAAGTATATAATTTAAATTCATGTTCTATTTAGTTTGGGTGTTTGTTTAAATAAAAGAACAATATATACAATATTATAAAATACTCTGTTGTGTCTGTAATGCAGTTTAACATGTTTCACCATAGCGTATGTCATTGTGTAATTCACTTGTTCCGGTTGTGGCTCTTTTTCTTACAGTACCTTAAATGTTCTTCTGACTTAACTGGTGATTGACAAGGCAAGTGATTTTTGGGCACTAGGACAGAGATGGAAAATAGTGTCACTGTGTAGCTCATAAATATATATTAAAAAATAGCGTAGCTTTAAAGTTGATCTGAAAAGCAGTTGTATAGAGACATTTCTTGTTGCGACAAACACGTTCAGATAAGAGGCGTGTGGAGGCTGTGGAGCTTTAATGATTCGGGGATCTCGGAGGTTAGGTGTGGTTCTGAACCGTGCCAGGGATTACATATTTATTGTTTTAGGACGGGTTTCAGAGTAATATTGTGCATATTTTCAAGGAAATGTGTAGGCTTTTATCTGTCATCATGGGCATATTAAACTATTACATCGGCTATTTCATAAAGCAGATATATTTTTTTTTTAAAAGCATCGACTGCTCTGCTTTATTCTTTGCTGAAATCAATTCAGAGCTTATGCTGGACTGTCACAGCAGGCATAAGATTTAATTACAGCTCTCTTTAACAGTTTAAATGTGCCTTTGTTAATAATCCCTGTGCGCATTCCATTCAGTGTTAATACTGTAATTATGAAACATGTTTACACAGCTTCATACTTTGTAACTGTAATTTAGAAGTTAACTCTTGTTTGTTTGTTGGGGTTTTTTTTTTATTTGTTTTATGCGTAAATGATTTACAAGCAATGTTATGAGACAGATAAGCAGTGATAAATAAGGAAAGCTTGGTTTCATAAGACTTCCAAGCTCAATTCCAATTTATTTCTTTTCTTGGTGTGTGTGTGTGTGTGTGTGTGTGTGTGTGTGTGTGTGTGTGTGTGTGTGTGTGTGTGTGTGTGTTCCTCAGCTTCCTCACAGCAGTTTTGTTAGTCACTCCCAATGCAACACATAGGAATGACTTGCCTCAGTCGCTTCCACTCATACACACAAAAACACAATCAGCTAAAACTGAACTTGGTGACCAGTCAGTGCTCTTTGTTACTGTGGAGCAGTTTGCTAAATTAATGGTACATCTCTGTAGTACAATGTTTTTCTCATCACTCTTGTTGTGCAAATCTTTTTGGCTAGCTTGCTGAACTGTGCTATCACTACTGTTTTTTTCTTTATTAATTTCATTTTACATGTATATTAATAAGCAGAAGACAAAAGATGGAATTAATCCCCCCGATAAATATATGCAAATTCATGAAATCGTTTCAACAACCTGAATGTTGAATATTGTTGTACATGAAGATAAAACTTTGTTTTTTTTTGTTTTTTTTAAATCATCTTACTTTTAAAGAAAAACACACACATTTTGCAGTGTGGTTACACACCTCCTTTCTGTTGAACAAGCATACAGTTAGAGTTAGCTGATACAGCTGAATCTTTGAGACATTCATTTCGATCATCCAGGGAGCTCAGAGCCGGTTGTATGAGACCATTGTTTTGCTGAAGTGCTTTTTCAGACCAAATTGGACATTGCTGCATATTGGATTTATTGTGATTTATTTTATGTTCTACACAGCTATCAGCCTAACAAAACACGTGTCACTCACTTTTTTTCCAAGTAGAATATGCCGATAGTCCAAAATAACCCCAACCTGTATCCCTGGTTTTGTTCTTGGATGAGATGGATACCTTGATGGCACACAGCAGGGTTTATGCTGGAAGCAGGGCAGAGGGGATTTAAGCTTAGTTTATTTTTGCTAAATCGGACTTTGATAAATATACATAACATTTTTCAAAAGCCTAATAAATTACTTTCCATTTTAAATCTTGAGGATTAAAGGATTGTAAGACTAGATGTAGCTGTAAAGGGCGAAGAAAGGAGAAGCAATAGTCCAACAAAAAATAACCTCAAAGACAATGGGTCTTTTGATTCAAAGGAATGAATGCAACACTTGGGTAAAAAAAGAGGATCAGTGCTGTAATATCTAGGCTATGTGCGTTATCAGTGCAAAAAGTCAAACTTGGATCAATCAACAGTTTAAACTAAAGTAAAATCAAATAAACAAAATTACATTAAATTAACAGTAAATCGATGGGTTCTTATATAGTGCTTTTCTACTCTACATTTACACCCACTCATACAATCACTTTTTCTACACCTAAATGATTTAAATCTAACATTCAGACACATTCTTACTCCGATGAACGTGGGGCTCATCTTGCCCAAGGATACTTAGGCATGCAGACTGGAGAAGCAAGGGATTGAACTACTAGTAAAACATCAACAGCGTCACCTCCAGGAACTGCAACTACAAATTCCAAAGTCCTGGAATTCAGAGCGAATCTAGTTGTGCAATAGCCTTTTTTTCTACTAGAGAGTGATAAAACTAAGTATCGTAACTCTTAGCATTTCTTGAAGTCTATTTTTAATGACCAGCAGGGGGCAACTTTTCTGGCTGCACTGAAACATCCAGCTGGACACAAGTCTTCAGCTTCCTGGGTCTGTGATCTCCATAAACACTTTCCTGCTGACTTCCTGCTGTTTATGGTCTTAACCGCTAGCATCGAGTTTCAAGGAACACAACGTGACACTCATTTAAAAAATTTGGTCCCCATTAAAATCAAACAGTAGATCGAAGCAGGGCATGCTGTTGTGCTGGTCTGTATCGTGATTGACAAATGGCTAGCATGTGACTGTGGAGCGTGTCTCGGTTTCAAAACACCAAAATGGCAAGGCTTCACAACACGACTTCACCCAAAAAAAAAAGTGTGACTTGATGGTTGCTGCGTCCGTCCTTTGTATATGCTCTATGTGTAAAGCACATGCGGCACTCTAATCCCTAATAAGCCTAAAGACCTTAAACATAATCTCTTTGTTCCTACTTTACATCTGCAACAAATTTATTGTGATAATGTGGATTCACTGGTTGGTATTTGTAATGTTTGAAGTTTGGAAATCTCACACCGAGAGGCCAAAAAGTATTTAAAGACCACATCGATTCGTGCCAGACCACCTCTACAGGGCAATATATTTCACCAATTATGTTTGCTGAGAACAGCATTTCATCATCCAAATACTTAAATCATTTTCACAAGAGGTTGAGAAAAATTGTAGGGGATACAACTACAATATCTCGCTACTATAATAATGTCACATCATGAAATATTTGTATGTGTTGGCTAAAGCTAGCGCAGTATAAAAACAATAGTAAGAATCCACAGCATGAGACAATCCTGATCCCCTTTTTTATCCCTTATCTGTGTTTGGTGGCGAAGCACAGGTCTGGGCTTTTGTCCGACATACTACATGTGCCATGCTTTGTTGCCTAGAAACCCCTCGCCTAGCTCAGACAAGGGTCAACTTCTGCTAATCGGGGTGTTTTATTTATTTATTTATTTATTTATTTATTTATTTATTTATCCCCCTGCGCACACACACACACACACACACACCTCAAATCTGTGCTGCAGTCACGGCTTTGTCAGCCAGTGTGTCTGGGCCAGTTCTCACAGTGCAGCTGGGTCTTGCCACTACATCAGGTTCAGCTCAGGTACCAGGCTCAGTGAGAAGCTGGGTGACCCTCTCGGTGACCGGTGCTTTCAAAGTGGCTTGCAGTGCAAAGTGTGCATAGAGATGACTATTTTTATTCTAGGACCAGTAAAGCTTTTGAACATGGAGGGGAGAAAAACATATAAAGTCTCTGTCCTGTGAACATTTAGTTCTCTCTCACACATACGCACACCCCTACTGCGCAGCCAGCTCCACGACTGACTCCACAAAATGCCTTTACTTAAAATACCTTTGCTCGCCGAAATCTTCAGTAATTTTACATATGAGCTGAGCCTCGACCTCCAACTGAGTGGAGTTTTTCACACCAAGAGAACAACCGCAAAACACCCTAAATGAATACGCTTCACAGCGATATAAACTAACATCCTCTGCCTGCATATCATCAGCCTGTCAGTGTGTACCTCTACTCCCCTGTGCTCTGACAGTAAACTATGCCATTTTAGTAGACGGCCAGAAGTTGTACTGTCTTCTGGGTTTTGCTTAGAAAAAACCCTAGCCAGTTCTTAATGACCTCTTTTATTATCACTCCACCACTACTCCTCACACCTGCACTCAAGAATAATATTTACCCTGTCTGTCATCATCACACGGTGGATGTGTGTCTTCCTGCCTTTGTGTCAGGGTCTAATGATGACTACCATTCTCCGCTTCTCTCTGGCGTCTTATTAGAGAGGGGAGTAGACACGCTCTGTCTGTGTGAAATAGGTCTTTCTCAGGAAAAGTGGGAGCAGAGGGCTGAATACCGGCACAAACCAAAAGCTCCCTGGTCACTCATAATATATCAATTAGGCACAACTTGAATGCAAAAGCATGCCCTTTCTCTGTGTGTGTGTTTATGTGTGTTTGTGAGGACCAAAAATTGGATTGCTACTGTACTTGTGGGGACCAGCAGTCCCTATGGGGACAAAAGGCCCATCCCCACGAGTTTGAAGGCATTTTTGAGCCTCAAAATGCGGTTTTAGTGTCCGGGTTACAATTAGGTTATGGTTAGGTTCAGGGCAAGGGTTAGGGATAGCGGCTACAGAAAGCATTATGTCAAATAGATGTCCTCCCTAAGATATAAAAACAAGTGTGTGTGTGTGTGTGTGTGTGTGTGTGTGTGTGTGTGTGTGTGTGAGTTGTGATCAGTTAATAACTGAGTCGGTGTTGTGGGTGGGGACGTGTGATGAATTTGGGTGGCATGCTGCACTGATCTTGTTGTGAGCCACAGTGCGATCACTTGCATTTGGAAAAACAAGAGTTAAGTCACACACACACACACACACACACCCCTTGAGAGTTTAAACATGAGCAGGGAGAAAGAGGCAAAGGGGGGAGTGAGAGAACGGAGGGAGACGCCAGTTGTTCAGTCTCTGTTTTCAAACTTTGAGAAGGCTTGGGAGTCATTTGTAATGAGAAAGACAACAACTGGATCATGATTCTTCTCAGCTTTCACCCATGAAAAGATCAGCACAGCGGGATTTTTGGATGCAGATGCATCTCCATGCATTTGCTACACCCAGGTTTTTTTTGTGTGAAATTTGATGCGCCTGTGTGCCGTAGCAATGTTTTATAAGCTTTTGAGATTTTGATGGGAAAATGCAAACTCGGATAAGTGCTGGTGCACTGTGAGAGCTTGTCTGTTAAACTGGTTTGTCAGGCTCATTCACTGTGTGTTATTCTAGCCCCCTTTTTCAGTGTTGTATGTCAGTTGCTGGCATTTTAACAAAGGCACCTAACTCAAATAGTATCATTTGTGACAGACAGAGGTCTGGCAATAGTCAGATGAGATGGACATCTTTAAAGGGCCCAAAGGATCCATCACACTTAAAATGCACAAAGTAAGCCTATTTTTGGGGCATTTTTAGTAAGCTTAGTGAGAATGGGGCACATTTTCACTAAAGCTGCAACTATTTCTTAATCATAATGAAATATTAGCCTAAAACTAATCAGCAAGTGAAAACAAAATGAAACAAAGGCAAAAAAAACAGACAACTCTTCTGGCTTTTAAAAAGTGGCTGTTACCTTTTGGTATCCAGTATTGCAGTGGGCAGCGAGTCAAGAGCCCAAGCAGGTTCTGGCAGAGTGGCATCATTTTATGTGAGATCATATAATGTGATGATATGATGTTGACATCTGAATTTTGATTAAACATGTTGACCACTCGTGCTTTTCTGTTTGCAATGAACCTCGAGCTAGCAGTTTGCTTACCGTAGAGATTATGGAATTTCCCAGCACTTGGTTTTCTCATACAGCTCTGAGCAATAAAGCAAACATATGTGTTTATATGAATTATTATTTCATACAGAACCCATTCTCAATGCAGCATTTTGTCCGTGTGTTGTTTCTACAGATATTTGAATGTTACAGTCATGTGAAAAAGAAAGTTTTCACATGACTGTATCCAATCCTGTGAACATCCAAGTTGCTCACTTACTGCTCCCATATGATGTAAGAGGGTAAGTAGCAGCCAGGTGTTGATAATTAAATGACTGATCATCAGCAAGTGTGAGCACCTCTTTAAAACTGGAAGTTTTAGCAGCTTGCTGGTGTGAAGCATTCAGGTGTGTGTTAACGCAATGCCACAATCTTCCCAGGAGTCCTTGTCTCAGCACATTCACCCCGAGGTCAGAACATGTGATGCTCAGAGGAATTGCAACAAAACAACGAGCTAGATCTCAGATTCTACAAGCTTCAGTTGGTGTGTTAAATGTTAAAGTTAATGATTATAATTAGAAAAAAAAAACTGAACAAAGTACTGCTTGTGTGGAAGAGTTGCCAGGAGAAAGCCTCTCCTCTATAGAACATGGCTGCACAGCTCAGGGTTGCAAAGTTCCATTTGAACACAAGTTCTGGAACAACAAGACCTAAATAAAAATGTTTGGCCATATTATACAGCACCACATTTAGCAAAAACCAAAAACAGTAAATCAGCACAAGCATCTCATACCAACTGTCAAGCATGGTGGTGGAGGGGTGATGATTTTGGCTTGTTTTGCAGCCATTAGACCTCGATGCCTTGCCTAGTTGACCATCAACTTCTCTGTGTGCCAACGTATAGTAGAGTCCAATGTAAGACCATCTGTCCCAATGCTAAAGCTTGACTGAAACTGAATAATGCAACATCCCAAGCACAGAAGGAAATCTATAACAGAATGGCTGAAAAAGAAAAGTATCAAAGTGCTGCAATGGCCCAGTCAAAGTCCAGACTTCACCCTCATTGAAATGCTCACACACACCTCAATGAACTGAAGCAATTTAAAGAAAAGTGGCCCAAAATTCATCCACATCAATGTGAAACACTGATAAAGTCATAAAGAAAATGATTACTTTGAGTCATTGCTCCTAAAGGTGGTTCTACAAGCTACTGAATCATACAGTCTATTTAGTTTTGGACAGGATTATAAAGAGTCATACGAAAACTTTCTTTTTCATATGATTGTAGATATTAGAGAAAAAAGAGTTGTCCTCTTTCTCAAAGCTCATCACACAACCCACAGACTTACCAGCAAAATACCAACACAACTGTACACTTATATGCACCATATCCATTTATAGAAGCATGTCAAACATAACAGGAACAATACATGAGGTTTTTTTCATTAAACTAAGTTTGACTCTCTTACAGCCTAAAGCTCTGAATTCCGCATTTGAGCTTCTTTTGAATCAGTTTTTGTATTTCTCAGATTAATTGCATCTAAAATGAGTTCCTACTTGATGTTGCAACAGTCAACGGCTTGAAGGAAATGACTCATGGGAATTACAAGAAAATACTATTTCTCATTTGCAGAACTTTGCTGACATTGACTTTTTAAAGATATTTGTGGGAGAGGTGCCACTGAAGTTAACACTTCACAAAGGCATAATGAAGCAGAGGGCTGCTCTCTGCACAATGCCTGCTCACAGCCCCTGAAAAAAGGAAGATCTGGTGCCTTTGTGTAGATAGGACTACACAAAGCACACACCTTATATTATATCTTCATAATAATCAGGCTTATTTCATGAATGTACAGTATTAGCATCAAATGAAATGCAGAAAGAGCAAAACCGCGTAATATTTTGCAATCCTTTTCTGACTTAAGAAGCCAGTTGAACCCTTTTTTCTCTTGTATTGAATACCTTTATTTTCTAAAAGAAAAAAGCTGACATTGAAGTTGTTTTGATACAAAATACAAGTGTAAAATGTATTATACATAAACACTCAAATTTAGGCTTTCTGCGTGTTGCGTTTTAATTATTCTTTTAAATAGTGTTTTTTGGTGGGTTTTTGGGTTTTTTCAGCATGACGCAGTTTAGAGTTAATCCTTTGAGTAAACTATGAAAAATGTAATACCAATTAATTTTGATTTAGCGAGTGATAGGTTCGCAAATGGAAATGGGAAAAACAAATCCAGGACAAAAGCCACCACTGAGATGTTTTCCCTAATTTATTGTTCGTAGGGGTGTGTTGAGATCCCCTGCAAAGTGTAATGGATCTCAATTTACTAATAAATGCATTTCCTCTCAGCATACTCGGTACTGTCTTTATTATCACAGATGACAGCAAATGCAATGCCCCGTTGATGGAGACCTTAGAGGCCACCAAACCTGCACACTGGCATCTCTTGATGTGTCTTTGCTGCCATCTAGTGGCCACAGAGGCTAACGCTGGTGTAATAAAATATCTGTACTATAGGGGTCACTGTGAGGTCATTTTTCACAGTTTTGCTTGTTTTTAGAGGCCACTTTGGATTAGTGTGGGAGCGAACGTGCTCTTTGCTTAATGACCACTAGATGTCAGTAAGTGACTGTTTGCTTGGTGATCAGGTGCATTATTTGGAAGTGTTCGCTCATTCCTTCTGTTAGCAAAGAAGACGCAGACACCCATTTTTGTGAACAAGCTTGAAAGTCACCAGTGCCTCCTCACTCACTGAATCACATCCATTTACATTTTTTTCTAAGGTTATTTTAGTACAGTGCAAGAAAACAAAAAGCAAGATGTGAATAAGGGAGGAAGTTGATGAAATGCTTGTGATTACACTCCAGTTTCATTCACTGCTCAGCTCCCCCCAAATTTGGGAAGTTTGTTAAATCCTGCCCAACGGGTTTTAGAAACTACACGTGTGTATGTGTGTGTTTTTACACTGTTGAGCCTGAGACAGAAAATTTTTCTTCTGCTTCCAGGGGCCAGCACTGGGGGCTGGACAACACCTCTCTTACTCTCTTTGCCCTACTCCCTCCCCACCCTCCTCAACTTGCCATCCATCCTGTGGGCTGTGCACACAGCACCCCCGACCTCCCCTCCTCCTCCTTCTTCTTGGACAGCTTTGCTCCACCAGCTCCGCACTGTGCCGGCCTTGAGAGGAGTAAGGGAGCAGAAAGAGGCACTAGAAGAGAGGATTTGCTGAACCGAGGAGAGACAGACAGGGGAGAGGGACCATGGCTGCTCTCTCTGCCTTGCTGAAGACCTGGGTTATTCTGCAGACCTTGTGCCTGGCTTTGGCTCAAGTGGTGAGTGGCACAGAGGAGCTCAAGACCTGATCGGGGCTCAAGGGTTCAGGGGGTAAGGGCCCTCGGTGAGGGTCCAGTCAGCTATGGATATCTTGAGGTGATCTTGTAGGTTTCGTGCCATCTTGGGCTGGATGAAGGGATTAAATAACCACAGCATGGAAGCAAGGATATAAGTGTGATGAGTACCCAGCTTTTATAGAATGAATGTAGAAGAAAATGGTTTTCAGGGGTGGAAGCTATCTTGTGGATCTTTCATGGATCACCCTTATCGTACATGGACTCTTAGGTCTTTCTAACCACGGCGCCCCCTCTTTTTTAAGGCACGGATTCATCATTACCTAGGCTACCTTTACAGGGGCCAAGAGGAGCACCATTTAACCAAGAATGATGGGATTTATTTTTTCAGTTTTTTGGGGGTCAAATCTTTGCAGCCATGCCAGATTTAAGAAAAAAAAAGTCAGTGTGCACTGACACAGACACACAAACTTTGTCCACTGAGCGTGAAAGCTGTTATTCAAACAGACACCTACACGTTATCTTCTGGACTTACAGGAGTTTTCGTTTTCAAGGATCACTCTGTGTTTTGTTTTGGGGGTTTTAACACCTGAAGAATTCAAAGTTGGATTTATTCTTTTATCACTTGATGGACTGACTCTTGCAATAAAATGTTGTTCAAGACAGGCAGTAGGATGGAGAAGGAGGGGGGTGGGTGGGGTGGGGGTAAACAGTGCCAGTTTCATAGCCCTTCCTCCCACATTCCTCCTCAATCCTTTGTGTTTACCTCCTCAAAGACGCCAGTTTTATCACGTTATTTTTGTTACAATGCTCCATGTTAAACTCACTCGGCTTTCAGAGTTGCCCACCTTAACCTGCAATAACCACTCCGGTATTTGATTGTATGATGGAGGGTTAGCTTATATTTCCTCATTTGGGAAAATAAAACATACATCAAATGTGTTTTCTTTTTTATAAAAAACCATGAAAATTAATATCCACTACGATATTATAATGTATATTTAAGATCTGTTAGTTATATATTCCACAATGATACTGCATCCTGATTGTTGCACAGACTACTGCACAGAGTGAATTAATAAATGTTGCCGTTTGACCTTTTTTCCTCTCTGTCTGTGTTTCAGAGCGGTCCACCTGGACCTCCGGGCCCGCCAGGCCCACCCGGCCCCTCTGGCACTCCTGGGTCAGATGGCATTGATGTGAGTATCCACACAGGTTTGCCAAATAGGTTTTCCCACAAAGCTCCTCATTGTACTGGAGAAATACCAAATCAGGAGGTGCAGCGCAGTACTGAAGTCGTACCAGCAGAGAGCGCTGCAAATGAAAACACTGGCACAAAAGAGCTCTGTTCCCAGCAGAGAGAGGGGTCTTTGAGAAGAGATCCTTGCCTCAGACCTGAGTTTGGGTCACAGTAACGTGATATGTGCGAGTTACTCAAAGGGTTAACAACAGACAAAGTCGTGTAAATGTGTTGGAAACAGAAGATGCTGTAGAGCAGTGTGGAGATAGCATGCTTTATGGCTCAACCCCAAATCAAATGTAAAAAGTCTCTTTTTTTTATTAGCATTTTAGCCAAAAAACTATTTTTAAAAAGCTCTTTATCTATCAATAAACGGTGTCAGTCTAGCATGTTATTAAACCTGTCACTCTTTGCTCACTCATCCAAAGGCTTAACAGTGGGATCAAAGCCTGATAGAAAACGCAGCCAGTGTAGACACACTTCAGAGTTCATCCAAAGATTGCTTATAATGTCAACACTGGAGCAACTGATTAACATCTGCCCGTGGGCCTCTCTGTGCTCAGTACAGTATATATTTATGTGGCACATGCTGTCTCATGAAATTTGCGATGTGATAAATCTTCCCAAATTCATTTCTATGAGGTGATGCGTAGCAGTGAAAGGCATTTAGGTGATGAATATGATACAGTTGTGAACACAAAGGTGTAACCATGTCATATACTGTATGTTTAGTTGGGTTAACACATGCCCTTTGTCTATCTGCAGGGAGAGAAAGGACGTCCCGGCTCACCTGGCCCACCAGTAAGTCTATACTGTCACGGTGCCAGTTTAATTTTGCAGCAACTTTAACTTGTGATTTACTTGAACATGGTTTTCTTGACGGCAGCACGGTATATTTTTTGCTGTAGGGGCAAAAGGGAGAGCCAGGAGAACCAGGTCCTGACGGATCACCGGGGGAGAATGGCATTGATGTAAGTAAACTGTGTGTAAGAGAGAATGAAAAAAGGAGAAAAAATTTTAAAAATTGCTTCCAGATTTTGAACTTCAATTTTGAAACATATTTTCACAAGTTTTACAGCTTTTCCTTCAGACAAACACCTCCCCCATGGCCATTCATACGATGCCAAAGTAATTAAATGATAAATTTCTGTAATTTTGTGCATTTACTTGTTACAACTCAAGGCCAAAGAGTCATGCAGACAGGTTTCTTTCATTTACTACAGCAGCGTTTTTTATCGTGAAGAAAAATGAGACAAACTGCTGAAATTGTGCTTCTTTTTCTTATATTAAGATATTCATTCATTAAATGTGTAGTTACATTTCTCTACATTGGCAGAAAGGGGAGCTTCACGGGTCCAGCCCATGTAAGAGCAAAGCGGGTTGTTTGTGGCCTGCGATGTAAAATAAGTTTAACATCCCTGCACTAGAGGCTCAGTCTTGTTTGTTGTCCTATATCCTGGATGATCTTTACAACATGCTATGTTTGTGATAGCGCAGTCTGAGCACCCAGAGGTCAGTGTTTTGTAGCCAGGATATCAGGTTCAAAGCTATTACCAGAAGTTTTAGGACTACATTTCACAACCCAATCCCTCTTCTTTGCTTTTAATATATTTACCTCCATGCAACCACATCACACTAAAATATGACTAGATAATAAAATACGCTCTACAAGTGGTCTGTAAAAAACCCCAGAAAGCTTCTTGATTCTGTTGTACCTCACAGATTATTCATTTTCTTACCCAGGCATCTGTTTTAACAGTGAAAGGGGCTAGTTAATATTATTATTTTTTTCCTACATATTTACACCAGGTTTTTTCCCAGCTTTCCACAGAGAACATGAAACCTATCGAGAGTGGAGTTTGTCCAGTTGTCATCGGAATAGATCAGTTTACATGAGAGCTTAGAATATTAGTAGGTGTTGATGACGTTTAATCTGGTCTATATACTACACATTACTTTTTTTGCTTATGTATGTTTGTTTTAACTATAAAATAAGAGCCATATTATTATGTCATTGCAAGTCCTAACTACTGCCATCGTGCAGAGCCAGAGACTCGTATATAACTGTGTCCTAGCTTTTTCAATGTGAGTTGCTGCTTTAGATGGAACTTGAGCATCAGTGCCAAACGGTCATATGCTAACAGAAGCACAAACATGCACACACACACACACACACACACACACACACACACACACACACACACACACACACACACACAACCAGGCATTCCTCAGAGGTTTAGCCAGTAATCTGCCCTGGAATCTCAGTCTCAGGTTTGTTTCCCAATTACTTACCTGAACCATGTCAACTTTGATCAAATGTGAGGTTAACCCTCATGTGATGTTAATTATGTTTCATTTGTAACAGTTTTCAGTATATACTGCATAGAACATCTACCCGATTTCATCCCTTTCTGTCTGCCTCCAGGGTTTGATTGGAGCGAAGGGTGACCGAGGTCCTATCGGGAGACCTGGACCAAAGGCAAGTGTCTAAACCTTAACCTAAAAAGATTATTAGTGCAAAACCACAATTGTGCTGCTGTTCTGTGGGAAATCTGTTTGTGCTGCTGGTGGAATACTCTGAAAGGCTCAGACTTATAGAAATATAAAATGGGTAATGTTCCCTCTGTCCTGTCACTGTGATGTTGAGAATGACGTTGAACTCCTGCTTGCAGGGGAAAGCGTGAGAATCGCTGTCTTGTTAAGGACTTTATTTCATTCATCCTGGTGTGCTGTTTTCATTTCACAAAGATATTGTCATTATCATCTATATGTGTAATATTACCACAGTTAACAACCACAGATATGTTACTGATTTCTGCTGTTTGCAGGGTCAACCAGGTCCAACTGGTGAGCCCGGACCTCCTGTGAGTAAATCAATTTTAAACTGTCACTTTTTTAGTTTTTGTAAACGTTTTAAAAGAACTTAATATACAAAATGTCAACTCTAGTTTTAAGACAACTGAAGTTACAATGTAGCATCATAAACTGTCCACAACAAACAGACACCATCACTTATTTCTTTGCATTTTACAAGAATAGAATAGAATAATCCTTTAATTGTCCCACAAGGGGAAATTTGGATGTAACAGAAGCAAGAAAGACACATATACAAACAAACAGTACACAAGACACAGAACAGAAACATACACAATGTTTACATATTTACATCAAGGGCAATGGTTACCAAAAACAGAGTACTGTACCGTTGTTAAATTAAATAAAATTAAATACAGGTAAGAGGCAAACCCTGAGGTTTTGACTTTCCCATCCTATGAAACCATTTCTCCTTTTTGTTTTGGACAGACAGAGTAGCAGATAGGGACTCGTGACTCTGTGTAGTTAACAGGTGCATTTCTAATTCACTGTGGGAAAACACAATGCCAATTCCAGGTATTAAGACTCAGCCTATTCAAAGAGAAACTGAATAGCTAACCCCTTGAAGCTTATTTATGTTGCCGTGGGAAATGTTTGTAAAGCAGATATAATCTGCTTAAGTGGCCATTGCCAGCTTGCAACATTGGGCATTATATATTAATTAACTTGTGGTCACATCTTGGTGTTTTTTTTCCCTTCATGGCTTCCCGCTCTTTGTTGTGGTCCTCGTGTTTTTCCGATTCTTCACACTGATTCCAATAATTTCAGCGATCTCCCTTTAGGATTTGTTGACATCTGTAATTCCATATATGGAGGCTATGATTATCATCTTATAATGAGGAAATGATTATTATACTCTCACTGATTCATTCAGAAAATGTGTTGAAATAGTAGCCAGAAATGCACAGGAGGAATCGACGAGGCCAGCCACAATTATGTTGCCGATTATGTCACAGAAATATTTTAACATGGGAGTCCACGAGGGCTGGCTTGCTTTAAGTGGTCGTGTGAGAAACTGCAGTTTTTGGCCTTCAGAGGTTGCTCTGCCACTAGTTTTGTGCAAAGCCCAAATATCTCCTCCTATATATCATTCATTTCATTTTTTTCTGTTCAGTTACTCTGAGTGATGAATAAGTGATACCCAGTATTTAATATGTATTATGATTGGCACCATTCGAAACACTACCCCGTGATGGAAAGGAAACAACTCATCTCTTATATTATTTTATGAGGCAGCCATGCAATTTACTGCCAGGAACCTTCAGTCAAAATGTTTGGATAACACTTTTTTGTAATATCTCTATTTAATCTGTTACGCATGTATTCGAGAGACGTGCAATATCTGGCTGTCTAACTGATTTCTAACTGCTTACTGGATCTTGTTGTTGTAGATCCAGTAAGCAGTTTGAAACCTGGAAATTCCCCGAGAACATAACTATCAGACAGAGATTGGAATAGAATAGTTTTATAATATACAAGTCCATTCATGTAAGTCTGTATTGAAGTTCAGTGCTTGAGTAAATGTGTTCTCTGTATATTAATATAAAATGATGCATGACTAATTGGCTAACATTATCTCATAGGGCTCTCGGGATACTTAAGAAATGAGTTATGATTGACTGAATTAGGCATTCTTTTTGAGCCTGCTCAGTTCTCTAACAAACATATTGGAACGCAGCTGGTTTTTTAAGGCAACCTCCTTAGTGCCTTTTTGGTCATGCTTGAATGCCTGACCAGCTGTGCCCTATTTTGGGTTCAGTTTATCCAAATGTGCTGTAAGATTTCTGCAGCTGACATGAGCCTGATCTCTATATGCAATCCTTAATAAAGGAGTCACACTCCATATTGTCATTAGATTCAGCCATTCCACACAAGCGACCATGAAGCATCAGCTGTAGCATAATCTTTCGCCACTAGGTGGTGCTCGATGTCCATCTATCGCACAATCTTTGTAAGTCCAGAGTCATTCAATGTCATGCTTGAGCACAACACTATTAGTTAATCCGTTATTTAGCGTTAACAGGCGTACTGTCTGGGGGCTGTGCTGTACACCCAGCTGTCTAACGCTCCACAGACAGGAGATCCAGCCCTGTGGGCTGTTCTTCCTCCAAGAAGGCTTACTTACTTAATTACTTTGTTTATAATTAATTCCAAGCAAAAGACACAGCAAACACAGACTGATTGTGTTCTGTGTCTTTGTTCCTGAGCACTATTTAACCTGCACTGACACTGTACACATGCATTACTGAATTCCTGCATTTGTTTTTAATTGGCTTTTGGAAACATTAATTGATACTCTGATGGATTGGTTCCACTTGTTACACAGTAATTTAACCCCTTGTCACTTTTGTCCACACAGGGACCTGGCCTTCCAGGACTGGCTGTAAGTAGCTTCTCTGGTATTGTGCAGTTATGCCTTCAACTCTTTAAAGCGTGGCAATAATTTGTCTCTGGTGGGATAAGTACATATCATTTTGTTTGTCACGCTCACTAACATAACTGTCCTGTATAGGGTATTCCAGGGCCAATTGGTCTCCCTGGTGAGATCGGACCAACTGGACCAAAGGTAACAAAACTCCAGCTTCGGTTTATTATGGGGGCCTTTGTAACTTCTCAGAAGCTCTAAGTCACAATTTCTCTCTCTCCTCACAAACATTTAGGGTATCCTTGGACCACCGGGACCTCCAGGACTTCCTGGACCTCCGGGCAAGCCGGTAATTGTCCATCAAGGAGAAATCTTATGGATTGTAATGTGTCTTTCTGACTCAGTGTCACAAAGATCCTCGAGTTAAACCCCAAACCATCTTTTAAAAAGCCTGTTTAAAAAACAAAACAAACATAAACTACTGTATCATAATATGTAGATTTCCTTGTTGCTGTAGATCCATTAAGCAGGTAGAAATATGGAAAGATAGCATAAGCAACGACCATTAACTGAAGCATTGCTTCAGACAGCAATCTCAGCATGTCAGCTGGTCTCAGTGCCTGCCACATCAGCTGATGCTCACCTGTGCATCCTATTAGCAAGTCTGATGTAGGGCATGCTATTTAAGCTGCTCCCGCCTGCATACAGTTGGTGCTGCTTCTGCAAGCCGCTTTGGGCCTAACGTCTACTTCTACAGTAGCGCCTCTATTTCATGCTACTTTCTGACTTATTCAGCGTCACGTTCTCTATTATTGATGCCTGCTCTGGTCTTGCTGCTACGCTATATGCTGTTAGGCCTCCTTAGCATATGTGGTGAGGTTCCAGATACAAATAGTGCAGATGCAGCAAAGATAAAAACATTCTTTTTAGGCTGATATTAGTAAATGTTACATTAACATATAAAATAATACCTGTTTGAACATGAATGATTTTATCAATGTATTATTTACTTGCAGAACAGTTTATAGCGCTCTAGAGGGCAAACATTCACAACGTCACTGCCTCATCCCAATTCCATTACACATAAGCACCAAAGCGCTGCTTGAATGTACTCAAAGTCAATCCACAGAAAGGATGTCACAGTAAACAATAGATGAAGGCACTGAGACTGGTGAGATCGGCTGTAAAAACTTAATAAATAAGCTACCGGGAGTTCATTAGGCTTAATCAAGCGTACATTTCCATCAGTCTAATTGTTGCTGACTGAAATGACTGAATAGGATCACAGGCAAGGACATACTGCTGATGCCATGCTAAATGCGTGCTCTATCCACCACACGGTTAATGTGTGCGTGTGTGTTTTTAATGCGTCGAATGGTAACAAAACACCAAGCGCAGCCAGAGATGACTGCTGCTTGAACAAGTCCCAACAGACACTAAGTGGTGATGCACCAAAAACAGTTTTAAGAGGTATGCTTTTAAGTCATTTTCCAGCGGCGTATGAACTCTCCTGTGTGCATCTCTCTGATTCCAAGGAGGGGAGGGGGGTGCTTCATTGAGAGTGATGTTCCCAGCCCAGGGGAGTGTATTTGTTTAGCTTTAGTGCTGTCCTAGGGTAAATAAACCCCCATTAGATCAGTGGGCTGTCTCATCTGGCTGTTGCAGAAATACATCAGCACCTGTAGAGATACTTTAACTTTCTAACTCAATCTATAAACAGAGAGGGGGAAAAATGGAGGGAGAAATAGATGGAGTGAAAGAGGGAGAGAGTGCTGGCTCAGCTTGGAAGGGTGGTAGACGCAACTGTCTGCCAACTGTGACTGGGTGACTTTGCTCATCCATGTATCTGTCTGTCTGCTTAGGGTCCTCCAGGCAAGTTTATTGTTGGAGAAGAGGGTAGTGCAGATTTCGAGGTAAGATCTTAAGATTCCTCCCCTCTTGCAAATCTATTCTGACACAACTTCACATTTCATAACCCATACACTGCATATTCTTTTCACTATCTCTTCCCAGTGTCCTCTCAACTGCCCAGCAGGACCTAAAGGCCCGCAGGGACTGCAGGGAGTCAAGGTGAGTAATCTGTCTGTTTCAGGCATCAGTGATCGTTTCGCATTACCAAATTATTATGACACCATCCTGACTAATTGTTGCCCCTCTAGGGACACAAAGGACGTGCCGGTGCTCTCGGAGATCCTGGCAGCATTGGAAGACCGGTGAGCTGCTACAATCTCCGCTTGAGAGGATATGCGCGTGTACTCAGACACCCATACGTGTTCATGCCGTACAGTCGCTTTTGCACACTCACCCACCGTACAGGACCAAGGGGAGGCAAGGATTAGCTCTAATGAAGCCCCCTGAGGCACATGACTGGCATTAATCTGGCTGCGATTAGTCAGGCCTGGCCCTGGCTCTGGAGTTAGCACGCAGCAAGCCAGATGAAAGGGGTGGTGAGGAGCCAGGTACATGAAGAGTTGGATGAGAGAGTCAGAGTTAGCGCGGGCCTCTCACCTCGCTGTATTAAGCAGAGCTAATGAGCACACTGTGGGCTCCAAGGGAGCGGCTAGCCAAGCCCCAGGAATTAGCCTCTGATCTTCCCACACAAGGAGCTTTCTGGCAGCGCTTGCTTTAGATGCTCAAAACACTCAACGCATCAAGCAACCGCTCCTCCCAGGCCGACCAGTATTTTAAAGGAGCTGCCTGGCTCAATGTTGCTCTCTTTTTTTCTAAAACACAATGAAAGCTGTTTACATCCTCACCAGTTGTTTAAATGGATACCAACAGGATTTGCTGTATCACTGATGCCCACGTGATACCAAAGATGGAGTAAGACTATCAGATTTATCTTTAAAGTGCGAAAAAAAAAACCAAGAACTTAATGAACCTGTTGAGGGTGGCGAGCAAGAACCTGGAACCCCAGCAAAAATAATATTTCTTTATTGGCACATAAACAAATGGTTTGAAGTGTCCAGTTCAGGGCTCGCATCATTCAAAGGGCAGGCTAATAGACTGCTCAGGCTAAACTGAGTGTTGATGAAAAGTGTGTAACTTCAGCAGGGAAACAATTAGGCCAGCTTAGCTTATTGTTGAGCTGAGCGTCTAGCTGGGCACTAGAGTTCCTAAATCCTCCCAGTAACGCGAAAATCTCCCTGATTATGTTTGTTTAATCCGTGGCCTTCTGGATATGCAAAAACAAGTCGTGCTTTCGGGGAGTAACAATTGGCTCTTTGACTATTATTCCCTGTTTTCCCAAGATTTCAGTCTTTATGCTAAGCTTATCCCGACTTATCCCGGCACAAGAGTTCCATCGAGCCTTCGTTTTCGCCCCTTTAAAAGTCTTGGCAAACCCATTATGCACTGATTGAATTGCTTCAGGTGCTGAAGACCACCAGAGGATGGTGTGAGCAGGCTGCGGTTCATCGATAGGCCCCAAAACCACTCACACACCAAACATGCAAACATCAGAAACTGGTTTCAATTAGATTTTTAGGTGAATGTTTGCTGAAGTCAAACATATAGAGACAAAACTAAATGAAATCTGTGGCTTGGTTAAACGTTTTTGAAGGTTTCACAATTGCTTCCAGGCATGTGTGCTACAGGGTGAAGCACATACTGATTATTATTAATCTTTTTTTTGTTCTTCATCAGGGCCCCAAGGGAGAAGTTGGTATCTCTGGGGAGCAGGGCATCCCAGGACCTTCGGTATGCTGATAATTGAATATTTATCATTTTCATATTATAATCTACATAGTATCATCTCAAATAGCCATTTCTTGTGGACAAGGGTGTCTGTCTTACCATAGTTTGCCTCTCTTCTAAGGGTCCCATGGGTCTGAGTGGTTATCCAGGAATGATGGGTCCCAAAGGAGAACCAGTGAGTACTCCAGTCAGTTTATCGCAGTCACATAAAAAAAGCGTATTGGCTTTTTGTTTTTCTCCCTCTTTCTCTCTCTCTGAGTACAAGGCTGCTCTCATTCTTAGATGAGCACCAAGGAGGCACAGCCAGACTTGCCCCCACTCTACAAACATCATCCATTACCAGCAATGGGGACATATGGAAATGATGCTAACACAAATCTCTCTCCCTCTCTAATGAGTTGGGGTTGTCTGGGTCCACGGTGCCTCCATCTGTAGTTAATGATCCGCTGTAGCCATCCGTCTTACTGTTAACATTAGCCACGTTAGCCAAGTTAGCACCCCGGCTTAGTGCCAAAGCAAGAGTGCCTGGCTCTCTGTGTAGCTCCCATTAAAGAAGTGAGTTAAGCTCTAATTATCCCCTTATCACAATGAGTGGTAGGCTACCGCGACTTAGCTCCCTCTCTGATCCGAACAGATTGATGGCACTTCGTTGTTTTCCCTCAGGGCCCTCGTGGGTACAAGGGCATCGGCGGACCAGTAGGACCTCCTGGGCCACCTGTAAGATGGCACACACTTAAAGACACACAAATACAAATTCAGCTACTCATATAAAGAGGTATATTCACACACTGAATGCACTAAGGCAACTGGGAGTCTGCTCTTTTCTTTTCAGGGTGAGGAAGGACCTCGTGGACCACCTGGAGAGCCAGGCGATAAAGGAGACAAAGTGGGTGACTCTTGTAGTGGTTTCCCTGAAAGTTTTTTTGTCAAGGCAGTGGTTTGTGTAAAAAAAAAAAAAAAAAAAATCTATTTCAGAGCTTGAATGGAGGCAGCGATACTGATGTGCACCGTGGCTCTACTGAGGCTGATTTGTTTATCTTCTGCAGGGCAGCCGAGGTATCCAGGGCCCACAGGGTGCAGTTGGCAAAAAGGGAGAGAATGTGAGTGAACGCACTTTTGTTTTTTCAGGCCACAGTTGTGGAGGTGCTTGGCAAGGTGTGCCAAATGAAGTCCACTGACTCATCTGCCTGCTTTTTCAGGGTCTGCCGGGTATTGATGGAAAAGATGGCACACCTGGCATTCCTGGAATCAAGGTAAGCGTGTGCCAGCAGTGATAATGATGAGTAACTTCAATCGGAGGTAAAAAAAAAAGCAACCCAAAAACATTAATTTATTCTTCTTCTGCTCTCATTTATGCAGGGTGGCCCCGGTCAGGCCGGGATGCCCGGTCCTCCTGGTCCTCAGGGAGCAGCGGTGAGTGATCATTCGACGGGGGCGTGCGCGTTTTGTCGGAGAACTGTTCGACAACGCCACTAAAAAAAAAAAAAAAGCACATGCAAATAAACCAGTAAACAGTCATTGTCACTCAGACCACGTAGAAGGGCAATCTGTTCTTCTCTTGAATTCAACAAAGCCGGAACACAGACAAGGGAAACCAGCTTGAAGCAGCGTGTAAAATTTCGGCGTGTTTTGTTTTCTGGGCAGTCATCCAGGTTAACAGTGACCCCGTGACCCATGCTGCTTTAGAATAAAAAGCACCTTGAAAATAGCATTCTCTCTTCAACCGCAAGCAATTTATCACAATCAGACCAGTGGGTAGACATAAGTGTGTGTTTGTGCGCGCGCCGTTCTGACTAACGGGTAATGGAGCTTGAGATGTGCACTGCATGAGATGCTACGCGGTCACTGCAGTGACACTAACACTCCCTAAAACTCATACACTGCAACTTAGCCTGCTTTATGTCAAACTGTGATACAGCACACACACACACACACACACACACACACACACACACACACACACACACATAAAATCAATGCAAGGTCTACAACTGTGGCAATCACACCACAAGCCTATTTTTATCATTATCATTATATCAAACTGCATTATTACCGCCAACTGTCGACGCCTACGTAGCCATGTGCATTTCACGCTTGCTTTCCTGAAACGTGTCTGATGTGCAGATATGTAGTTTTGATTAGGACTGTTTTCAGCATTCTTTATTCCATCTTCAGGGATTACCTGGCAGCCCAGGAGCAAAAGGTGGACCTGGAGCAAAGGTATGCCTTCTACATGTTCATACTACAAGTTTCAGATAATGCAGCCCGGGGTATGTACATGAATCCCCTTTGAGCCAAAAGCTCAGGCTTCAGACTCCTCTAAACACCAAGTTTCCAGACACAGGGAGACACTCTCGTCTCCGTATGTCAGTGAGAGTGGATATTGCTAACATTGCCATTTTAGACACACAGCTCTGCCTGTGAGGAGAGAAGCCCCAGCAACCTGCTTTCTAAATCTTTTGTCTGAGAGATGCATAAAGGGAGGAGAACTACAACAACTTGTTTCAGACTCTGGATGAACTAAGAAGATTTAACCCCCCCGCCCTCCCCAGTATATGACAAATAAGGACAATGGTGGACTTTGAATCGTGTACATTTTCTCTAGTAGAGTCCATGAATAAAAAAATGTGGCATTAGAAATGAGCATAACAGGTTTTCATGTACTTGTAATGTGTGCCTTTCTTTTATAATATTCTCTTTCTAGGGGGAACCTGGACCTAGAGGTCATGTCGGCTTGCCTGGGCCCCCTGGACCTTTGGTAAACATGTGATTGTTTCTTTCCTTTGTGTTCAATTTGAATTTCAGGGGGGGGGTTTGTATAGCACCAAATCGCAACAACAGTCGCCTCAACAGACTTTATATTGTAATTTAAAGACTCTCTGAGCAAGCACTTGGCAACAGAGGGAATGAAAAACTCACATTTAACGCGACAAAATCTCCAACGGAACCAGAAGACCATCTGTCGTGACCAGTTAGGGGGGAGGGGGAAAGAAGAGAGTAGAGGGAGACAGGAAATTAGAGGTCATCCGGGCCCTTATGTCTTTGAGACATTCATGTAGTGTTTAATATGCACACTGAGGGATATATCCTGGCTAATATTCCTCACAGTGTTACTGGAGGCCAAAGTAATGCCATCCAGAGGTACTAACCTGTTGTCTACCCACATGCTTACTCTGGATGGTATAGCAAAGTAGAAAAACAGTTAAAAGCTATAGCATGTAGCAAATAATTGCACTTTCTCACTTTCTCAGGGTGAGCCTGGTATTCCTGGTGAGCCTGGTATGCAAGGAATCCCTGGACCTAAGGTACAAACCTGAATATCACATTAAAACACTAGTGGCAGCTGCTGCTTACTCACCTCACCTGATGTCCGCAGGGCGACAGAGGGGAGCGAGGACCAGTTGGGCCACAGGGAGCAGCCGGCAAGCCTGTAAGCTGCACCGTGTCTTTTTCACACTTCATAACGTGCTCTTTACTTCAAACACATCCTGCAGCAGAGCCTCTGTTTTCTCCTCACAGGGAAGCAAAGGAGAGAGAGGGCCCATCGGTGTGCCTGGTGCCCAGGGTCTCAGTGGAACAAAGGGAGACAAGGTCTGTGGGCTTTGTGATAATGCAGTTACACAAAGCTGCACATTGGGGGCAGTGTTTACTCAATAATAGAAGTCAAAGCGAACCCCCCACAGTGAAACCCTTGAATGAGTGAAGCAATATAAATGATAATCTAGGCATAATCATGTTCCTTGTTTTAGAAATGAGGCAACATCTTTCTTAGTTTGTGGTCTCTGGTGTCGCTGGTTTCAATCAGTACTGAATCCTTGTTTTTCTGAGGATAATCCAGTTTACATTTGTCCACATTTACATTTACTCCGTCTCTCCTGCCAGGGCTTCCAAGGAAAAGTCGGGTCAAAGGGGGGCATTGTGAGTAGCACCTCTTTTAAACTGCACCACTGGCTCCGTACTTAAGAATACTTTCAAGAGCCTTTTCGTTCCCCTTATTCTTCGTTACCTCTCTGTCGCTTTTAGGGTGACCCCGGAGTCGAGGGATTGGCCGGCGAAAAAGGCGAAAAGGTAAAAACGTGTACATTTGTTCCAGCACAGACTAAAGCTGCTTTAAAGTTGTTGGTGGTTTTTGTTGCCATAAGGACCACAAAAAGTTTCCAAGTTTGAAAAGGAAAAGGAAATAAATAAATGCAACTTTTAGGCTTTAGATAAAAAAAAAGGTTTAGACATTTGGTTCTGGAGGCATCAAAGCAGACAGTTATATACAAGAAAATGTTGGAAGCGTTACCAAAGTTAAGAAGAAGAACAGGATGTCTGTTTTTTTCAAATTTGCATACAAATCCCCATTATAATCCAGATGGCAAATAAGCTATTTACATGACAGTGAAGCAGTGATGCACATTTGGGTCTTTGAAGCTGCATTTTTAGATGTTCATTTACAATATTCATCCTTGAATTATTGCTCAGTGAGTGTCTCCGAGGCGCAAATGATGGATGGAAATGATGAATGGGGAAAATGACTTTCTGTCTTTGCTGTGACAGGGTTTGTCTGGCGAACCTGGGCCCAAAGGACAGGTGAGAATTGCAACGAGTGGAAATCTGACTGCTTGGATGGACTTGTTTTGCTTCATTCTTTCCCTACTCATTGCCACCTTTCTATAAGCCAACCCTGACCTTTAACTCTGTAACCCAAAGCCTATGGTATTAATTATAAGAGTTAATTCTCATTATTCATGATGTGTTGGGCCTCACTGGATCGATTCTCTTTTTTCCTCACAGCAAGGAATCAGGGGTGACACTGGACACAATGGACCCACTGGAGATCCTGGCAAACCAGGAGACCAGGGACCACCGGGGCTGCCCGGTCCTAGGGGGCTTAATGGAGAACGAGGAGTACCCGGTATGCCGGGCATTCAGGGACCATCAGTGAGTCCAGTTCCACTCTTAATCAAAGACACATATACAGACAGAACACCAAGCAGTGTTTAGTCAGTGCTCAGTGTTCTCCTCCTCTCTCCAGGGACGTGATGCATCTGACCAACATATTGTTGAGGTTGTGCTGAAGATGATGCAGGGTGAGCATCTAGACCTGCTTTAATCTCCTGAGCAATCATCAAAGACCAGTTAATCAAAATGATGATGCCCTCTCTTCCGTTACAGAGAGGCTAGCGGCCGTGGCAGTAAGCGCCAAGAGGGCTGTGCTTGGTGGTGCAGGTGTAATGGGGCCTCCTGGACCCCCTGGACCTCCAGGGGCACCTGGGCCTCAGGGACCACATGGCTTATCTGGTGCCCGCGGCATCCCCGGCATTATTGGAGCACCTGGGCAAATTGGAAACACAGGGCTTAAGGGTAAAACTAAACATTAGTACTTTTGCATATTGGAATATCTGAAGTTTAACTTCTTAGGCATTAAACGCCTTTTTGTTCTTTCATCTACCTCAGGAAAAAGAGGTCCAAAGGGAGAGAGAGGAGATCCAGGTAGACCTCACCCAGGTCCACCAGGAGCTCCAGGAATACAAGGTAAGACCTGAAGCCTTCTAAATGAATTTGTAAGGTAAGATTTTGTGCATATTCCTAGGCAATTCAGTTCAATTTGATTCAATCCAGTTTATTTTATGAAGTTTTAAATCACAAACACTGTCAGCTCAGGGCACTTTATATTATAGGGTTAAAGACCCTCCAATAATACAGAGAAAACCCTGACAATCAGACAACCCCCCATGAACATGCACTTGGCGACAGTGGGGAGGAA
The DNA here is from genome assembly GCF_013358895.1 of Oreochromis aureus. Lineage (NCBI taxonomy): Eukaryota > Metazoa > Chordata > Actinopteri > Cichliformes > Cichlidae > Oreochromis > Oreochromis aureus. Next base: position 13,934,424 of record NC_052962.1, read on the forward strand.
AAACACACTTTTATAAGGAGTTAAGTTGTGTTAAGCTGAGGGAAGTTAAATGAAATCACAGGATCTGTCAAATCTGTGTAATTCCACCTCCATCATGGCTGGGCTGCAGCAGAATGCCACTAAAATACTGATTCTTTGCAAATCACATACTACTCACTGTCACTGCAATCTGGGGGCAGAACCACAAAATCTAGTGACACTGCCACCTAAAACTTTCTTATAAAAAAAAACAAACAAAAAAACTTCTTGTTTACAGCATACTCTCATGTTCAAATTTTAAGATGCAAGTGGGAGTGCCAGAGGGATGGAGAATTTTTGAATAGTAATATTCTAGTGACTGGGCCAGAAGTCAACACAGCTGCTGCATAAACGTACCTAACAATGGATTCACTTGTGAAATCAAGAAATGTTAAGATTCTGGACAGCCTTTAAAAAAAGTGCAGTGTGCATGTGACACAGCAATACAATCAAATGCAGTAAAGTCAGAACATGTGTATGAGCTCAGATGTGTCTCTTCATCCCTCCACATGGATTTTGTTGATCTCTAAAGAAAAAGAGAAGCTTCAGTGGACATTTAAGTCACATGTACATCAACGTTTACTCACAGAGTGTGTCTCAATTGCACTTTGCCTACATTCAACCTAGCTTTTCTTGGGGCACTGTAGTAGTCCTTCCGCAAAGTTTTTTTCATGAACACAGATAAGAAGAAGAAGAAAGGTACTGCAAGCAACTGAAGGACCTGGCATTACTGCTCTCTCCACAGGAGAGCCTGCTGAAAGGCATTTTAAAGGCATCATTAACTCCAGTAATTTAACAGATGCTCTTGAATGAGAATGTAATAGGCTTGCAACAGCACACGCTAATTCAAATACAGGGAAACACACTCACACTTCTGTGTGCACACATGCACACAACTTAAATATATGCATGCATACAGTACACACATGTAATCCAAGTCCAGAATGGGGTTTTCAACTCTTAGAATGAAATTTGGTGCAGTTAATCTTTTTGACCCCTCGAAATCAGCTAAATCCCATTTGATGTTAAACTCTGTCACTCTGCAGGCCCCCCCGGTATCGATGGAGTGGCTCGGGACGGTAGGCCCGGAGAGAGAGGACCTCAGGGAACACCTGGAGAGGCCGGTCGCCCCGGTAAGTCGGGTCCGCCGGGTCTCCCGGGATTCTGCGAGGCAGCGATGTGCCTGGCCGCGTCTGCTTACACCTCACCGAGACTACAGGAGGCGGGAACGATCAAAGGACCCAATGTTTAGAGGCCCCGTCTCCCCATAAGCAGATCACAGCACCTGGGAGAGAGGGAGCGAGGCAAGGAAAAAAGGCGAGAGACCACTCTTCTCAAGCCGGGCAACATCAAGAACGAGAGGTGGGGGGGGACAATAATAGTACATTGACTGCATGTGTAGCCCCCCCCCACCGCTCCTTCCTAGAACTGACAACCTGAAGTTTTGACTGGTGGGACATCATGATCTTAATCCTCCACATCACCATGACAACAGCAGCTCACAGCCACCCACATCCGTCTGAAATCTCAAGTGTTTTTTTTGGATGTCGGTGTCAGCGCCGTCCAAATATCCCAGTCCTGCTCAAGCAGTGAAAGAGGAACAGATTTTATATTACATCTCTTTTTTTTGGTCTCTCACCAACACAAAGCGTCTATGAGCTGAAAGGAGCTAAACCAAATGTGGTGAAGGATGCTTTTTCCTTGTTTGGTCACTTTAAATGCTTTTTTTTTCCATATGCAATATTTTGTCAGAGGAATGTTTTGAAGTTTTAACAACCTGCCTCTTTTGCAACATCACACCCGTTGCCTTAAAAGTGTACCCCGTAAACCTGACTAATAAATGATTGCAGCCCCAGTTTCCACTCAGTACTGTACCGCATTGTAAAATGTAGTCTTTTTCATTCGTAGGCTTGAGTGAGATCCCTGATTTACCTCATGTGTACACTGCCCTCCCTTCCCAATCCCCCGCTTTCAACCCAAGTCTCGTTTTAGAAACTAACGACTAGCTTTATCTCTTCTTCTTGTTGCCTGGCAACAGCATATCCCAATGGGCACTCCCATCTCCCACAATGCAGTGCTGTAAATCTTTGTAAATGTGTGTTGATTATTATGTAGAGGAAAAGGAATGGGTTACGATATGCACCAACAAAAATCCTGTGTTAATGAAATCAGTGAGTAATAAGGAGTTCCTACAGAAATAATGACTCCTCCTCAGAGCAAATCAGTTAACAGTCCTAATGTGCTTTCTGTGCCACTGTCAACTTTCCATGGGAGGTCAGTGCTTTAACGACGACTTATTTTCATCAAAAGAAGCTATTTATTGTTCTTTATATATAATCATCTGTAAAAAAATAAATAAAGTTGTTTGCTGGCTGTTCAGGCAATCCCAGACTAATAAAGAGGAACCTTTTCTAAGAGCCAATGTTCTTCTGTATCATGTTGGGAATGGAAAATGATCTATTTCAATTCGTTTTTCTTGCTATTTGTCCTCGTCCAAATCTTTAAGAGCACTCATGTATGCATGTAAATAAACTCCCATGCGTCCTAAGCTGCATATGCTCAGCATCTTTTAATAATCTTGCACTACCGAGGCAAAAAGTTGCAACCATTCAGCACTACTAGACTGCACACATCAGATTCAAAATTGCTCAAGGGCAGTATTTGCAACTGACAGGTCAGTTGCTTTTGCGATGTCACAGCTTTGTGCCTGGGGAAAAAGATAGCAAGAACTGTGAGAAGCATTCAGTGCTGTCTAACATTTCAACGTTGTGAGTCGGTCTATTTTTTTTCTAAAGTCTTAGGAATAATAATTCAACATTATCGACAGTTCAGTGTGACAGAGTGCACGAACCTCAGTTTCCCTATTGAAAGTCTTGTGTTAGATCAAGGTACAGCTAAAAACAACAAAGCCAACAGAAGTAGCAAACAAGTTCCTCTTGTGGCCTGCTAAAAAATGGACTGAAATCTCCACAGACTTTCGTGTTTAAATGCTCAACTTTGTAGCATTATACATAAACCTGATAAAAACAAAAAACAAAAAAAAACCCCAACTTGTGTGTGGTGGGGTTTTTTTCCATCCAGCTGGATGGTGACGCTGTAGACTGACAAGTGCTTCAACTCCTGCAGCTGAAGCCAGTTAATGTTTGCTGTTGCAGACTTAATCCACTAATTGATAACTGAAGTGAACCATTTGACTTTTGGCGCATTTTTAGTTAATTTTCTGACTAAAATGACTTGCTGATAGTACGACCATCCAACAATTCTATGCTTCACTTCCGCTGATAATCTAGTATTTTACTGGTTATAATAACAGATGTGTCTGTGCGTTGCTATTAGCGTTAGCTGTTAGCATAGCAACCCACCCTTTTTTCTTTTCATTCTTTCTTTTTTTTTTGTTACTTCTGGTTGCTTCTGAGCCCAAAACCAACATGGTGGCAAGTGTGTCCAAAAGCAGCGGGCAACGTCACAGCTGCTACAGTACCATGCAAAAGTCTTGAATGATCCCTCGGTTCGGTTCCATTTTGCTCTAAAACAGCCAGACTTTCTGGTATTTTTTTAAGTGGTCTTGACCAATATTTCTCCAGGTTTTCTGAAGGTTTTCCTTAGGACATTAGCTGTTTCCTCACTCATCTTCAGTCTAGTCTATTTCACTTGTTAAGCTACTGAACTCTGGCCTATAAATATTCGAGCATAAAAAAGACAGCTAACTCAAGCTACTGTATGAACAATATATATTTTGAAGCACCTTATTTCTAGCAACCTGTAGCAAAACACATACCCATTTTTGTTGTTAAAAAAGGTAAAAAAAAATAGCACCATTTGAGATGCATAAAATTTGCTGACTTTGCACCGCTCAGTTCCCAAATAGCTATTAGCCCAAAATGTGGCACATCTCGGCATAGTGTGTTGTGTGTAGTAATGATAATAATAATAATAATAATGATAATCTAAGGAAACTGGACAAGCTGAGGTCAAAAGAGCAGGGTCAGGAGAGGATCAGATCACAAGAGAGGTACAACAAGTATCTACAGCCATCAGTAAAACATGGCGCTGTCATGGTTTGAGACTGTTTTTCAACCAATGGTGTTGGAGATGGTGTTAAAAATGATAAAGTTATGAATCCATTAAAGGACGAGTTTAATACACCATTGAATACCGGCAGGAAAGCATATGATCGGCATCCGCTTCATTTTTCAGTGTTACAATGATCACAAACACACTGTAAAGCATATCTGGGACACACACAATGGGATTGACCTCCTGAGAGAAGAGTACAACTCTGTTTTTGACTCATATGCTGTATTTCCATTTAGGTTTTCACACGTACTGTGTTAAACCCATTTATCTACTACAACCTCCTCCTCCTCCTACAAGTCCTAACCCAACTGGTCAGTGTAATGACAAGTTAAGATAACTACAGTGGGAGAAGACAATTATAAAGAAAAGCAGAACAAAAAGACACCAAACAACTGCATGGAGTCACTGACTGACTACTAAGCGGAAAAACAGTCAGAGTATACACCTCAACACAAGGGTTGACAATGATGACCACATGATACCACTGTTTTTTTGAAAAGCAATTTAATTCAGTTTAACATTCCCCTTGGGTTATTTTGTGGAAAACTAAAGTCTGACCACAGCTTCACAGAGTTCCAGATATAAAAAAACAAAACCAAAAAAACGATAAAATAACAGATAAAACCCCAAAATACAGTAACATGTAGCACTGCAAAAGCACTTTGTGAGGCTTTTTCAGAATATGTTGTTATCCTTATGTGATTGTGAGGGTTTGGTGGTTGTGCTTGGATTACAGTACCTGTGGTAAATGGGCCCAATTTCTGCTCATGTTTTCCGCTTCTTCTTAAATCTGGGCAGAGTGAAGCACACAGATGGCTTTTGCCGCTACTTTGAAGTACAAAATGGAAGGAAATGTTTTAAAGTGGTTGCATTTCCAAACATATTGGCATTAAAAGAGGACACAAAATGAACTTTACCAACATAATTACAAAATCCAATGTGTCTTCTGTGTAAAAGTATTTTTGTTTTATAAATAAGCTGTTTTTTTCTGCACACATTATTCCATTTTGAAAGCTTACCGACCTTAGAAAAAAATCCCTTTTCTTGGCACTTTTTATTGCTGGATAACCATTGACAATAAAAAAAACAAGGGGCTAGCCATACTTTTTATCAAAACATTTGAAAGTGTATAAAAAGCCACCATATATATATATAAAAAATAAATATATACAAAACAGTCAATCCATCAGATACTCCTTGAATGTAAGTTTTTGACATCTGTTTCTATAGAACTGGAAAACATTTCTAGGGGATTTTCTCTTAAAAGTCAAATTCAAATATATTTCTTCACACCCCAAGCACCGAGACAGGATATTAGAAATGCATGGGATGCACTCAGAACGGGATTGTGTCAGAAAGGAACAGAGATATGAGAGATGGCAGCAGTGCTAACATAATTGTGTGTATTCTCTTCCTACAGATTTAGACAAAGAAAAGGTAGAAAAAAAGAGTAGAAAAAAGAAAAAGAAAAACAACAGCCGAGACCAGAATGTTAAAGAAAAGAAGAAGAAGAAACTGCAGATTGTGATTCTTGTCACCTCTCCTGGGTTGTTTGAAAATATACAAAAGGAATAAAACACAGCGAGGAAAACGGAAAAAAAGAGGCAAGACCAAAAATAAGAGCAGGAAATAAAAGCAACGAATTGGCTTTCGCGGGGGAACAACAATGATGCAATAAAAATGTGCTGCCGGTGTATCTTTGCAGGTCTCAGTTCCAGCGAGGCCCTTAGAAAGAAATCGCAGATGTTTGCTCAGAACTATAGAAGAAATCGGTGAGGGTAAATCTAGCTATTCAACAACAAAGGCAGTGCCTATATTCCATCTTGTGGTCAGACTTAATAACTTTGGGTCACGGTGTTTGGCTTTCTTTCTTCTCCTTGTAGTCTTTTTGCTTCAGCCCCCCTGCTCCTTTCCTCCACCCCCTGTAGCCCTTTACCAGGGGCCCTTGACAGATGGGCCCTTGGGGCTGTATTCTACTGCATGGCTCATACAGTCTGCGGGATTACAGCGGCCATCTTTTCCTTTGGAACCCTGCTGTCCAGGAGGGCCTGGGATCCCAGGGACACCCTGCTGGCCAACGGGACCAGGGGGTCCCATCTTACCATAGCCTGGGGGGCCTGGAACACCTTCAGCATGAAAGGAAAAACAGAGAATATATTCATCATGTCAACACCTCACAGGCTGGAATACAAGCAGAGCAAAGCACACAACTGCCCAGGAGCACAAAACACCCCAGATTTTACCCTGTCTAGATAAAAAATGTAGATCGATTTACTAAAGATATTTTTAAAGGTACTTTAAACTGGTTTATAGAAAAACAACAAATTGACAGTACTGTAAAAAAAAGTCCCAGCAAGACAGCATCAGAGTGGCATCAGCTTTGTCAGTAATAACAAAAACATGAGTTCCTAAATGCAACGCTATCCCCCTTTAAAGATTTATTGGACGTATAATATTAGAATATAAAATCCATAAGTACAACATTCCAAAATAAAAAAGCGTGGATACAAGACGAATGAATATAATCATCAGTAACATCATCAAATATCATCTACATGCCATATCAGAAAAATATGTAAAATAAGCACACAACACGAAGCATCATGACGTTATTTCCGTGCCTGTTGTTGGGGGAACTTGAATTAAACATGAACGGATATTAAACTCCCACTTTGATCACTTCACGAGTAGCACGGCATCTTTTTCAGCCCACGCTCAACGTCCTGCTCCATGTAATGTGAGCACAGATGCTAATTTGCTAATTTACACCATGCTAAGTGAACTCCATCATGATTAGGGATTCTCAGATGCGAATTTGGCTTGAAAGAATCAGACTGGTGATTTTAATTAAGGCCATTTAAGAACGATGAAAAATTACCTCATCGTGCTGGCAATTTACTAATCAACAGTAAGTTCTAAGGAATTAGCAACCTTTATGGTATTTCAGCCAGTAGAATAAACATAAAGCGTGTGCAGATGGAAATGCCGTTACACAATGTGAGCAAAGGAAGAAAGAAATCTAATGAGGCAAATAGCTGCCACTGAACTACACGATGAATGATGAATGAGTGGGGTACATTACCCGGTGCTCCAGGAGGGCCTACATCTCCCATCTCTCCAACACCCTTGTCTCCTTTTTCTCCAGGCGGTCCTCGTGGTCCTAGGGCAAGAAAGTAACACATGACCACATGGAAACTAAGCTGCTTACTGTCTGCTTATGATAATATGACAATACTGTCACCCTCACCTGGGAGTCCTTGTCCTCCTGGCCGGCCTTGTCGGCCAATCTGTCCTGGAAGACCGGGGGCACCTGGGGTTCCGGGACTACCTGGAGTTCCATCTTTCCCTGGAGGCCCAGGCCGACCCGGGGACGCCACCATCTCTACTGGCATCTGCATGCGAGACATGTAATAGCCCATTCTCTCTGGGGAGAAGAAGAAAACATTGTGAATAAAAGAAGTCCACAGAGGAAGGAGCAGCTGTTTCCCAAAGGACAAATAGAATCATTCCTTGAAACACAGATATGCATCTCGTGAGATAATACTACTCTAGTGTACAAAGTGGGTTTTTTGCCCACTAAATATTCACACAAAGTGCATTTGCACATGTCCTTACCATCAAAGATCTTAATGACCTGTTGGCGAATGAAGTTCTTGATTTCGTCGTAATTGACAACAGCCTGTTTAAGAAGACAGACAAAGAGGGGAAAAAACAAAACAAAAACCAGACGAGCACACATTAATCAAGGTAGATAATTAAAAAATTCATTATTTACAAGAACAGATGGAGCTAGTGAGCGCCTGTGGCCAGTCGCCTCAATTTTTCTCACAACCAGCCTGGTTATAGCATGATTTGGAGCTGATTAAATGTTGGAGGAAAGAAAAAAACATCAAACCAAAAACAACAGAAAAAAAAGGCTGGCGGGTCAAAAGTGCAATGAAGCTGCATCTCACGTCATTTCCTGGCGATCCTGGTTGACCAGGGGGGCCGGGGGAACCTGCTGAGCCTGGGCTTCCCCTTTCTCCTCTGGGGCCGACTGGGCCAATCATGGGCTGTGCATCCTTGGAACTATATGCTCCTCCACCAGGGGGCCCTGGCCTACCTCTTTCTCCTGGAGCACCCCTCTGGCCAGGAGCCCCTGCCTCACCCTGAGACACAGAGACAAATAAAGGTTATGCACGCCTTTTTACACCTTTATTTAGTATTCACTATGTTGATGTGCATGATGGATGTTCTATAACTGTACTGTCCTTTTATTTTACCAAGAGTAATGTGATAAGGACTGTTACCAACTTACAAGAAAAAATAAACAGTGTCAAAATATGCAGAACTGTGTGATCTTATCACGATGGAGCCATTAATTTTATTTTATTTTTCTTTCACAAACACGTTTCAAACCCAACCTTCCAAAGGAGTGTTTCCTTTCCTGTTAAGTACCTGGAAGTTGTGTGTCCTGTAAAAACTTGACTTGTGTCACGATTCTGGGTCCATTGGACCCAGTATTTTGAGTTTATTATATTTTGGTCTAATTCTGCTTCATTGTTTTCTTATTTTTGTAGTGATGATGATTATTAGTTTCTTGTTTCTGTTTATCCGTGCTTAGGGATTTGTGGTTTCATGTATTGTTTGAGTTCCATGTGTTATTTTCTGTCTCTCAGTGTCAAGTCTGCGTGCTTGTTTAGTAATTCATGTTTCCTGTTTTATTGTGAAAGTCTTTGTCTCATGTCAGTGTGTTCAGTTTCACCTCTCCCCTGTCTGTTAGCCTAATTTCTCCCAGCTGTGTCTCCCTCCTGTCTCTCATCCCTTGATTACTGCCTCAGTGTATTTAAGCCCAGTGTGTCTTTATATCAGTGTTGCGTCGTCCCTTAAGCTGTGTGTTTCCTCGTGTGGCTCTCTGCAAAGCGTAAGGTTATTCTCCTTGTGTAGTTTAGTTTTGTATGCTTTTTCCCGGTCAGCAAATAAAGCTGAGTTTTTTGAGTTCATCCCTCGAGTCTGAGTGCCTGCATCTTGGGTCCAACTTCTGCCTGCCACACAGCGTTTCATGACAGAACGATGCGACCACAACATGGACCCAGCAGACTTACCCAGGGAGAGCGATCTGATACGAGTCCAATGCCTAGTCGAATGGATAACCCACACTTCTAATACAAGGGCAAAGATTGTGGGGATAAACGCCATTGAAGCAATCCTCGAAGGAAATTCCTATCTCCGCCAGGTCAGAGGATGTTTGGATTTATTGGCCAGTTTGCATAAAGCCCGGGAAGTGGCACAAGCCCGGGAAATAACGGACCTTGTCCACCAACAACTGACAATAGCCACCCCGGAGCAGCCGCATCAGCCTCACCCGCTGGAGGTTTTGCCCGGCCCGTCTGTGGGGAGGAAGCGAGGCTCGCGCCGCCGGCACGTCACCCCACAGCCGGATGTTGGGACTTCAGAACTGCCAGCTGTGCTGTCCTTACCTCACTTAGCTGCCCAGCCTCCAGAAGCTCACTTAGCTGCCCAGCCTCCAGAAGCTCACTTAGCTGCCCAGCCTCCAGAAGCTCACTTAGCTGCCCAGCCTCCAGAAGCTCACTTAGCTGCCCAGTCGTTAACTCCACCACAAGCTCCATTTTCACCCCTACCATCGCTTCAGTCATCAGTTCGGTCTGCCACTCAGTTGCCCTTAGCGCCATCCTCCACACTACCACCTGCTTCTCTTCCATCACAACCATCATTACACTCAGCCGATTCCGTCACTCCTCCACCTGTTGCACCTCCACCACAATCATCACTGCTGCCTGCAGCACAGCCCTTATCCCCACTACCCATAACTCCGTCTTCAGGGTCCCCTCTCCCTGTAGCTCAGCCATTGGATCTGTCAACAGCAGCTACGTTTGTACCAGAACCATTAGCTCAGTCTCCCGTGCAGTCACCTCCAGTTCAGTTTCCCATGCTGCCATCTACTCCACCAACTCCATCCTCACCACCCTCACTACAGCCATCAGTTCAGTCTCTAGCTCAGTCCCCTGTAGCAGCTCAGTCTTCTGGTCAGCTTAACATTCAGCCCGGGGTCCCAATACCCTCTGGCTCTGCATCAGCCCCTGCTGGAAACTCTGATGAGCCCATCAGCACTCCACGGCTCCCACGCCATCACCTGCCTTGTCCGCTGGGGGTTCTGGTGAGCCCGGCTAGCCCTTCCTCGTCTCCGCTGGGGGTTCTGGTGAGCCCGGCCAGCCCTTCCTCGTCTCCGCTGGAGGGTCCGAGGGGCCCGTTCAGCCATCACCGCCTGCAGCGCCCCCGTCTCCGGCTTCCACGCCGCCGCCTGCAGCGCCCCCCTCATCCTCGCCTGCTGCAGCCTCCTCATCCTCGCCTGCTGCAGCCTCCTCATCCTCGCCTGCTGCAGCCTCCTCATCCTCGCCTGCTGCAGCCTCCTCATCCTCGCCTGCTGCAGCCTCCTCATCCTCGCCTGCTGCAGCCTCCTCATCCTCGCCTGCTGCAGCCTCCTCATCCTCGCCTGCTGCAGCCTCCATCGCTTCATCAGCTCCGCCTGCTGCAGCCTCCATCGCTTCATCAGCTCCGCCTGGTCCAGCCTCCGCCTCGGCTTCATCAGCTCCGCCTGGTCCAGCCTCCGCCTCGGCTTCAGCCTCGCCTGCAGCACCGCTGCCGTCGGGTCCAGCCTCTGTGTCTTCGTCCACACCTGGTCCAGCTTCAGCTCCGCCTTCGCCTGGTCCGGCTTCAGCTCCGCCATCGTTTGGCCCTGCCTCGTCTGGCCCTGCGGTTGAAACACCGCCGTCAGAGCCAGCTCGACCTGTTCCGCCTCGCCTCTGCCGGCCGTTTTCCAGGCCTCTACGTTGGCATCATGGCCGTCGAGGGCGGCCTCCTGAAAGAGTTTGTCGCCGCCGCTGGCTTCGCGGCCGACCTCCAGACCTGTTCAGTGGCCGCCACTGCCTTCCTAGTGGTCGGCCTCCTGATTGGTTTTGCCTGCGCTGCCGCCGTTGCCGTGTGCACGGTCGGCCTCCTTGTTACCCTTTTATTCCAGTGTACTTACCTAATATCATTACCTAACATTGTAATTTCAAAATAAAATACATTGAAAATCCATTTAATTACACAGGAAATACACCCTTAGTTGCAGGCCTTACTGTAACGCGTTACTTGCTACCTATATACAGTATTCATTAAGAATATAACGATCCATCCATTCACTTCCGCTCATTGTTTTCAGGGTCGCGGAGAGTGCTGGAGCCTATCCCAGCTGTCATAGGGCGAGAGGCGGGGTGCACCCTGGACAGGTCGCCAGTCTGTCTCAGGGCTAACACGCAGAGACAATATTCGCACTCACATTCACTCCCGCATTCACACCTACAGGCAATTTAGATTGATCAATTAACCTATTCCCATTAACTGCATGTCTCTGGACTGTGGGAGGAAGCCAGAGTACCAGGGGAAAACCCATACAAACACAGGGAGAACATAGAAACGCCACACAGAAAGACCCCAGCCTGATGGTGAAATTGAAGTCAGGACCTTCTTTTGCTGTGCGGCAACAGTGCTAACCACCGTGCCACCGTGCTGCTGAATATAACTAGTTTGTCAATTTAGGAAGCCTACTGTACAAATACAGACAATATTAATACCTGCATTAAGCCCTATAAGACGGCTTCTGACTACATCTATATCACTTTCTACACTGTGGTGCTCAGCACTCAGGTTGTGTAAATACACTCAAAAACAGGCCCGCTACATTAGCGACAGTGATTTATTGAGGACAAAGCAGCCCATAATGGACGTCTAATGTTTACACATCAACGGCAGACAGGCGGCTCTTGAAACAGAGAGGAGCGAGAAGAATAGAAGAGTCCGTTCTTGTCTTTCTCCTCTGTTCTCCTTTTCTGTGCGGCTAAAAACCCTGACAATGCCGTCCTGTCAGCGTGACAAATAGCCTCATCTAGCATCTCCCCTCATGCTTAATAGCATTATCCCAGCGGCAGAAGAATAACTTTATCACTGTACCCACCTACTGTAAAGCCTGCTTCTCAGGCTACATCCAACAGGCTCAGTACTGCAGCTACAGAAGGTTAGCGGGCAGCCATCTGCCAGTTTGGAGAAGGGTGAAGAGAGGGGAGAAGGAATGAGAGTGTCAGCAGAGGGGTCGGAGGGTTAGTGATCTGATGACTGTGTTAAGTGCGAGTGCTGACTGAGCAGAAATGTGGGAGGGGGGCAGCGAGCGTGTTCAGCACCGTAGTGTGCCGGTATTAGTCTCCGTGGGCTAAAGGGAACAGGAAAAGGGTGGATCTCACTGCGTTCAGATGGTCCGCAGAGGGGACGGATGGCTGAGCTTCACCTTGAGGATGCACACACACACAAACACACACATTTCTAGAATACTTCACTGAAGAGTAGTCTCTTACCTTTTGCCCTGGCTGCCCATTGTCCCCTGGCACACCTGCCACTCCCTGTCAAAACAAAACAAAACAGAAAAACAAGTATCGATCAAGGAAAGAAATATGCGCAACATAATCTGTCAGTCTGCCTCCATTATACTCTAAAAAGAGGGCCAACACCACACCCAGACATTACTCACATCTTTTCCAGGAGAACCATCGCTTCCTGGCTCACCCTGGAAGACAAAGTCAAAGCAAGGGAAAAAAAAACAATTTAAGTGAGAAATGTTGGCAGTCTGAATTATGTTTAATTAAATGTAGATGGGGTCATTTTAGAAAAGTACCAACCATAGGCCCCGGGTGCCCCGGTGGCCCTGGAGATCCTGGCATCCCTGGGAGACCCCTCTCTCCATCCTGGCCCTTATCTCCTTTTATACCCTAGTTAACCAGGGAGAAAAAAAATGGAGAAGATTCTCTTCCATTATTTGCATTTTTGGCAGCAGGACAGAATTTCAATAGTGCCTCATTTCCACTTCCCTCACGCAGGCATACGCCAACAATACAGACCCACCAACACATAATGTTCCCACTTTCTACTGACGCATTAATTAACAGTTGTGGAAATTAAGATACTACTCTACTTTATGTTTTCTGGCCTCTGCAGTTATTTTCCTCGATCACAGTCAGTGTAAATATTACTCGCTTTTCTCACTTGTTTATATTTGTCTGACTATACTGTCGACCCATTCTCCCCTATGGGATTGTTAAAGATGCATTTATTCACATTCAATCATTCAGCTCTTGTTTAACTAAACAGTTATCATGATATTTGAGAGATTCTCTCTCTTACCACTCCTGATGGTCCTGGAGGTCCTGGAGGTCCAGCTGGACCTGTAGAGCCCTACAGAGGAAAGCAAATGGATTTGTGTAGTTTAACTTGTTAACACACTGAAATATCACAACATGATGAATGTATACGTTTGAAATGGAAGTGAACTTACAAGGTGGCCCGGAGGTCCAGGTCTCCCCTGAGGTCCTGGCGTACCTGGATCACCCTGGAAAGGCCACAAACTGACTGTTATGTATGCCAACTCTCGCTTTCAGCTTCCATGCATAGATTACTGATGTGCTTTATAATCAAGTTGGAGGAAAGATGTAAAGCAAAATAGTCACCTCATGTCCCGGTCTGCCAGGTGTCCCGGGTGGACCTGTGGGTCCGGCTTCACCCTGCAGGGATAAGAAACGTATGAATATAAAATAAAGGAAGCACGATAAGAATGCAGGACTCTGATTTTGGGAGATTCAAAAGAATAAGTTAGCAAAGCAACAAAAAACTCCCCCAAAAACAGACTTTCATTGTAATGATCAGCTTGATAAAACAATTTGGCTTCATGCAGAAGAAAGACGGTGTAATTGTGACTAGTTAAGAAGGCAGACACGGTGTGATGGTAAAGCAGGGAGTCGCTGGCTAACCTTCTGTCCGGGAAAGCCAACGTGGCCGGTTTTCCCTTTGAATCCCTGAGGAGAGACATCAAAGAGAATGAGATTAGTACAGTATAAAAATTCACAAAGTCGAAGCAGCCAAAAGAAGAGACAGGCATGTCTTTGAAAATCCTGAACACCTGCTCTTGGGTAGAACACAAACTGTGATATGGTGAGGGAGGAATAAAAAAAAAGGAGAACTGGAAGGAGACAGACAGCTAGTCATGTCTCCAGTGAAGCGAAGCTGCGCTGCTATACAAGACAGAAAGTTAGTGAGATCTTAGGAGGAGCTATGAAGGTTAGAGGTTTTAGATTTGGTTACATTACGAGTAACATCTACAACCTTAACAAGAGTCGGTAAAGACTGCACGTGTTAGTGCTGTTCCAACATAGCTGAGGGGAAGCGAAATATCACGAGTCACGCTGTCAGTTAATTTGCATAGGGCAAACCCAGAGCAACTTTTAAAAAAGTCAAGGAATAACATCCTCACACCTGTCTTGAAAACCTTTTTCTGCTCTTGAATTAATTTAAATTTCAAAGTGAGTCCCAACATCAGGAAAACAGTCCATCCGTGTTTGACGTTCTGTGTCTCCATAAAGAACGTTAGGTCGGCTTTAAAGGTACAACAAAATGATTAGTCATGCAGGCTGATTTGCATACTTGTTTACTTTGTGCAATAAGCCATGGCATTGTAAACGCTCTGGTCACTTTATTAGGTACATCTGTTCCAATCACATGATAGAAACTCAGTGCATTTAAAGTTCAAACCGAGCACGACTGAACGTGGTGCGGTTATTGGTGCCAGACAGGCTGGCCCTGAGTATTTCAGAAACTGCTGATCTTCTGGGATTTTCACCCACACAACCATCTCTAGTGTTTACAAAGAATGGTTGAAAGAAAAGAGAAAATAATCAGTGAGTGGCAAAAATGCTTGGTTGATGCCAGAGGTCAGAGATGAACGGCCAGATAGCGTAACTGGAAGGCAACAGTAGCGAGAAGAAAAAAACAAAACAAAAAAACTTGTTCCAACCAAGGTTTGCAGGAGGACATCTCTGAAAGCCCAACACTTCAAACACTGAAACAGATCGGCTACACTGGCTGCCACTCCTGTCAGCTAAGAACAGGAAACCGAGTCTATAATTCACACAGGCTCACCGAATTTGGACAACAGAAGAAGACAGTCATGACATTTGTTTGTTAGGGTCAAAATTTGGCAAAAACAAAATGAAAGCATTGATCCATCCTGTCTTATAACGGTGGTTCAGTGGTGGGAGATATTTTCTTGGTAAACTCCAGAGATCTTACTAGCTTTGAGCTTTGCTAATCACAAAGCTCAAATCACCTCAAACATGACAATGAGTTCACTGTAGTCAAATGGCATCCGCAGTCACCAGATCTGAATCCAACACAGCACCTTTGGGATGACAAATGCGTGATGCTGTATTGTCGTGTATGTTTAAAGTGTCTGCCAAACGGACTGGATCACCCAAAACATGCTGAAGAAATAATTAGATTAATTTCTGATATTAATGCTGAGAGGAAAAAGGCATTTACATTTATAGCATCACTTAATGAGCACTTGTGCACTTAGATATTGCTGCTGACACAGCTTAGCTGATGACTTTAACTCACTAAATCACCTACTGCTAATTAACAAATTAGCAGTAGCCTATTGAACTTTTCTCTCTCCGTTGTCCTTTAAGGGGGAACGCTGCACACTCTGTCTGGTACCTGCCAAGCACACTGAGGACTTATTACTTGAAGTGAACTGAATTAAGGAAACAATATTCCAGGTAGTTTCGGGATATAGTCAGCTCGAGTACGGACAAATTAAAACATACTGTGGAAAATGCACGTGTGTGGAAAAAACACATAAAACACAACCATTAACTTCAAGCGGTGTTACCAGGATGCATATTCTATCTGTATAAAAATGAATCTTAAGGTAACATTTTATAGTAAATAGTAAATTGAAGGGTTTTTTAATGTTAAACAATATAATTGTAATCCAGTTACAATCCATAAAAGAGTGCACCAGTAAGGAGGGCAATTCATGAATAACCGATGTGTCATAAATTACAATCTTTTTTATTAAAAAATTAAAGCCACATAAATTTGAACATTGATAATGAGCCAGTCTTAATTCTCTGCACAGTTACGTAAAAGATTTCATTCTCTGCAACTGTGGAACTGTTTCAGTGTTTTAAATCTGAACAACCAAGATCAAATCAATGCAAGATTTTATTAATAATAACATGATTTTTGTACAATATGAAAAGATACTGTTCATTCTGATTAGGAGAGGGAATACTCACGGGCATTCCCCGGGGTCCTGCTGGGCCTGGAGGTCCTGTTTCTCCCTGATGAGAAAAAAATAAAAAGAGCCAGTGCCAAAGATCAGCTATTACATCCACATCTTTACTCACCACTGCTTTTTTTTTTTTTTTTTCATTATATACTGTGCGTTTGTGTGTGTGTTGCATGTGTGGGCAGACCACCCATCTGATTCATGCGTGTGACCTACCCGGAGTCCTGGTTTCCCATCTTTTCCGTCAATTCCATCAATGCCACGGGGGCCCTTTTAATATTGCAAGATAAGAGAGGACAGATAAGGACTCATAACAGCATACAGTTCACAGGTAGGTCAGAAAGGGTCGTACTTAGATTATAGAGTGCAAAAAATAAAAATAAATAATGCACATACCATCAACCCTGGCGAGCCGGTTGAACCGGGTGGTCCACTTGATCCTTGTGGGCCTTGAGTGCCGTCGTTGCCCTAAAAGTAGAGATTTTCAGTCCAATTTGAAGTGCAAACAAAAACTGAAACAGCTATATGTGTGTTTTGTACTCACTTTTTCCCCTTTGAGCCCAGGAAGCCCTTCCCTTCCAGTTTTGCCGGCAGGACCTGGTGGTCCCTAAATTCACACACAGTGATACAGAAAGTCTTAACAATAACATCAAGAACAAATGGCTGCTGTAGGGGACTCAAAGCATTTACATACAGGTGGTCCTGGGAAGCCTGGTTGTCCTTGGAAGCCCTAAAAATATAAAGAGAAACACATTGGTAATCGGTAGTACTGGATCTGTCTGTTAGGTCTATGTGTCTTTGTGTTTTATAGTGCATACCTGATCCCCCTTAGCACCAGCAGGCCCTGCTGGTCCAGTGTCTCCTTTAATGCCCTACAGACGCACAATGTTCACCCAGTTATTAAACTTAGAAATCATAAATGAAAAAGCCGGATCCTAAATATTGACAAGCTAAATTTACGATGAAATGCTGACCGGCAATCCAGCTTGTCCTTGATATCCAGGGTTACCAGGAGGCCCCTGCAAAAGGGAGGAAAGTTTTAGCCCAAATATATCCAACACAAGCGCCCAGAACAGTGTTGATGCAATCCCTTACTGATTCTCCTTTTTGGCCAGCAGTTCCTGGGCTTCCACGTTCGCCCTTGAGTCCCTGACAAATAAATAAAGGCAGAAAATTAGTGTCTGCTGACATGTCAGTATCACCCCCCAGCTGTCAGGATGATGTCAGTGCTGCTGTTCCTTCATAATCAAGTGGGGACAGTGACTTACAGGCAGTCCAGGAGGGCCCATGGTTCCTGGGTACCCAGGCGTCCCTGAAGGACCCTAAAGTAGAGATCACAGAATCAATCAAATATGGACAGCACTTATTTTTTCTCCATGCTATAATGTGAGACAGAATGATTGTGTGATACTTGCCTGATCACCCTTCATTCCCGGGAGGCCATCTGACCCTCGCTCACCCTGTTGACCCTGAATGTGACAGGAGGGAAGAACGATTAGAAAATGAAGAAGAGGATGTGATATGTACGTCTGCGAGAGAGGCTCCCCTGGCAGAAATAAAAGTGACAGGGTAAGTCAATATCAAAGAGTGGAAAAGGCTAACTAGCTTGGATCACATCCCCATGAGACTCCCTATTTGATTTTGTCCTCGGCTCTATACCTCCATGAGGCTTTAGCTCTGAGGTGGTGACACCCAGGAGAAAATCATTATAAATACATATATAAAGAGATTTCTTTGGAACTTTTTCAAATTTACTCAGCATATTATCCAGACACGACTTGAAATCCCATCCTCCGTGTTTCAGGTGGAAATTTGAACTAACAAAAGATTGACCTTACAAAAGGTTTTAGACACCAGCTGTAGCACATTGAAAAAAACAAAACAAATAGCTGACACCAAATAAAATGACATGTTGTGAACAACAGGAAATCGTAGAAGAGCTATATTTCATTATCTGGTGACATTTGAAATCAAAGTTTTTCTTGGTCATTTTATTCTCTATTAGTACAGGTTTACATGACTCACAATAATCTATTCAAAATAATTAAACTCAGACCAATATACTAGCCGATATTAGTGATTTGCTAATATCAATATCAACAGTTATAAAGACTGACAAATAAAAATTAAAAAGTAAAGACAAACTAAACACTCTTCATGGTATTAGTGTTGAAGTTGCTTATTTTTTTCCCCAGAGGTTACTCTCCAACTTCCCTGCAATGTGCAGTTGGAACGTCACAAACACAACAACCAGCTGATGCCGGCAGAGCCGGGTAGAGCATAAAGGAGTAATCCACAACTTGTTGTGACAGTAGAACAAGATTATTTTGAAAACTCCAGTTATTTTTGCAAGAACTCATAAATAACTACGAATACCAAATGATAGGGCAAACTGTTTCTTTTTAGGTCTGAGACGGAAAAAATATCGGCCGATATATCGATTTGTAATGACCAAATATCTGTATTGATCTTAAAAACCATTTATCAATTGGGCTCTAAAAGTAACCCATATTTATCTTATAGCTTGTGCAGCCCACTAAGCTCAATTTCCATCAGAAACAACCTCTATTAGTATTTCTTTCTTTAAGCTAACTTTCTTTTGATTGGCCACCCTATGTGTGGGGTCAAGCTGTGGGGTCAAGCTGCATGCCTGAGATGACCGCCTCTCTGGCATCACACAAATCCAACAGCAGACTCAAGTCTGTACTTTTTCCTCAGTGCGAATGAAATACACACTGCTCTCATTACTTACTGTACATTTAATATGAGAGAACTCGTGATCAGTTATTACACAGTGTCTGATAGTTTCGTCAGTTGGGATTTCCTTTACCTCGGCAAAATATACAGTTTGTAAAGCAAATGGTCAGAAATGAGAGAAAACTACCTCACAATTAGGCAACTGCCTGGTTACCTTTAGTTTATACTCTGATCATGCTTACCGCTGTTCATAACCTACACCTGCAAAAGCCTACATCGAGCCAAGACGAATCCCTGTGATTGGTTTCCCGTCATTGTCAGAAACTTCTTAACTACTGAATATGAGCAGCATTTTCAACAGCAGGGTAACACTTCTCTCCCTGGCTCCTCACAAACAACACAAACAGACACACTGCTGCACACAGCAGAGGCTAACACCTGCTATAAAGCGATACTACACCACAAATGGACTCCATGCAGTGCTCACACGGCTCACTCATTTAGCATCTCTATTCTCCTAAAGCAATAAATCTGTATGAGGAGAAAAGCGGAAGGGGAGGGCTGCGTCCGCACAGCAGTGCAACTCTCCATCACTTAGATGGGGGAATAATTGAACAACTGGAGAGAGAGAGAGAACCAAATCGTTTCCTCATCTGACATAACTTTCATTAAAGAGCCACACAGAAAAGGACACGGGGATGGGGAGATGGCGCAAGACGGAATAAACAAGGGTGGCTTTGATTTAAAAGTGGGAGGATCCACAATTCAGAGGAAAAGACCAATAAGTAAATAAATAGAAAATTGGTTTGCAGCATTAGAACAATGTTGGAAAGCAGCTCGACTGCATTGATTCAAATGTTGTACTTAAGTACAGTTTTGAGGTACTTGTACTCCTACTCTTCCACTTTTGCACAGAAGATGTAATGAATTTTACCTTTATTAAGGAGCGAACATTATATGTAAAGTTTGTAAAGGTATGACGTGAACTTTCCTGCAAAATGTTATCCCGTTTAAGTTGGGCCAAGCCTCAGCTCTAGTAGAACTGTTATGCAATTTGATCCATAACCTTTTGAGCGTTCCGTCTAACAAACAGGAAAAAACAAATCCATTGCATAACCTCTTATTGCAAATAATCAAGAGGGTACTTGGGCCTTTGGACATTTATCAGATTTGTGCGAGTCATTTGAAATTACAAGTAATTCTCCTTCTGAACTTGTCAGATGGAAAGGGAAATAAAATAACAGCTTAAAGGCAAAACGTAAAACTGTAGCGTTGATCTGATTTTACAGAAAAAAGCAAAGGATAAAGAAAATAAAAAAAGCTCTATCTTCTTTTCTTCCCCTTAATTCCCCCTTAAGTGGCCTATGTGGTCAATTAATCCAGCACTTAACCCTAACCCTTGTCCTAACCAGCCATGACTTACACACTACATGTAAGTGTTAGTATTAACAATTAAGAAATGTCATATATATATACACTCACTGACCACTTTTTTAGTTATACCTGGACAACTGCTCATTAATGTAAATATCTGAACAGCTGATTATGTGTCAGCAACTCGGTGCATTTACAGTCGTGGCCAAAAGTTCTGTCAAAACCAGATTTTTTCATTTATTTGCCAAGAAAAGTCTTTAAAATCCTTGTAATTATTCTTCACTGTATAGTGACACTGAAGCAAAGTGCATGAACAAAACCAAACAACTGTGCATTTGCCATAACTGCCGGCCACGACTGTAGTCATGCAGACGTAGTCAAGACGATCTGCTGAAGCTCAAACTGAGCATCAGAATGCGCAAGAAATATCATTTAAGTGACTTTGGGTGCCTGACTGTTTCTGGCTATTTCAGAAACTGCTGATCTGCTTGGACTTTCACACACAACCGTTTACAGAGAGTGATCCAAAAAAGAGAAAATATCCAGAGAGTGGCAGTTCTCTGTGAGAAAATGCCTTGTTGATGCCAGAGGTCAGAGAAGAAATGCCAGAGTGCTTTGAGAGATGACAGAAAGGAAATAGTCACTCAAATAACCATTCATTACACCCAAAGTATGCAGAAGAGTATCACGTCAAACCTTGAAGCAGAGGACTACACCGGGTGCCACGTCTTTTAGCCAAGGCTACATTTAGCATGGGCTCAGCAAAATTGGACAATAGATGATTGGAAAAAAATGCTAAATGGCCTGATGAGTGTGCTCCAAGTGTCATAATGGTGTGGGAGATGTTTCCTTAGCACACAGTATTCCCATCTTCTGATGGCTGCTTCTAGCAGGATAATGCTCCATTTTCTTTCACTTATCCAATTCAGAGTTGCAGAGGAGGGCTAGAGGCTATCTTAGTTGTCATAGGTTGAACGGTAGGACATGTCACCAGTCTGTTGCAGGGCTCACACAGAGAAACAGACAACCATTCACATCCAGGTCCAATTTAGAATGGCCACTTAACCTGCCTCACTAACTGCATGTCTTTGAACCGTGGGAGAAAACCCACACAGACACAGAGGAGAACAAACGCCACACAGATGATGGAGCTCAAATCATCTCAAACTGGTTTCTTAAACATGAGGGCAAGTCCTCTGTACTCAAATGGCCTTCACAGCAACCACATTTCAATCCAATAAAGACCCTTTGGGATGTAGAGGAATCGAAGATTCACCATGGATGTGCGGCTGATAAATTTTGCCTTTGCTAAATAAAATGGAAAAACAACTAAAGTCTGAGAATTCAAATGAAACTTACAGGTAAACCAGGTGGGCCCTGAGGACCTGGAAATCCAGGAGGTCCCTGCAGACAGAAAATAATAAAAGGAACACTTTAAAACACCTGAGACACAAAAGTAACAAGAATACACACAGGAAAAAAAAAACAATTTACCCCTTTTGTTTAAGCCGGTTTCAATTTGTTCCTGACAATTAGGTGAATGCTGCACTAGGCATGCCAACAGAGAGCTCTAGTGTGGGTTTGTGTGAGTCAGCCTTTAAGAGTTTAGTGTTATGGCACCCAGTGCGCAACATTTTCACTGGGGCCAGCAGGGGGCTCTGTGATCTCATGGAAAGTGGAAGGAATAAACCTCCATCAAGTCACTTCAATTGCAAGCTTTGAGACAAAAACCCAACGGTGCTGTCCTACAATAATCATAACAGGAAAAAAAGGGAAAAAAAAAGATTTTTTTTCCCACTCACAGAAGTACTGGCAAACTAATGTAAGGCAGTGATTAAAATGCACTTTATAGTTTTTGAACATTTTTCTGTTGATAATAGATTTTTCAAAGTGGTAAGTTGGAGAAAGATGTCATCAAAGTAGTGGAAAACTTTTTCTTAGTATCTTAAAATGGGCGATGCAGGCTCATCCATATGAAAGATTAAGATTTCAGAGTAAGAGCCCACTGTTACAGCTTCCTAGTGTTATGATTTTTATTAAAGAAAACCAGCCAGAACACAGTAGGTTCACCCTGCTGCAAATCAACTTCTGATGAAGCTGAACTAAAGCTGAAATGTAGCTAAAACCCTTACCATGTTTCCGGGCATTCCCGCTTGGCCTCTTTCTCCGGGTGGACCCTGAAGTAAATATGAAAAATAAAGATCTCTGTAAAGTTACTTTCATATACATACTCAACAAAAACAGATCGGCGTGCCCCAGCAAAGAAGAACATAAGAAAATAATATTATGCACATGAAGACACTCGGACTCACTGGATCTCCTTTTGTTCCCGCTGATCCAGGCATTCCTGGGATTCCAGGTGTTCCCACACAAGGCTGATCACCCTATGAGATGAAAAAATAAAATACCAGGAAGTGCGCACACAAGTCTCTGTCATTGTAAACACACAGGCACTGATTTCAACTGACCCTTGGTTGTGTTGCCTGCTCACTCTGCAGTCTCTCCAAACACTGCAAGCAGACAGGGCGACAGCTTATCAGACCAATGCCTTACTGTCACACTGACAGCCAATCACATTAAGCCATGCACAGTAGAATTTAATGCAAAACGTCATTGCCATTTTGCATTTAGCAAACAAATTGCAGCTGGTCTATTATTTCCTATGATTCTCAATCTGGAGAATCACAGAGTACAGGTGAGCCTCACCAAGTCACAGCTGTCCAAGGGAGTTACGCCAGGCCTGCCCTGGTCTCCCTTTTCTCCCTTGGCACCAGCCATCCCCGGCACCCCTGGCAACCCTTGGGAACATCCCCCTTCGCAGTCATCCTGTGTCATACACAATGAAACAAGCACACATGTGTGTATACCCAAACACGCTGTGCCATTCCCATTCTGTGAAATCCAAAATTTTAATGTTAAACTTACATCCTGACTTCCCGGGGAGTCTCGAGGCAGCTGGTTTGGTCCAGTGTAAGGCTGCAGAATAGGCATGGACATGGAAATTCCATGAATGTGATTTTAAACATTAAACTTAAAAATGACCACCCACATTACAGCCACCGACTCTGCTCTGGCTTATTTGAGAGAAAACAAAATTACTTATTAAATAATGTTATAATACCATCACTTTTTAATAACGTGAGAATGCAATGCAAAATCCCTTTGGTAAGGTATAGTGAGGTTTATTGTATAGACAGTCTGTACAGTAAATGTCTATTGTTTAGATGTTTATTGTACAGACTTGTACTGGCAATTGAAGGCAGTACCCTGGTACCAGTTGAGTACCACTATCAATTCTGACCAGAAAAAACAGACCCACATAGGAGGGTCCAAATTAAATTTATTTAAAAATTCTCATCCAAAAAAAACCCCCAAAATTGGTTTGTCAAAGTAAGAAAGTTGCAAACATTTACTAATAGTGTCTCAACTGGCAGCTAGTGGTCAGGCAAGTCAACATTTTGCTGCAGTAAAGGTTTAGCTTAAGACACAAACTTTCCGGTGGCAACTGTGTCTGCTAGCCGACCAAACATGGTCTTGTTGTCACTGTCATTTTCTAGTATTTGTCTTGCTATTTTGCTGTACAAATACGATTTCACAGAGTTGTTGAAATTCCACACTTGATGGGGTACACTTCACTTTATCACCGAGGGCTGCTTTATCACCCAAAGCTGCAGAAACCTGGTACAAACTGTCACAACCTTTGCAAGCAATATGTCTGTGTATGACTATCTCATTCCGCACAATGTCACAACAAAACAAATTACCGAGGCTCCAGAACTGAAGGCATTTCAACCGAGAGACACATCCAAGCTGAGAACTAAATTTTTGTTTCTATCACAGTATGTGAGCTCAATCATTACATTCTTTTCACTCCAATGGGGGGTTGGAGTCTTGGAGAGCTTTTTGCTGGGCAAGAGATGGGGGTACGCCCTGGACAGGTCACTTTAGAACATGCTTGTTTTTGGACTGTGGGAGAAAGCCGGGATGAAGCCGGGATGCAATATTAAAAAACAAAGACACACAGAGAGGGAACAAAAACTCATTTTTTTTCTTTCTATTAAATCAAGTCCAAAAAAGAAAAACTTCAAACTCAGAGAGATAAACAAATGCCACAACAGTGTGACAATCTCCAGTTTTCATAAATCCTGAAACACAACTGCTCATTACACACACCCATCGCATCCACTGTGAAAGGCGGTCAGCACCCTATCAAAGCAGTGGGACCCTTTCCACTGAGTGAGTCTGTCAATAGCACCTGGCCTGGTTTCAAAGTCATTACAAACC
This sequence comes from Oreochromis aureus, assembly GCF_013358895.1. Classification (NCBI taxonomy): domain Eukaryota; kingdom Metazoa; phylum Chordata; class Actinopteri; order Cichliformes; family Cichlidae; genus Oreochromis; species Oreochromis aureus. Next base: position 13,959,028 of record NC_052962.1, read on the forward strand.
CATTTGACATTGTTCAAACTGGAGCTAATAGCTGTGAAGGCTATTTTATGCCGCACGCTATCGGTGATTATTTGAGCTAAAACAAGGCCTCGTGCATTAACAGGCTCGCTCAAAAGAAAGTTCTCTATAATTTTTGCATGTATAATTTTACGTCAGTTATATGGATAATGCTTACTTCTGCCACGCTGCAAAGGCATGTGCCAAAATGCAAATTTGGACAAATGTGTTGTGCAAAGGTGAGCGCGTGGAGGACAGAGTTCAAACTTTTCCACTGGAGGCTTATGCTACAACTCTTCCCTTCCCGATTTCCAAGCAGACTGTGACTGTGTGTATGCACAGACTCTGCTTTATGTGCGAGTATTCGACACTTGTCTGCAGTTTATATAAGATCAATTTTTTAAAAAGTAGGACACTTCTTTTCTTCACTGAACTACTTGTTGAAATCCTGCATTGAAGGTGAAGTTGCCCTTGAGAGCTGGCTGGAGATCACCATCGATGTTCCTAAAATTAAATTAAGTTATAAACAGACTTGAAAGAAAGCAATACTGACAGCATATGCAGAAGAATCAGAAAGCACGGACTAGTTCGCAACACCTTATTTCACCACTTTGTCTTTGTCCTTTCACTTACTGTCATGAGAAAAGAAATTACCTTCAGAGATTTTCAAACACACCTGAGGCTAGAAAAGGAACAGCCTAGCACTCAGTCAGTCATCTTGAAGCATTCAGGCATACACAGCGGGGGAAATAATTATTTGATCCCCTGCTGCATTTACATTTGCTCGCTTACAAAGAAATGAACAGTCTGTTATTCTTATGGTAGTTTCATTTTAATGGAGACAGACGGAATATAAACCAAAAATCCAGAAAATGAAATAAGTAATTGATCCCTTACACCCCCGTCACACAGATTGGTTGTTTGCAACGAATGAGTCAATCAGCCAATCAATTACAGAGACTCCAGATCTCAGCATATTATATTTATAAAGCACACCTGTCCATAAAATCAATGTCATCCGTTTAATTTACAATTCTTCATAAAATGAAGAAATAAAAAATAACAGTCAATCGCCCTGGGTCTAGAGCTCCTTGGGGTGTGGATGGTCATGAGAAAGGTGGTGGATCATTCCAAAACTACAAGGTAGGAGCTTGTTAGTAATCTGAATCCAGATGGGACCACAGTGACCAAGAACACAGTTTGGTAACACACTTCGCTGTAATGGACTGAAATCTTGCAGCACAACCAAGGTCCCCTTGCTCAAGGAGGCAAATGTACAGGCCCATCTTAAGTTTGCCAGTGAACATCTAAATGATTCAGAGAAGGGCTTTCGAATCAGCTTGACCCGCCCTGTTTGGAGGAAGAAAAATGCTGAGTATTACCCAAAGAACACCATCCCCATAGTCAAGCACAGAGGTGGAAACATTATGCTTTGAGGCTGTTTTTCTGCTAAGAGTACAGGGCGACTTAACTGTACTGAGGAGCGAATGTATGGCGCCATGTACTGACAAATCTTGGACAAAAGTCTTCCCTCAAGCAGAACACTGAAGATGGGTCATGGATGGGTCTTCTAGCATCAAAATGACCCAAAACAAACCACAAAAGCAACAAAGAAGTGGCTAAAGAAGAAGCAGGTTAAGGTCATGGAGTGGCCTAGACAGTCTCCAGACCTCAGTGCTAGAGAAATTCTGTAAAGGAAGCTGAAGCTTCAAATTACCAAGCAGCAGCTAAGAAACTTAAAGGATTTTGAGGGTCTCCATAAAGAGAAGTGGACCAAAAAAACCTGGTGACCAACTACAAGAAATGTGGTCTTCATTGGGGAACAAATACTTATTTCATTCAGTGACATGCAAATCAATGTATAACTTTTATTTAATCTGTTTTTATAGATTTTCTGTTTATATTCCATCTCTCCAGTAAAATGAAAGTAGCATAAAAATTACAAAAATTATAATTCCTTTGTAAGTGAGCAAACTTGTGAATTCAGCAAGTGCTCAAATAAATCTTTCCTCCACTTTGTACTGTACGAGCCAGATACCTGCATGCCACCTTTTAATTTTGTCCAACATGAAACAAACTTCCTTCCTCTCGCATCAGCTTCAATTTAAAAGCAGAAAAGCAGGATTTGTGCTTCAAATGCAGAATTTAACAAAAGTAAACACAGAACATTTTGGGGCAGAGTATATAAACCACTTTAATCATGATGTAATAAAGTTTGTGAAAAACTAAATGTTTAGAAAATAAACTCATGAGTCTTCCCTTTTTGGAAGCATCTTATATATAATTCCACTTCCTGACATATGTATTCATTTCGTGCTTTTGCATCATTTATACACAAGGCCCCAGATCTCAAATCAGCAGATAAGAGCCGCCTCTCCTCCTTTTTCTCTATTATTACTTACGATGTTTCCAGGCAAACCCGGTTTCCCCGGTAGCCCGTCGTTTCCAGGGATACCCTGAAAGAAGGAACTGAGGTTGAACTAGTTTGTTGCCAATCGAGGGCTAGCCACTCCCATCGGCACCAATGGTAAAGGCAGAGTCAAAGGGGCAGTGCCAAAATGACGAAACCTCTTCCCTCTCCAGCCATGTCTTATGAAACTTGAAAAAAAAAAATCTCGAAACACTACTGAATTAAAAAAAAAAACAAATGCACTCTTTTCAAAGACATGATATCTCCAATCCAGTCACTTCTAAAGTTTCTTACGCCTTTGACTCTTGCAGCACAGATCAGAGCATCACTTTATTTGAAGGTCTGTTTAAATGGAAAAAAAGAAAAAACTTCACAAATGAGCCAAATTCATACTTTGAGTAAGCTTTGCATCATTTGGTGTATTTAAAGCCAGACCTTCAAATAACTGTTCATGTCTTGACTGACATTCAGAAAGCTTGCTCAGTTGCTTCCCACATGGGTTAAAGCTCGAAGCACCAGATGGGTTAGTGCGTTTTTGAAGTTTAAACTTGATTTCATCCTTAACCTGCTTGTGTCCAAGCTACTGCACACATACTTTATATAATGACAGTTCATTTCCTACATGCATAATATGGACTTAATTCACCCATGAAAATGCGAAGCACGTTAAAGCCTTATTTATGAACCCAAATTGCCCAAGCTCAAAGCCTACATAAGTAGCTTCTTTTTTTTTCAATTCAGCATAATGAAGCAGCTTCTGAATTGAAGCAAAGACATAACCCCTCCCCCCGACCATCCTACTTGTAGTCTTGCTTATACCTGAGGTCCTTGGATTCCAGTAACTCCCTGAGGCCCAGGGGGTCCAGGTGGGCCAGGAGGTCCTGGGGGACCCTGCAACATATGAAGGGAGGACCACAAATGATTACATCATAGTCTGACAGTGAAACCCCCCAAAAAAGGAAACGAGTGCTGCGATTTTCCAAACTGCAAGGTAACAACAGACACAAAGCGTTCACACAAAGCCTAAGCTGTCATACAGGACGGCTCGGCTGACAGATCAGACCTGAGGCCCGGGCTGCCACGTGTTTATTGGAGTTCCTGGAGCTCCCTGCAAGGCAAGAATAGTCAAAATCAGAGATGCACCTTTGCTCGCAGGATATACAGAAAGCACACAGTGTGATGTTAAGAATTACACAACAAATGTCAAACTACAGAAAACTGTGGAAGAGCAAAAAAAAGAAAGAAAAAGAAATTAAAAAACTCAGCAGTTTCTTTTTTCTCGACATGTTACCTTTGGACTCGCACCAAATCATCCGACCTGTGCACTTAAAACATTCACTGAGCAGCATCGCTCTCTCTACTTTAGATGAATTTGCATGTCCACATGATTTCAACGTGGGTGTACTTACTGGTCCGCCTACGCCCGTGTGCGGCATTAGGCAGCCGCACTCTCCAGGTTCACCCTGAAATATACATAAAAAAGACCCCAAAATGCAGACCTTTAAAAAATGAAACAGTAAAGTGAAGCTATTGCCACAATTTTAAGCACAGGCTGCAAAAACGAGCCCTCATTCAAGATTAAAACTGCTCTTGTTACAGGAAGAAAGCCAGAACTCTTTCAGCTTTCGCGGCGCTTTTGTTCCGTTTTGTTAAATCTTGATGTGTTACAAAGACGCTTGTAACTGGCAGGGATTTAAAGTTGTTGTTTTTTTAAAAATTTATACTATATCAGGAATATAAAGTGCAGCAATACACAAAATTGCCCAAAAAGCTTTAACTTTTGCATGTATACAATGAACATGCAATTGTACAATTACACAAATACAGCTAACATATAAGAGAAAATCACATAATATCTCTTCATATGCATCTGTTCTGACTATATTCCACCCAAAGCCCTTTTTTCACAGTATGCATGAGCCACAGAGTCTGAATAAATCCACAGAATAAAGGCTAAGTTACCTCTTGCACATTATTTCTGTTTTCTGGGTTTTTTTCAACTTCTTATTCTTTCTTAACTTTATTCTTCTTTTTACCTCAGCCCTCACAAACAATTCTGCCCCCACATCTTATACCCCTCCCGACCCTTAAACTCTGCCTCTGCCACGTCTTCATCTCTCCCACCCGCTCGGTGACAGTCTGGACCAGTGGCTCTGATGAATTCAGTAATTAATAGTCTCGCACACGCTCTCTCTTAAGGCCCCCAAAACTCCTCTTGTCTGCCAGCAACAGTACACTTGTCACCTCCACTGCTACTCTATATGTGCCCTGAGGCCGGTGCGTGCACATACGTGTGTGTGTGTGTGTGTGTGTGTATGTGTATGTGTGTGTGGGTGTGTGTGTGTGTGTGTGTGAGACAGGGGTTTGGGCCAGTCTGGTGTGGCAGTGGGGTGTTGAGCCATCTCTTGTGATTACCATCTGTTCCACCCCCTTTATATTAAAACCCCTCCAGTTTCCTTCATCCAAACAAAACGGTAGACTTACCTTGTCCCCTTTAGCTCCATCAAATCCCTGCAAGAGAAGGAGACAGAGCAAACGCACACACACAGACACACACACACACACAAAGACAAACACTTAGTTACTCTTGCTTTGTTGTTTCAGAAGAAAGCTCACGGGGCAGTGAGCTGAGAGCAGATCAGGGGACAGAGGATGAGATGGGAGCAGACATCGCCTCTGTTATGGATCGAGGCAGACATCCTTGGTTACAAATGATGCCTAAATCAAGGACAATTCCCAAAGAAGCTCAAAGAAAATTAAAAGTCTGAAAAGACGCTAACGCACGGGCAACAACTCGAGTTTGCCACTTGAATTTCTCTGACAACTCTCTGAATTGCAGATTCATGAGTAACAAAAAAATGTGAAAAACATGTGAATGAAACAGACTTTAAATGAACAACTCACAGGTCTTCCATCAGCTCCCGGCAGTCCCGTGGAGCCGCGGGCTCCATCTCTACCCTGTGGGTCAAAAAAGGAAATAGGAGAGAGTGTTTGAAAACATAAAGGCATTACATCATATGGAGGGGCAGAAAGACATGTTTACATCATACCGGGGGGCCTGCTACTCCAACGCCCAGGGGACCAGGTGGTCCAGGAAGCCCAGAGTCACCTTTGGAGCCCTGTGAACAGTAAAAACCCAACACATAAGTTTAAGGAGGGTTCACATGGTCATATATAACCGTACAATGATCATTTAGGATTTAAGCCACTTGTTTTTTCTGCTACCTTCTCCCCTGCAGGGCCAGCAGGCCCAGGCGATCCTCTGGCACCAGCAGATCCCTGTACAAAAAGCAGAGATTACACTAAAGTCTACATATGCAGTGTAAAAAATAACAAGGCACTTTAAAAATAGGAGAAGCTTACTACAAGTCCTGGGAGTCCTCTAGGTCCCTCTTCACCCTATGATGGAAACACAAACAACAACAACAAAAAAGAATCTGAAGGTTAAAGAAGTCTGGGGAGAAAAGAGCAAAGATATGGACAAAGACTGACAAATCACTGAGCTGTTATTCCGCAACAGTTCAAAGCATTTGAGAGAGAAGAAACTCCCAAATTACTTTATGGCGATTATTTACAACTCCACTGTCAGATCTGCGAGGCCGTAAAACTCTAATCGCTGATGTCATGGGGGAATTTGGTGCAGTGAGATTAAAACAGCATCCACCTAAGAGCTGCATGAGTGTTGTGTCTAACAGCTGTTTCAAATGTCAACATCAAACTTGATCCAGATGGCTTTTTTTTTTCCTCAGGAGACGTCAGCCTTACTTGTGGTCCTGGAAGGCCAATTCCTGGGACTCCGGCTTCTCCCTATAGACAACAAAATACATAACAGAGATTAGATTGACAGTGAAGCAGTCATCCATATTTATTTATAGACGTGATAATATAATAAATGGGAATTCATACCTTGATTCCTTTGGGACCGACGGGGCCCTGCACACCAGGCAAACCTGGCTTTCCCTGAAATGACAAAAAAAAAAAAAAAAAAAAAAAAAAAAAATCAAGCTCATCATCTGCAATTCTCACAGCACAGAACTTAAATTATATCCACTTATAAACAAGTGCCTTTACATTTTTGCCAGACTTTCCTTCTCCTGGGGGGCCGGGGTCTCCTTTCTCTCCTTTGGGGCCTGGCACAGCTACACCGTCACCCACCACAGCACCAGCAGAAGGGCAGCTGGTACACGCATCCCCCTGTAAAAAAAAATAAACAAATAAAATAATAAAATAAAAGCAAATCAACAAATCCAAAATCATAATCCAAGTAGCTCAGGACGAATTAAACTTCATTCCAACTTCTGTGTCTCCATTTAGCTAATCAGCATCAATTTTAACTCCTATTTCCTAATATGTAATAGATGCTTTCAATGGATGGAGAGATAAAAGTTAAGTCCATTTAAAAACAAATTAGATCTCTAAGGCACAGGGACACGACTGACACATTTTATACTGGTACTGGCATCAGAGGATGAAAGGTAAAGGTCCAGGAATGCTAAACTACCTTTTCTCCCTTCAAGCCCCGTTGGCCATCCCGTCCAGGGTCTCCAGGCAGTCCCGGGGCTCCAGTAGCTCCGTCTAATCCATTCTCTCCTCGATCTCCTTGCTCACCCTGGTTAAATTGAAATACATTGTTAAAAGGAGAGGCAGTGATCTGCATTTAGTGTGCACAATGCTCTAAATGAATTCTAGGCAGGCTTCTTTTTTTTTTTTCCACCGAGAACAACTACAAGACTGTGCGTGATGCAACCTTTCTGATGGTTTCATGCTATGATACTTATTGACAGCTGGCTGCAGCATGAATTGTATCATCAAAGGTAGAGGAGAAGAAGATTTCTAGTGAGCAAACACAGATGTGAATAATGCATGATATTAATTAAAAAGGCTTTGCAATCTTATGAGAAAGAAAATGTACACGTATGGTGGATGCCACCAATACCCACAATGCAGTTTTACACTAATTGGAAACCTTTGAGTATTTACAAGACAGCTCCAGAGGGTAGCTAAGAATTCCCTCCCCAACATCAACCAGGCCAGTATTTTTGTCTGATCTGTGTTTATGTGGAAAAAAAAAAATCAATCTCAGTATTCCGGTAACTATCTTCCTCCACTTTGAAGTTGAAGCAGAGTGATTCCTGTGGATGACTTTCAAGGTAATTTAAGGCAGCTTGGCTCTGCTATTGGGAGATTTATTTCTCGGTTTTATAGGTAAAGTGATATGAATGTTCCACCACACGGATTCTGTGATCTAAAATAAGCACAATATTTAATACGCAGCGTGGGATTCCTCCAGACATCCTTGGCCTGTGCTTATGTCAGAACGCCTGGCTGCCTCTAAAGGCCACCAAAAACTCCAAATAGTCTCATTTTGTCAGCTTATTTAAGGCATACCACTTTGGTTATGTGGGCACTGGGAAAGTGTCACAGAATGGTTGTAGATTTCATATGTTGGGTTTAATTTCTTAACTTACTAGGTCAAACCATAGGAGACATTACTGAGTAATTTACCTTTCCTCCTTTGGCACCAGGCAGCCCCGATGGGCCCTGTAAAGGCAAACAAAAGAGGATGTACAAATGTACAAAAATGCATGCACACAGGTAGAAACACAAACATGCACGCGCACTTTCAAAACACATGTGCAGTCATCTGCAAACACTGTGGGAGCCTCTATCCATTCAGATAAAATAAAAACTGTTGACACAGAGCTAACCACAGAAGCAAACAGCATGTAATTGGGAGGGATGACACAAGCCAAAGGAGATTTATTATACTTAGTAGCACTTCTGTGGTAAGAGGAGATTTGCTGTATAGCCGATTTGTACAATAAGTATTATGGGTTGACGCACCCTTGAGGCACAATCTTTCAGTATCTCAAAAGTCTCACTCATCAAGATAATGCTTAATCCTTTTTACTCTGCAAGGATCGGAAAGAAGCTGCATTGGTTTTGTGGAATTTGCATAATGCGATTTGAGTTACTAATTCTGATGAAGATCAGTTATGGAAGTAATGGTGTGTGCAGTGCTGTTTCCATTTTTGTTTGTTCTTGGGTTTGGTTGCAAGCTATGTCACTGTTACATGCTAATTTAGCCAAGTTGCATTGTTTCTTTTTAAGGATTTATAGAGGTTTCGTCCTGTTAAAAGGGAGTTTTTCTGTCCCACTGTCGCCAAGTTCTTGCTTATAGGGGGTTCATCTGATTCTTGGGGTTTTCTCTGTAGGAGGTTTAGCTTAAAAATATAAAGCACCCTGAGGCAACTGCTGTTGTGATTTGGCACTATATAAATAAATCTTTTTATTCCTTCTTTCATACCATAGTGCTCTCTACAAGCAAAGCCAAGAAGGTCTTAAAAGGTGCTGCCCTGTCATTAGCACTTCCCGCTACGTGTTTCTTGAAGATGCAGTTATTTTAGCAGCAATACAGTAAAATACACTGTGCAGTTTCTGTAATTTTTTCCTGACTGAAAAGAAGACAACAATACATGAACATATTAGCTGTTTTTGGATTCCAAAAAGATGCTTCGAATCAGTGTGATGGATATGTTTTTCTGATAGTGTGAACGCACCTGTTTGCCTTCAGCCCCAAGACCTGGAGGTCCTGGTGGCCCCTGAGGGCCTGGTTCACCTTGACTGCCTTTTGCTCCCACGGGCATTTTGATATTAGCAGGTATCTGGCCAACCTCTGATGATTCGCACACACCGCACTCGCCCTAGGGAAAGCAAGGGAGTCAACGAGATGAGTTTTCATAATAACAATATTAAAGGATACAAAACCAACAAATACATCTGCACTTACCTTCTCACCCTTTTGGCCCGGAGAACTAACACCAGGCTGCCCTTGTTCTCCCTTAGAAAGCATAAATGTAAAATTAAAAAACCTTGGAATAACATAACATATAAAACAATATTACTGTAAAATTATACATGGTTATATAAACACTCAGTAAGAAGAAATGGAAGGGTTTTGGGGTGAAGAAACTCTAGCTGAAAACAATACCACTTGTTAAAGTCCACCTTGAGATATTTTTTATGAGATATAAAGCTTGGAAGATAGACTTAAAAGGTTTTTTACCTCAGTAGGAGACATGGAATATAGTGTCGTTCTTCTTTTAATAGCATGCATGCTGACATTAACAAACTTGGATGCTGAACATAGAGAATGAAGATTCCATACTCTTAACTTGTGCCAGGAAACATTGGGAGTTTATATGCTAATGCTACTTTTAATCTAAATCTCTGACTTCTGTAGCTGTGATGTATTACATTTAACTCATGTTAAACATTCACAGGTTAGGGCACAGTTCTCGCTCATTATATTGTGGGAAGTACATATTTATATTCAGTATATATTTTCATATTCTTGGCAGTTATTATCACCACTACAGCTACAGCTTTCATGTCAATTTCATGTGCTATTTTAGCATGCTAGCAGGGACACTAGGGTTTTAATTTAGCAAGATGGAAAGTGTGCTAATGTTCTGTTAGTGAGCCAAAAAGAGTATCAGAGTGTTACTTTGGTGAGCTTGAGAAAGTACAAACGTGTTAACGTGGCGAGATAGAAAGGGTGCAAACGTGTTAATTCAACAAACTAAAAAGAGTACCAAGGTGTTACTTTAGCGAGCTAGGAAAAGCACCAAAGTGGTACTCATAGACAGTAGAAAACATTAATCTACTAATCTTCTGAGGTGGAAAGATTAAGCCAACGCAGAAGAGCCTTAAACATGCTTTCTATCAGAAGGCCACCGAATGCCCATAGCTGTGGTTGCAAAAAGACATCTGGTCTTATAAAAGTCTATACTTTCTGTATTAACCTCTGTAAACACTTTCCCGATGGGTTAATGGGCTCAGTCACTCACTTTGGATTATATTGAATAAAAAGGTAAGTCTGACATATTTTTGGCAAAATATGTCAGGTTTTGACACATTTTCCTACCTTTTCACCTTTCTGTCCATCCTTGCCACTTGGGCCCCTTGATCCAGGTTTTCCCTGTCACGTGGGCAAATTTTATGATTTCAGTAAATCGGGATGTCATCCAAAAAATGATGTTTCAAAAGAACTGAATCCGAACTTACGGTCTTTCCATCAGCTCCTCTGCTGCCTGGATTACCCTGCAGTCGAGTGGAAGAAAAAAAATCACAATCTAAATTTTAAGAATTAATAAAAATGGATGGGTCTTTTCAATTGGTAATTCACATTTGATAGTACAGACCCTACAGGCAGCCGTGTCCAAAAAAAAAAAAAAAAAAATTAAAAATTGGCTTTTGACTACCTAAGCTCTTCACTAATAAGTTTCCCACTGAGGAAAATCCCAATGGCAAACAGTCTGGGGCACTAAAATTAGTGCACTGCTGTGATTATCTTCCTCATGAAGTCTATTAAGAGCTTCACTCAGAAACCTACTGAGTGAGTTCCCCTTATGTAAGCCTTGTCTGCTATTGAGGTCACCTACTCTGTTCATGTTTCTTTTTGTGCGACTTACCTGCTCTCCTCTAAGACCAGCCGGCCCTACATCTCCCGGCTCCCCCTGTGTAGGAGAAAAAGTGGACAATATATCATTTTAATTAAGGTACTTATCAATGCTCACACATGCAAGCAAATATAGTGACAAAATCAGCAATAGGAGTATAGTCAAACAACCCAATTATCCACTCCGTTTAAATACCACTGCTTCCCCTTAGTAGCTCCAAAGTCTTCTTTTTGTTGTTGTTTTTAACTTTGTGTGCAATTTGCTTCTTATTGATCACCAGAATCACATTAATCCTTCCTAAAATAGGCTTACCCTCTCTCCTTTCTGCCCAATTCCAGCTTCTCCCTTCTCGCCTTTTTGCTGTTGGGTTTGGGTCATAACACCGGGGACAGAGTTAGAAAACTCTCCGAGAGTGGGGCACGCAGAACACGACTCTCCCTAAAGCACACAGACGGAGCAGGGAGGTTCAGAGTGGGTCACAGACTGCCTTGAACGAATAATCAGAACAGACTCATTTGGTTCTTTGACCCGGTCAAACAAGGTGCCAGTCATGGAAAAAATAAACCACATTAATAAGGTTAGAAACATTCTGGTGCTGCAAGACTTGTGCAAACAAGAAACTGTTTAGCCTCAAACATAAAAAAGACACAGCGCTGACCTTTTCGCCTTTGGTACCATCAGATCCTGGTTCTCCCTGCCAAAACATACAAAAAGACAACAGTCAAGAAGGCAAATTAGACAGAGCGCATCCTGACAAGCAGGCTTGCTTTGTCATGTCATGTCTCAGCATGGCGTTGGAAGCATTCTGGCCATTACAATTAGGCAGATATGGGAGTATGTCAGTCCTGCACATACATGCATTGGGAATCGACCCACTTAGATAGCCATGTGAAGGAGTGTTGAAAGTGTGTGCGTGCTGACTGTCGTCTCATTTGTTCCTTGCTTTGAGTTCAATACGGCTGGTTTGCTTGCATCTGCTTTAGGAGGGAGTCTTCTACAGTGCTGATGTTAGCATATCTGAATGTGTAGGAATGCAGATGAATAGGCCACGCTTCCACAGAATATGAATGAACCATAAGCTGTAAATGCATGAGGGGGGGGCTCAATACCTTCCGTCCTTCCTTGCCATCTGCACCTCGAAGACCCTGTTAAATACAGAGAAAAGGGAAGAGACGGGAAGAACAGGAATTATCTAGAAGCAAGAATGTTAGTTCAACTTTGTGAGAGTAAGGTCATATCTCCCCTCTCCCTCTCTGCTGCTCTACCTCGTTCTCCTTCTGCCCTAACCAGGTATGACAGACGGATACTGGCACTATTGGAAATCGTTGCACAGTGAATCTCATAAGGCTCGAGATTTATATTCTTTTTTTCCCACCACAAATCATTCTCTATTTCACCTGCTGGGGTAAGTGGGAAGATGCGGAATGAACAGAAAGAGAAACACAATGCACAGGGTGCCGAGTCCCGACTCACTAGAGAAACAGAGAGACGAGTTAAGATTACATTAAGAAAAAGCCCTTTGCCTTGGAGGATAAACTTTTGACAGCATATCACGCCTTCTCCCCTTGAGCTGCTGCAATACTGTGAGAATTACAAGGGCAAATAAAAGCCCAAGGTAGACATAAATGCCACACTTTCCCTCTGAATGATAAGAAAAATAAAATATACGCGTTATCAAAAAAAAAAAGTGTGCTCAAGGTTCAATTGTCAGCTACAACTCTGACTGTGTCTACAACTCCACAATAAAGAAATGTAGCAAGATCGTAAAAAAATGGTAAACTTAACATTCCGGTCAAGCGTGCTACTTACAGGCGGTCCTCTCTCTCCTATCCCTGGTAATCCGGGCTCTCCTTTAGGGCCAGGTTTCCCTTGCAAAGCCACTGTGTTGCCTATGTCTGCAGGCAGCACTGGACACACTTCGCATGGGTCACCCTGAAGATTTAACGCAAGTCAGACGTACAATCTGATGATGAGAGAGGACTCAGACAAAATGCATATAGATATTAAAGATAGTGTTTAAAAGATATACCTTCTCTCCTTTATATCCAGGTGGTCCTCTTGGACCCTTTGAAAACAGCACAATCTCAGTCAAACATTCGACATAAGTTCGAATTATGTCCATCGGAAGCCCATCCATACATTACAGAATACTAATCAATGTTTTAAAAAGTCTCTCACTGGTTCTCCAGGGAATCCTTCTTCTCCCGAAGTTCCTTTATCCCCCTGTAAATATAAAAGCTGTTTTAACACATTTCCTTTTGCATTTGCTGGTCCTGGATGTGCAACCCATCAACTAACAACTTGCAAGCAGGATTTGCATAAAGCACTGGGACAGGACCTTGAGTAGCCTCAAAACCACTGCATTTACATTATTACATTGCAAAAAACATTGCATTTTGCTAACTAGCCTATTCAAAGCCATGATACTTAGCCAGGTATCATAGTTTCAACTATTTATTAATTAGGTGTACTAACCATTTCAGTTGTTTGTCCATTAATTTAAGCAAACTTTTATATCACTTGCTTAAAAAGTAGCCATTTCAACCATCTGGCTAATACTTTAACTTTTAGCTAATAGTTTCAAGTTTTCATTTATTAATTAGGTAGATATTTCACCCATTTTTAGCATTTGTTCTTTTTAGTTAAACATTTATATCTTACTTTTAGCAAACTATTTGAAATATTTAGTTAGCTAGCTAGTACCTATTTATTTAGCTAATTGTTTCCACTAATTCAAGTTACTTTCAACTTTTCAAACTCTTTACTACCAATTACCCCCCCCTTCTTAACAAGTATCTTCTTAACAAATACATGCACATATCTTTTAAATGTATTAATTTACAAGTTAGTGAATGCTAATGCTAATGGTAATAGTAGCTGCAGTGGTACCTTCCGAGATACAAAGACACTCGAGTGCCACGGCCTTGAATGCTTCATATATTAAAGCAAAAGGGACATCTTTATTATAATATCCCTAAGAGCATTATAATAACAATAATAATTCATTTTCCAAAATGTAAGCTTACCTTTTCTCCTTTTGCACCGCCGGGTTCTCCAGGAGGGCCCTGGGAACGAAAAAAAGGGAAATGAATCTTTTAAAATGCCCTTCCTAAGATGCTTTTAGACTTTAATCAGGAGCAATCTGATCAAAAGAAAGCATTCTGCCACATCCTGCCATGTATTTCTGAGAGCAATGGCTAAAAAAAAAAAACCCCCCACACACTTTGGTCAAATAGAAGCCATTTCTAAAATGAGGATAAGGACATTAAGATAATCAGTGCAAGGACATTGTCCAATAATTGTGTATATCATTCTTCTGCTTTCTGTGACCAGTTCTTTAATTAAAAAGCGTACTCACTGGAGGACCTGGTTTTCCAATCCCTGGTAGGCCTGGAAGTCCCGGCCTTCCTGGCTCTCCTGCCAATCCTTCCGGACCTACCATACCAGGGACACCCTGGGAAACAATTTCAAAACATATTTATTAAATGCAAACTGGACTGCAAGAATGTGACAGGTTAATTGTAGACGTGATGCAGACAGACCTTCTGTCCCTTGGGGCCGACCACACAGGCCGATCCTGCTCGACCCTGGGAAAAGGCGACAGACAAAAAGAGAATTGCCATCATCAGTGCCAACTCCCAATAATCAAACAAACTGTGTTGAAATTTATCTGCAAAATGTCTTCATAAATTGTTAAAGACACTTGTTTTCCCCCATTTGTCTGATGTTCCTTGTCTGAGAAATAAGAAAAAACGGGAGAAATGTAGAGACTAAGATGTATCATCTTCAGTGGTGCATACGTAATATTTTCTCCTTGCCTGATTCAAGTCACATCAACCGCACATTCATATTCACAATGTCAGATGGATGGGAGACTTAAGAAAATCTATCCTCCACCAAATCCGTCTGGCCACAACAAGCACTTAGCCCGGTGAACGTGAGTGTGAGTGCGCGTCTGACGCTGAAACCAGGGGAATGTCTCAGAGCACACACATGTCGTAATTTGTTCCTCAAAACTTTTCATGCGTCTACAGGATCACTGCACTGAACAGGGAAGATTAAAAGGTTTAAGTCTTCCTGAATAGACGCCCGCCTGTGTGAGAGACGAACAGCACAGTCAATGAGGCAGCATTGATTGTGCAAGCTTTGTTGCTCTAGCCTAATCTAACAGGCATTAACAGGCCGACTTAACGCAATGGGAGAGAGAGAGGAGGGGGGGATAAATATCAATGGGCGCCTGAGCTTAAATAGTAATACCGTATGAGTTTACTGAATATCCGCTCCAGCTTGATAAAAGTGGCTGCATAAGTGGATGTGCGTGAATGTATTACTATGTTTGTGAGTGTGCACTCATGTTTGTGCTATTGAAAATGTAGATTGAAAGCTAACCTCTAAATTTCAAGCCTGAAAGGTACTTTGGCTGATTCTAACGCTCTAATTCGAAAGCAAAAAGAAGTAAAACCAACGAATACAAAAACACCTACATCCTTTCCTGGGGTGCCTGTCAGACCCTGTGGACCCCTCTCACCCTTCTGACCTTTGTCTCCCTGGAGAATCAGAGGGGGGTGAGGAATGAAAAAGCAAGAGGTTAGACTTTAATTAGATGATCATTAAAAAGTCATATCTTTATTATTCATCACCAAAAGTTTCTTAAGCTCTTCACCTTGTACCCAGCTGCTTCGCCCCAGTTGGCAGGGGTCGCCTGTGGAGAGAGCGAATGGAGACAAGGCCCAGATCAATGACCTGGCTCTAAAGAAACTCTAAACAGCCACACACACCACTGGAGCATAGCAAAACAACACAGTGACCAGTTGGCAACCGGTAAGGGCTACCAGCAGGGGCCATATGCCCGATTTGGACACACACAAACAAACAACTTGAGAAACAGGAGCACATTATAGAGCAGCAGTCTGAATGGCTCTACATGGTGCATATTAATCAGACGCAACTCACTGTTGAGAATCTAAATTTAATATAGAAACAGAGACCCGGGGGTTGGTTTCACAAAGCAAAGATGGATTTTGTGGATGGATTAGATCAAACTAATTCAAATTCTTCATCTGCTGCACAAAACACGTTAGACCTTGACTATCTTAAGCAGGAATGTGTTGTAATAAATACTGGATCAATTAAGACTTCTCAACAACAACATGAAAAAATAAAGTGCTGACTGAGTGATCACACCCAACCAAGTAACACAGATGGAACTAAGAAGAAAAAAAATGTGCTTTTTGAGAGATAAACAGTGGAAAATGTGACATCAGATCAGAATGAAACGGTCTACTTCCTGCCTAATCTTGTGAATTCATGATGTGGTTTGCAGAGAAGGCACTGGCAAAATATGTGTGAATAAATGTAAAAGTAGTGCTACTGGTGTTTATGTTTCTTAAACCTAAAATACACCCGATTTTATTTTATTCTCTTCTGCCCTGTTGGGTGCTGGTGATAGTCTGAGTCTTAAGGTTGGCTAGCCTAAAGGTAGGCAGTCAAGTCAGTCTTTATATTTGTGCAATGCTCTAACTTTCTGCATTCACCGGTGGTCACGAATTGCGGCTAGTGACCGAAAGAGTGAGCCCACAAATGTCAAGAGTGAGAGATAAATGTCAGAAATTTGTTTCTTCGGGGGTTCCTGGGCTCAACCTCGGAGGAGGGGTGAGGAACTCAGTCATCCCGGGGGGCTGCTCAAAATAGAGCCACTTCTCCTCTGCATTGAAAGGAACCGGTCCAGGTGGTTCGGGCATCTGGCCAGGATGCCGCCTGGATTTCAGGCATGACCACCCAGGAGGAAACCCCAGGGCAGACCTGGGACAAGATGGAGAGATTATGTCTTTCAGCTGGCGTGGTAATGCCTTTCTATACCTCTATGAGAGGTGGAGGCAGTGGCCATGGAGAAGGGAGGTCTGGGCGATTCTGATTAGAATGCTGCCCCCTTGACACGAAGCCAGCTAAGCGGTAGAAAATGGATTGATGGGTCTGACCTGCTTCAGACAAATCGAGGATAAAATTTAAAGCTGATCTAACCCTTTAAACTAGTCAAATCTACCCTGTGAGAAACCAAGCCCCTGCATATATACTTTCATGCAAATTCGGTGAGTCACTCACCAAGTACATAAACATACAAAGCACACCATCATTCCCACTGCATAATTAATACTGGGAAAAGGATGCTGGAAAATGAGGTTTCGAATAAAGCTCAAACTAAATAGCTGGGGGGTTAGCAGGGCAGTGGAAGGTGCTGCTGTAACCTGTAGCAGAATATTGGCACTCACCGACTCGCCTTTCTCTCCCTTCTGCCCCTTGGGTCCTTCTGTGCACTGAGGTTAGAGACACTTGGTTGGCATGTATAATCACAGACCACTATTGGCCAAAATTTCAGGCTCACCACACTGCATGCCAAATAACTAAAAAAACAAACCCAAATAACAATGCCTTTCCACAAAGCGTGGCGTGGGGAGAGTGTGACACACAATGGAAAAGTAACTTACTGGACCTGAATGGGAGCCAGAACAGTCATCACCCTGAAAATAGAGAGACGTACAGAAAGAACAATGATGGCAATGAACAATGATGTGGGTGATGAATAGAATCAGTGAACACCGAACAATGCGTACCACCTAGATGGTAATTGGTCAACAGCCTGTATCGTATTGGACTACAGCAATATCAAAGCGCCAAAGCAGGCATGTCTAGGCACAAGCAATCGCATCGCTCATACCTCTGATATTAGTCTTACTACACCAATCCCCCAAAAAACACACACATATTTGTATGTCAGTATTCTTTGTTGTAATCCTTCATACTCACCCGGTCCCCTTTTTCCCCTTTCAACCCGGCAACCCCACCGAAGTTTACAACCTGCAAAACACAAAAATGCTCAGTCACCCACCAGCCTGATTTTACACCACTTTAAATAGAAAGAAAGAGAAAGTAAAGATCAGAGATCCTTACATTTTCTTCCCTATTCAGGAGTAAACACCCCCCACACTACAGACACAGAGAAACAGAGATTTATTATTATATGAGTTTAACATCCACTGAAGGACCTGCTGTGTGCCTGAATAAGAGATGCATGTTGCAGCGCCACTTGTCACCTGGCAGTGGCACTGTTGCACAAAAACAAATCGAATTCTGCTCTACAGTATGCAGTCAAAGGGAAGGAGAGGTGGGCACACACGTGTACACACACACACACACACACACACACACATCTCCCATGGGAGATGGAGATCAATAGGAATGTCTGATTCCCACAGCACAGGAGTGAGCAGACCAGCTGCTCATCACAGGAGGGCACACACACGCCTGCGCACAAACACTCGCATGCGCACACACAGGCACATGCATAGGAAATAAGGATTACCATTATAAATAACTGAAGCATTTTTAGCAGAAGCGAGTAATTAAAGCCAAATCCCCAGTCCTGTGTTTCTGGGAGCCTTGCCTTCATATTAACAGAAGGTTTGCATATAGGCTGAAGCTGTGACTGTGCTGTGAAGAGGGCTGTAACAGCACAGAGACAATGTGTAATTCTCCCACTTCTCTCTTTTTTTCCCCCTTTTCATTTCTTTTTTCTCTTTTTTTGTTTTTCCACCCTCACGCACTCACTCGCTCACTCTTAGCAGCTACAAATCTATCAATGGCTGGCTAGACCAGCTGCAGTGACGAGTCACTCTTTCCAAGCTCTCTTCTGTGAGTGTGGGCTTAGTCAAGACCTTTTATACATCTACTTAAACCTTCAGCAGCCTGTTTTTTGTTGTTTGTTCTCCACATTTCTCAAAGTTGGAAAGAAAAGTGTAAGAGCAAAATGTACTACTGAATATCGCTTTAATTCAAATCACTTTGCTGGATTTGCTGTCAAATCCAAAACTGTGAAACAAAGCTTTGGCATGTATACTATGCTTGGCATTGAGATTTCTAGACTTTCTTTCTTAATGGCAATAAGATAAGTATGAGCACAATATCGTCCAAATATTGACTGACCCTTATAAGCAGTGCAAATCATTGAATTACAGTAACAAATAACATACCTATCGACAGAGCCAGTGCTGTCAGTGCACTTTGATTACTGATTCATTACAACAAATAACACTACACATTAATTTCCCCAATTGAAGCTGCTGTTTTTTTTAGCTTCGTTTCGCAAATAAGCAGCCAAATACTGTTAAAATGTTTCTTTTGTTTGTTGAGAGAGGGAAAAAAAGAAAAATCCCTGACGCATCTGCAATGTGTCTGCCTCCCTCCAACTCCTTGGCATGCAGCTGTGTGCTTGTGGAATGGCTCCAATCCTGTGTCAGTCAGTCAGCTAACACGTTGGCAGAGAGGACAGCTTTTGCATTGTGGAAGTATTCACATTTTATTGTGTGCAGGGTTGATATCAAGTGTTTGCTAGGTGATACTTCACATTTTGAAGATGCACATGCAGGCTAAGGACATCTGTGTGGGCGTGGCTAGTTGAGAAAGTTCAGCTCAAAAATTGCAATGGCTAGCTTTTAGCTAAACATGCAACTTAAATGAAAATTAGCATGCCCATTGCTTGTTATGAGGTGGAAAGCTACTGTTATCAGCTCACTATGTAAAGAGAATGAGAATGTACACTAGGCTCTGTACCATGTAGAAGCTAAATGTGTTAGCAGTGTGAAATATGAAATGTAAATACTAAATAGGATGCAGTGATTTGGAAAGCTCATAAAGCCTCATTTTGTCACAACAGAACAGAAAATATATCATGTTTAAACTGAGACACTGAAATTGGCAGTTCCTCACATGTAAAATGCGGAGAGGTTCACCAATAGCAGTAGGCTGCTTCAGCAAATTGTGGAACGATTTCAGAATAATGTTCCTCCGCATAAAATTTTATGTAATATCATCAAAAGATTCCGAGATCTTTTGATGAAATCTCTGTGCACAGGGCCGAAAAACAAAATTAGATGGTCGGGATCTTTGGGTACTCAGGTGGCTCGGTGTTACAAATAGGCCCAATTCTGTCTGTGAACACAGCTCACTGTGCCATCCACAAATGCAGGTTCAAGCTCTAACATATGATGAAGAAGCCATATGTAAACATCACCCAGACACACTGCCATCTTTTCTGAGCCACAGATCATTTGAAATGGACTAAGGCAAAGTGGGAAGCTGTTTTAAGCTGAGAAAAAACCCAATTTTAAATTGGTTTTAGAAAACATGGACATCTATGTAGTCCTCAGAACTAATCTGGCTTGTTATCAGCCCTCAGTTCAAAAACCTGCATCTCTGATGGTATGGAGGGCGCACTGTACAATTGGCTAAGCAGTTGGCAGCTTGCACATCTGGAAAGGCATCATTGATGCTGAAAGGAATATCCAGGTTTTAGAGCAACATATGCCCCCAACCAGGAGATATCTTTTTCAGGGAATGTCATACATATTTCAGCAAGACAATGCTAAGCTGCTAAACTGCATCTCTTACACAACTTTGTAGTAAAAGATTCAAAGTAGACACCTCTGACCAACTGAAAAAATTTGGCAAAAATGCAAAGAAGACCCAGGACTGTTAAAGAGCTGGAATCATGTATCAGACAAGAACTAGTAAAACAAGAAGGAATGCTACACAGTGTTAAACATGGCCCTGTCCCAACTTCTTTGAGTAGTTGCTGCCATTGTTACAAGATAAATATATATTCTTAGTGCTTATTTTCTGATTAGATTGTTTTATGTATTTTAATAATAAAGGCCTTTATAAACCAAGGCCAGATGTGAGAAAGAACTAGGTCAGAGGGTGACTGGTCGCCTTAGCAACCAAGGCTTTAGTAAGGGGAAGTTAAGAGACAGGAAGTTTAGTGCAGAGCTGCAGAGGCATATTAATAAAATACAGGAAACCAGATAGAAAAAGCGGAACTAAGTAATACACACACACACACACACATTAGTCAGACCAGAAGGAGTTGTTTTGATCGAACCTATGTGTGTCTGTGTGTGACGTATAGCAGAACTATATATACGTATTTTGGCTGGCAATGCTTTTAGACCTGGGGGTGCGTGCTCGTGTCTACAGTTCTCCGTTTCCGGAAATGTACAATAAAGATGATTTTTTGAGCTTTGACCACTCTGAGTCGGAAGTCTTTCTCGCTCGCTAAAAGAATTCGAAAGAACCGAATTTAATACCATCAAATTCAGAATGGCCTTATTTTTTTCTTGAAACGGTGCATTTTCTCAGCTTAAACATTTGATGTGTTTTCTGTGTTGTACTGTGAATCACACAGCATCCCAACTTTTGAGGTATTGGGGTTGTACTCTAATGAGTTACTTTTCACAACACGTAATGATATGAAATAATGGATTACTTTTAAATGGCAGGAGTCTCGTATATCATCAAGTACTTTTCAAAGTCGAGTTTAGAAAACACTGCACAGGGCAACATTGGCATTACTTTACAGTCATGTTTCTGTTTTCTTGATGTTGGGCTCTGCCAACCCTTGGCTCATGATTCTTTAGCTGCTGAAGATTTCTCTATTTTCACCAACTTATGGCCAACTTTGTCTTCTAGCTAAAATGCTCTGGATAACTGGATAATCATTGCAAGGAGAGAAACAACTCCCACTCACTGTCCTGTTACTTGTATATAAACTTTACTGAAAGTACAATGTTTTGGCCCTTAGACCTTTGTCGGGTATCTGAGAGACTATGAAACTGCCAGATACATATGGCCAGCACTTCCTCGGGTGAGGCCAGAAAGTTGAATTTCCAGTAGAGTTAAGTATTACAAGTAAAAGTACATTACACAGGCGTTTTGTCTTCTCTTGCCTATGAATATTTCCTCCTACACTTCTGTTTTGAAGAAACTGACTGCATGAGCCTTTCCGTCAAAATGTTTCGATGAATACCTTAGTCGAAAGTTTCGATATCCCGCACAAAGCACACTCTCTTTTTGATATCGCCATCCCAAAACAGAGGCGCTCACTACTCGTTACGCTAACCAGCACAGATCATAATCTATGAGCTTAAACATCTGAGAACACAGGCACCAACATTCTGTCAGGGAGCCTTTCTGGTACCACTTTTTGGCATTCCCTCTCTCCATCTGCCAGGTCTCGAGCTAGCAAACACTAATGCAAATCTACAAGTGTAAATAAAAATTCATAATCTCCTCTAATGCGATCACTGAATTACTGTAGTGCATTAAAACTTTCACTGACAAATCTTAAAACAGGAACAAAAGATGGTTTTATTCATAGTGCAGGGATGCCGAACTAATTTCATATCGCGGGCCACATCCAGCCCATTTGATCTTATATGGACCAGATCAGTGAAACCTCGCCTTCCTGTCAACGTACAGAAATGTAACTATACCTTAAATCAATGAAAAATCCTAATATAAGAAAAAGAAGAGCGATTTCAACAGTATGTCTGACTTTTTCTACACAATAAAGAAATGCTGTAGAAAATAAAAGAAAACTTTTAGCATGACTAACTGGGCTTAAATTATAAAACATAAATGTGCCCATCCAGTGGGCCAGATTGGAGTCTTCACCAGGCCAATTCTGGCCCCTGAGCCTTATATTTGACACCCCCTATCATAGAGGAACCTTTCATTAAAACCTGCAGCTTGGCGATGCTGAGCATTTTGACTGACATGCCCAAGAAAGCACTCGTATAAGAGGAACAAACTATAAAAGAATAGATGAAGAAGAATGACATCAAGATTGCGACGAAAACCAGTTTCTAACTGAGCTTTGGGATTGTGACGCACAAGTCAAATCAATCCTTTATTCACATCACTTATGAAAATAATCATACTAATTCATACGCCTGTTTGGTGCATTTGTTGGCATCAGTGATGCATAATATCTCCTCATATTATCAATAGATTCCTATGGGTCGCACGACCATTTTTTACTTTTGAATAAAACAGCTGCCTGTATAATTTGACCAAATTACATTGGTAGCACAAACGAAAAACTCACTTTTGTTTCCTTGAAAGTGTGTGAGTGTGTGTGTGTGTGTGTGTGCCCCCAGCGGCAGGGCAAGCTGCGTGTTCCAACCCAGGTAATAACCTACATTGAGGAAGTCAGCGGAGGCGGCAGCCCGCATTAGTAAGCACACACCGGAGCAACATAATGAAGCGTCTGGAGTTTTGTATTCTATTTGTGAACAGAACATGCCTATTGTAGGTGAATGACAAAATTAATAGGCAGAAGCAACTCCCAACTGAGACCCAGCGAATAATGAGGTGTAAATCAGTCTTCAGTCAGTCAGCAAGCTGTGAGAATGTGTGGAGGCAGGAGGAAACAGTCCCATGCACAACACACATATACGCAGCCTGCACACACATATACACAGACACACACACATGGCCTGCATATTGTTTTCGGGTTTCTGTTTCAACAGCATATAAATGCCGAAAGACTTGTTATCCATGCATATGGTTGATATTTCCGGTTCAGATTGCAGAATGCACTGGGGTCAAAGGAAGGGTACATCCTGGGCTGCCAATAAGTTCTTAGCGATTCCTCCCTAACCTGATTTTGTTTTTCTTTTAATGAATTCCTAAAGAAAGCCAGAATACAAATGCAGAACATGTCAGCTTCACTTTTTGAACCCAGAGCTCTCTTCTGTTGAGGCGACCATCTTATGCAACAAGTGCGCAGTGTGGTTAGAAATTCAGTACTGTAAAACCGTAAAACCACATGTGCTTTGTGTGTATGCGAGGCTTACTTTTTCTGCAAGATCCTTGGATGCAAAAATCTCCTGTTGGCAGAAAAGAAGAAAAGAAAGCAAAGAAAGAAAACGTCAGGCACTTTTGTTTTCTTCAATTCATATTTGAGCATGACCATGACCACCATGATTTTCACCTTAATGACTTGATTAGCTAATATTAGGCCATATTGACTCAAACACATTAGCATTTTGGCGCTGGTGTGATAACATTCTTACCAGAGCCTGATTTCCTTCTCAAATTTGTTTAATCTACATTATTATTATGGTATGTTTCTAGTTCCTTTTAATTCCTGTGCTTTGTTGCTATAAGTAACCAAATGCCCTCAAAAATCACAGGGCTCTACATCATATGACATTTTTTCTTTTTAGGGGCAGCATAGAGAAGCTTCTGTTTTCCTATTGCTTGTCCGGCGCATCCCCGTAAATTTTTGTTACCATTACAATTCATTGCATCAGAAGAAGAACAAAGGAAGATGGAATAAGGGCCATCTTGGTTGCACACATGGGTCATTATCCTTTATTCTTTATTTTTGGTTTTTATGAAAAAGAAAAGGAGATGAAAGAAGATGAGTAAAGTGAGAGAGAAAGCAAACGCTGTAACTCTGGAGCCTTGGGGTAAGTAAAGAGATGGACCCTGCTGTGCACAGTATAAAAAAAAGTCAGACAAAATAAATAAGTAAAAACAGCCAACAAAAGAGGGATAGAGGAAGCACAGAACGCTGAGCGGAAACAACCTGTTCCAAGATGGAAAGTTGGGAGGTGAACAATAAGAAAGCATGTCAGCAAAGGGAAGGGGGGAGAAGTCATTTTTACAGCTGGTGTTGGACCTCATCATAAAAAGTCCAAGAGATACACGATGGGGCCCTGGAAACGAAACACAAAGGACTATTGAGTCTATTGAGGACTAGACGACCTTTCGGGGGTTCTGGGTTGAAAGCAAGAAAAAGAGGTTTCCAGTGGTCAGAGATAAGAAACACTGAGGGGGAGATTTGTTATACTTCAGAAAGGCAGTACCTGCTGTGACCCCATGCCTGTGTGGGTTCACTCCAGGCACTCTGGCTTCCTTTCACAGTCCAAAGATATGCATTATACTGGAGGTTAAGTGGTGATTTTACATTTGGCGTAGGTGTGAATGTGAGTGTGAATGGTCGCTCTTTCTTAGCCCCGACAGACTGGCAGCCTGTCCAGCATATCACCAGGGTAAGGGGAGGTTATCCAACTGAGATTTCAGGATATGATAAAGGACATAATCGGGATATTATTTTTAAAAGAATTAACTGGTCATTACAAAGTCTTAAAGCTCGCTAAATACAAAACCAAATGACATATTACACCATATCATTATTTATTTCATGAAAATAAACAATAATGTACAATAATGTTATAGAAGCAACTGTTGCTGGGCAGCAGTCTTTAAAGGGTTATAAGCAAATTTCCAAACAATTTGACAACCATGATTCTAAAGTGAGAGAGCATTCCCAAGTGAAAAAAATTCCCATCTTCCAAGGAGTGATCATCACACTAACTTCACCCCAAAGTCAGGCATTGCTCAACGAAGCTCCAATAGCCAAAGAGCTACAGTCCACAGGCCTCAGTTAGCATGTGTAATGTTAAAGTTCGAAAAAGACTTAACACGTATAGCATGTTTGGAAGGGTTGCAAGGAGAAAGCATCTCTCTTACAGGAGCATATCAACATGGCTTAGGTTGCAAAGTTGCATCTAAAACAACCACAAGACTTTTGGAATAATGTCCTTTGGATAGATGAGAACAAAGTGGACATGTTTGGCCATAATGCAAAGCACTTTGTTTGGTGAAACTCAAATGTCAGTACTAACACCTCTTACCAACTGTCAAGCATGGTGATGGAGGCGTGACGATTTGGGCTCTAGACACCTTACAGTCAGTGAGTCAGCTAAAGCTTTGCTGAAATTAGAAACTAGACAATGATCCCAAGCACAGCAGCCAATCTACAACAGAATGGCTGAAAAAGAAAAGAATCAAGGTCTAGCAATGATCCAATCAAAGTCTAGACTTCAACCTGATTGAAATGCTGTGGTGAGATGTTAAGAGAGCTGTACATTAAAAAATGCCCACAAATGTCAATGAACTGAATCAAGATTGTAAAGAAGAGTGGGACTAAATTCCACGGCATTGTGTTAAGTTATACAAAAAGCTGATTAGTTCAATATACTGCTAAATGTGGTTCTAGAAGGTACAGAATCAGGGGTTTACTTAGTTTTTCATGCACTGCATCTGCATTTTGGCTCAGTTTTTGTTAAATAAACAATGACATGTGCAATACTGTTGTTGTTTATTTCATGCTGTATTTAACTAATCTTAAGAGCTATATTATTTTTAAATACGCCTTGATATATAAAAGAAGGCGACTGTCTTTTTATCCTTACCGCATAACATAATGAAAGAGGCATTCCAGTATACAGATTTGGACAGTTCTTGGACGAGTTTTGTGTTAAATATTTCATTCCACATGCATGAAGAGTTGGAACAAGCTGAGCTAAAGCAAATATATGCATAAATCAGATGTGAGGTAGGGAAGGAACAGAATTTTTTTCAATTTTTTTTAAGTTTTGCTTAAAAAACAAACAAACATAATGATCATAAGAAATGCTCACTTTGACGATCTAAGCTGGGTTTCTTTCAATAGCTTTATATTCATATTATGCCTCTGTTACCTGAAATCTTTGTCCAGTCTTTGTCCTTAAAAAGCACATAAACACACCAAAAAATAGGCCAAAAGCTACACAGAAAGCAATTCGGCCATCAACGGTTTTTGTCACAAAAGGCTGAGCCATGCTAAGTGCTAAGTGACATAACTTTGCAGGTCCTCAGAGCCACGGTGTACAACTTTTACTCCAGCCACTAAAACAACTTTCATGTTTAGAAGTAGTAGAAGGCTATTTGTAGATGAAAAAGAAAGGAATCTACATCTATAGAAGTTGTTTTTCGAGTCTCTTCACATACGCCAAGGTTAACTTGCTGTCTCTCTGTTAATCTAAGGTTAATGCTTGCTCTGGTATGCATCAATAAAATCTGGCTCACACACTGGAATCTTGGATTTCACAGTTTATTTAGTGTGTACAAAAGTGACGCACAGATGAAATTAGAATTACCAGTCTTTGCGCGCTATGCTACTATATTTAAAAAACAAAAAGAGTGAGAGAGGACGGGTACAGAAGAGATAAAAACATTAATCATAATAAGACTAAATGCCTTGTTACCTAAAAGCAGTCAGTCTACGAGAACTTATAAAAGCAGAAAAGGCGAGAAAGAGTGAAAGGTGAGGAAACCATCTATGGGACTGATTACTGTCTTGAAATCTGCCAGAGTTTAAAGTTAGCACCCCACAGGACAAACACCAGGCCCTAATGAATAGATAATTGGATACAGATCCCATTAATATGAATAATAAAACAGGCAGCTGTGAAAACAAAAATAAATTGCCTATATGTTACTGGAAGATCTTCCACATATCAAGTGATATTAAAGCTAGAACAAAATTTTTTTTTGAAAAGTATTGTGACAATTTGAGGAAAAAATGGCTCCCATGTGTTGCATAAGGCTCTATTTGTCATGCGTTGGACACTGCTCACAGACACTTTGAACAATTGCTACCAGCAGACTTTATTGAACAGAAGTCATAGAAAATGACAAAATGATAAAGACTACTGCAGAGCAGAAAACATGTTGTCCATGGTGGAGCTTCAACGGAGAACAACAAAGCCATTTGGTACAAGTCCTGCTGGCCAGCGTTTGCTTGCCAGCAGGAGCATCTCAGACAGCTCAAACTGCCTGAAGAACAAAGCTTTAGCCAAGTGTATGTCTGTGTTTGTCTGTGTTATTTCTATGCCTGATGGGAGGTGGGGGTGTGTGAGATAATTCACGATCCAAGATTCAAGCGTTTGGGTTTTTTCCCCCCTTCATTTTGTTCCTAGAGTAAAGTGTTTGTCATTGGTATTAGAATTACTTGGGCATAAGAAGCGAATCTGCCGTGTACGGTAATTGGTGCATGTGTGTCTCCTTAGAGTTTCCACATGACATCGAGTCATTATCCTAATGTCCACCTGGAGGGCAAAATGAGGCTTTCCTCCATTTACTCTGCCATAGTTCTTCAGTAGCCAAATCGCATACATGTTTTCTTTGGTGGGTCATTTAAACTGACGTTCGACAAATAACATACATAGGTAGGAGAATAAGTGGAGGGATTTTCCTTTTCCACGTGATAAGTTCAAGTGGACTTCCAGCAGGAACATCTTGTTGACTCTGTTTTTTTTTTTTGGCTTTTTCTTCTTCTGAGAGGTGATTACAATATTTTCTGGACAGTAAGACGATACTAAAACAATGCTGACTTGTCATCTAAATCATCATTATGGTTAAATCTTGAATTAATGTTAGAAAATACAGTATAGAGTAGTAAGTGTAGAGTAGGTGGCAACAACAAGGTTGAAAAGTCCTAAATTTATAGTTAAAGCTATTATCATTTGGACTATTCCATTTCACCCCTCTCCCAATGGTGCATCCCATTTGTCCACTATTGAAAAGTCATTGATTTATAGTTGACAGGGTATTTAAAAAACCATGGTAAAGGACATTACTGCATCTCCTCTATAAATACATCAGATAAGGACTCACTTACATTTTAATGCTTGAATTGTGCAGTGACACATACTGTAGATGTGTGAGTTTCACTATTAGACTCTTCTAAAGTGTCATTAACTGAAGTTTGCTTGCAAATATAACTTTGATGTCACGATTATGTACAGCAGAGCTCAAGAAAGAGAGAGAGCGCCAGAGAGCGCAAGAGGAAGACAGACTCACATTAACATACATTAAGTAAAAAAAAAAAAAATCAAAATCTGAACAAAGTATGCTCCTTTCATACTTTTTTCATGTTTTATTCACTTTATGGTTTTGTAATGTCTTTTGTAGATGTGGTGATTACAAATGGTGGCAGTGACAGTCTGAGAAATCTCCTTGAGAGACAATGCAGGAGTGAATTCACTAAAACCTATGATAATGTTGATTTAATAAATTAAATACATTTGTACAAGTAGTACAACATTTTGAAATATTATCAGTAACTTGCTATTCTTGCATCAGTTGAAACACCACTGAAGTCCTGTTGATCTTTAGTAGTGGTGTCCACATGGTTTATAATTGCCAGGTCTGTGCTGCTGTTCTGTGATTATTGTGTAATTATTATTTTTTTATCTCTAAACAGCTAGAAATTTCTCGCTTTGTGTTTGTGCATCGGTAGTCTTACCTGGTTAAATGTGTTGTCCAACAGGTCGTTTTCAGCAGCACGGCGGCTCTTGGGAGCATCAGGAGGGCACTGCAAGAGAGCAAAGACAAGATTTAGATCGCTACGGTTTAAATTTCTGCTTTGGGTAGGATGTAAAATTTGGATAAAATCATATTTCACCAACTTTAAGAGACGTTTGGGATAAATCCCTTCTGATAAGAAGAGTTCACATTCAAATAACATAATAGTCACTGACTTTGTGCGTAGAAACAAAAAAATCTCTCTTATTTAGTTGCGTTTAAAGACGCTGCAACCTTCATGGGTGTGCATATACAAATATGTATGTGCTCCTCCACTTCTCATTTCAAATTTAAACGCCGCTTGGAGGAGGCCCTGCAGCACACACGCCTTGAGCAAAGGAGAAGAGGTTTTCGTCTTCAAACCCTCTAATCAATTTTACAGGATCCAATCCCTCCTCCAGAGGCCTCTGCATTTTCAAACTTCTGGAGGAGCTTCTCACCCTGTTTGTATCCCTCCCATGAATTCATCTGGTAATGAAAAAGCCACATATGCATGCACGAAACGACACATAAGCACAGACAACCCTGGAGAATTGCTACAAAAAGTTGGGTGAATTCGTGAAATACCTTCAGCTTAAAAATAAACTCTGAACTGGCTGTTTGCAATTCTTCCCATGAACAACTGCTTGCTCAACACACTTTTATGGGGTTTTCAGTCCAATGAATCTGTTTTCTATTTGATAAGGTGCTTGTCTGAAGTTTGCAAACAATAACTGCTCAAAAACACAGAAGAAAAGAGGTAGACAGGCAAGACAAAGACAAAGAACTATAAAAACAATGAAACAGAATAGAAAATGGCTTCTGGAAGGTGCGACAAGGAACGTGAATGATCGAAAACGGCTTTTAGTCACGCCTTAAGCTAATAATATTGGCAAATCACGTTTTATGTGCAAATAACCAAATTAAATTCTTGTCGATTAACATATTATAGATTCAAACAAAGTTTCTGGAGCAGAATTACGACAATAATCTTAGTCAAACAGCTGATGGAGTCCTATAAAAATACGGGCTTCCTGCATGCCATGATCTACAGCCAAGTTTTTTTCTTCCTTTCTGAGCACCAAAAATAAGTGGAAGGGGAAAAACAGCACAAAGCATTATAAAGACAAAGCATTGCCGATTAACAAAAAAACCCATAAAGCCTCAAGAGAAATTGCAGAGACTTTTTTTATGGTATTTAATTTGGATAATGCAGACTCAGCTTTTCTTGCAGCTGTTTAACAGTAAAAGCTATCCAACAGATTACTTTTACTGTCATGGAGCTGCGACAAGTGCTGAGTTACAGTCACTGGGGCTCAGTTCAGCTCAGCTTTAGTTTAACAAAAGTAAGAGTCTGCTCCAAATTTACATTCAGTCAGGTTTACAAAACAACACTATTTTACTTTATTTGAATTTTTAATGAACTTCGGGTTTAAACAAGCCAAAGACCTTCAAACAGAAATAACAGCATTATACTGCTAACACAATTTTGGCTCTTTGCGAGCATCTGCACAGACAGCATGCTAACTCAAAGCTAGCCAAGAACCCAGAATTCTGTTAAAGCTGAGTGTATGCTAACACCAGCCGAGCAGCCAGATCCTCATCTTCAACAGGTAACAAAAGCAGTGATGAACAGTCAGGCTTGCAGCCTCTATTTCTGTGGTGACTGCTTTAAAGTTTTTGTGCCCCAACACTGGTCTAATTCGATAGTGTAGAGTTAGGCTAGCTCTTTTGTGCGCTAAGCAGCTCTTTTTTATGCTAAAGTAGGGCATGCTGTAAAGTGCACGTAGACGCAGAAAGAAAGCAAAGAGTTTCCTAAAAAGCTAAACTTTTCATTTAAACTCTTTGCTATTAGTCTCTGCTCCAGACAAAGTTATAGTTGCTGGTAAAGAGAGTAAGGGTTTCCTCTCTCACCCGTGCCCCAGGTATTTCACAGCAGGCCTCGTGCATGGCAAGCGAGGGGTCGCAATACAGCACTGCCTGCTGAATATCCATCTGCAAAAAACAGAGACAGACAGAGAGAGAGAGAGAGGATAGTAAATATGGTGCTGGATGTGGCGGTGTCTAAGGGTACTTTGCTTTGTTTATTTTATTAAGAACATCAAGTGTAAATGAGGCAGTAAACATGGCTGAGAGTCAATTAATTTCTCATTAATGTAAAGCAATGGGAAATCACTTCATCAGATGCTTCCTGTGAATGTCTGCGGTTGCGTGAGAGTGTGCATGTGTTCCCCCCTGAACTGACGAAAGACCTTTTCTGTTTTCCCAGCTAGGCCGGTTAACCGATCATTAAATTAAGTGTCCGGATTACTGGATCTATTTAGCACTAATAGTCTCAATTCACTACATATATTCGCTTAGGTAGGCTTATGTTATTAAATCAGGACTCATTGAGATTGTCTTAAAGGAATGAATACCTTATGGGTGTAAAACACATGCACATACACATAAATATAAGCTTAAACGTCTATGATTTCAGTTGAAAGGCATTTATGGGAGGATGGTAGGGAATGTCTTTTTTCCTGGATAAATGCTTCGATAAAGTGGTGAAATTCTAAATGTCAGGGGTCTACTGTGTTATATTACTCAACTGTGCTCTAGGATGCCCTCATCTGTGGCACTAACCTCAACCTGGCTCATTCATAACGCCTCTGAAACAGTTTGTTCCTCATACAGAGAGACTAAAGGTCACCATATGCTCAAATAGTAACTTGAGATGACATTTACGTTGCAAACCTTAATCTTAATCAAAAGCTCTTCAACAGTCAAGACCGTGAAGTCAAGCGTGTGATATTTCTTTGCCTAATGTACCTCTATTTTCCCAGTAGACCATTTTTAAAAGCATGAAATGGCCAAGCACTAGCTAAAAAAAACTCTACCCTTGGCAAACCTTGGGCTTTGCTTGCATTTGTATTGAATATTTTAGGGGAGTAAAAAAAACTAAATTTAACCTGTGATCGATACCTTCTATAAACAACAAGACTTCATTTTTTGGGTGGAAAAAATGTTCCAATCTTGCTTAATTCACAACACTGAAACACGCTCAGGAGGCTCAAAAGGACAACTGCAAACTCTGGTAACTGGTGTGTTTTAATCTGGCTTCGAGTTCTGTCGACCACTTTATTTTAATCAATGTGCTGGCGGCAGATTGCACCGCTCTCGATTTGTTTTGCACCCAGCTTTGTGAAAGAAGCCTCACTGTTGAAATTGGGAGCACCTAAGTCACGCCACAGAAGAAAAAAAAACAGATCACGTCGCTCCAGTTTCTGCATATTTATACACCGAGTTTGAGGACTGTTTTAAAATATGGCTAAGGCTTTCCACAGTCAGGCTCTCGGTTACTTTGCTGATATTTTAATCCCTATAGAGTCCTCTGGCAGAAGCCTCCTGGTTTTTTCCAGCCACTCACTTTGTTACTCGGGGTGAATGAGACCTTGCTGTTCGTGTCTCAGCATTGGAGCTTTCTGCCTGAGCATCCCAAGTAAATCAATAGCAGCTTTTAGGGTTCCGCTCTGTAAAACCAAGCGAGCACTGAATGTTTAGCCCAAATGTGGCCCTATTTTATGGGTCTCATTTGGTCTTAACTTATAACGCTGACTCAGATTGTCTAACTCTGCCAAAGGTCTGCCTGATATGGGCCAGATGTTAGATATGTTGCAACCATTTGGGGCACATCTGGCCCACACACCATTTGATAGTGCCAGATTAGCTCTAAATGTATCTACTATCTAGGAAGTGTCTTTACTGAGGTTTTCCTGTTAACTATACATGTAAGTTTTTTATATCCTGTGTGTTTATGATTTTCTGTATTTTTTTTAAATGTCTTCATTGTTTAGTCTGTTGTTTATTCTTGACACTATAAAAATAAAATTATTATAATTTTTATTAATCTCATACTTGCACAGCCCCAGCATCTGACGCCCGAATACCCAGCAGAGTGTGTCCATCAGAGGGAAGGGCTCCTCTGGGCTCCAGGGGTTTGGTCTCAATTGAGCTGCAATCCACATGGAGGGAAGCAGCCCCGTGTTGGACACTGAGGGCCAACTTGTGCCAGTGCAGATCCATCAAGGCTTCCACTCCGTCTCCGGTGAAAACACAACCCACCAGGTCCGCTGAAGGGTTTGCCCCTCTGGCTCGAAAGGACAGGGTGCGATCTGGGCCGCTGACGTCTACGGAGAGCTGGGTTTTAGTTGGAGGCAAAGAACAGGATGAATGAGGTGGCATTGTACCAGTTAAACTCAAAATAATGCAAATAGGTAAAAAAAAAAAAGTAGTATATCTCAAAGTGTTTGACTGGCAGTGGCTTCAACAAAGTTTAATACAGTACGTACACGTGATTACCACCTAACAAACCTGTACAATTGACTAGCAAAGATACGGTAAAGGGGAAAGACATATTAATTACACACACAAGCAGTACAGCCAATCAATCACTGCTAATGAGGCGACTTGGCCTCCATCCATCATACACGCCAAGTATTTAAATCTGGCCTCCAACTCTTAGTGATTATCGGGACTCCGAGGGACTCCAGTGCTTCATCATGGAACACAAGTGAATAACAATGAAGGTGAATGAAAGAGGAGAGTGGGAGATGATCGAAAGAAGACTGACAAAGAGACAGGGAGCAAAAGAGAGGGTATCGGATGAAAAATACGAGGGGACAAAAGGCGTATGGAATGAAAGAGGGGGGAGAAAATTGAAAAGATGTCACAAGAGAAAAGAAATCGAAAGGGAAAGTGGATGACTATGCAAGAGAGAGATGAGCGGCGGAGAGAATGAAAAGACAAAAAAGTGAGAGGGATAAAAAGGTGAAAGATCAAGGGAGAAGCAAGTAATGAGAGAACAGAAGGAAAGAGAGTAGTGAGGGGGAGGAGAAAGTGTAAAACTGAGGAAATGATGAGTGAGCCGCACCTGTGGATATCCCTGCGCATCCGATATCTGAAAGAGGTAGATGGTGTCTCTCAAGGCAGCCTTCTTTAACGCCAGGGTGAAGACCAGAGTGAACTCCTCTGGCAGGCCATGGGGGAACACCTGGCTGGAGCACAGAAGTTCAGAAGGGTCAGATACAAGATACTCCTCTATTCACAAGAGCCGCAAACTGTGAAGCTGCACACAGAGAATGATTAAAGAGGGACTTCTCCAATTTTATACTAAAAGCTCATGGGGAGTGCTAGCCTCTCACACTTTAGAGAACTCACTGAGAACCAGTAACAAAAAGTATTTTTAAAAAATAAGAAAATAGCTAAACTACAAAGAGCTTGTGCTACAAACTAAAAACATAAAGTTTAAAGTTATAATGTGTTTTTGATGTTTTTTGGGGGCATTACTCTCTTTATTGGAGGAGAAATGAAAAAGGCAGAAAACACAGGCAAAGAAAAACTAGAATATTCAGGGTTTAGGAGTCTATGAAGAATGAATAGAAAACTAAAACTACAGTCATACGTTCTCCCAGTGATTGCTAACAAAGATATTATGAAGTCATTCCATTGTTTGGGGAAATAGATTTGTATCCAGTGCTTTTGGTGCTCATCAGGCAGTAAAGGTTTGGATGTCTCAACTTCCTTTATATCAGATTTTGAGACACAAACAGTTCTTATCATTTGTATGCTGATGATTTTCTTCTTTATATCACTTTTAAGCCTCGATGTGTTTTAAAGCTTTAATTGCACGGAATTGTTTGAACTGTATAAAAGCCTGGATGTTATGTAATTTTCTTCAGCTGACTGAGAATAAAACAGAGATCCTCATGTGCACCTCTGCCAGCCTAGTCCCCCAGGTCCTTAGAAATCTGGGTTCGCTCTCCTGTTATGTCCTGTTTATGTTATGTATTAGAGACCTGGGAACGACTGTTGATGAGAACCAGATGTTAGGGTTGGTTTGAATGTTAAGGCTTTAGTTTGTTCTTGTTTTCATCATCGGAGAACTATAATACATTTTCATCCTATTATATCCAGATTCTCCAAACATTCTCACATGTCACCTCTGCTGATATTACTGCAATTGCTCTGCATCAAATTTAGAAATTAATTCAAAGTTCTGCTATTCACTTTTTAGGTTCTGCGTAAAGTACCGACATGTATTAACAAACTTTTAAAGCCATATGTCACCAGCAGGACTCTCAGGTCCTCTGATCAAGGCTAATCATCCATACTGAAATGTAGATTAAAAACTAAAGGTGATGGAGACATTGCAGTAGTGGCCCCCACTCTCTAGAATTCTCTCCCCTCCAGTTTATTTTCTGTGAGCTTATCTGTGTATGCATTCAAAGGCAGCTGAAGACTCATCTTTTTAAATTGGCATTTGGGTAGCATCCACACATTTTCTATCATTTATCCGGGTTCCGTTCGTACAGGCAACAGCCTAAGCAGAGAAATCCAGACTTCCCTCATCCCAAATCTTCTAGTTCACCCGAGTAGTTCCCAACCCAGAGTCATAATCTCTCCAGCATCCTGCATCTGCCTCAGAACAGGACAGAAGTCTCGCCTCACTTAGTAGTCGTCCAGAAGGCATTCCAGTCAGTAAGGTAAGGTAAAGACCATACAATAATAGAAAGGAAACCCCAACAATCAGATGACCCCTATGAGAAAGTACATGGCAACAGTGGGAAGAAAACACTCTATATTAACAGGAAGAAAACTCCGGCACAACCAGACTTAGCGAGGGGCAGCCATCTACCAGTTGGGGGTGATTGTCCCAAGTTCATGAAAACTGCTTGAGTCACTTAAACCTGCACCAGTCAAACAATAAGCTAATAATGGCTTCATGTGTGATGTAAAACCTGCCTTCTCAGGGGAAAACCTGCTGCTTAACCTTTTCAAGCCAACACATCTTATGTACTATGTGGCCTCTGAGTGAACTGAAAATCTAACACGTGACGTGAAGTGTCACATAGAGCCCCCAAAACAGATAGTGGTCTAATAAGTCTTAGCAGATCTCTATAAATATATTCTCTATATGAATATGGAGGAACAATGACCTAAACTCATTGGCCAGTAAGGAGTTAGTTTGGAGAGCAGAAAAGGGAATGTAGTTACTGTACTGCAGCACCACTAAATAATTTGCATGTATAGAAATATTTATAGGTGTGTACACTAAGTGTATTTATGGGTTACGAATATATGTACCAGCCTACTGATGGTTACTGTGTGTTATTTGCAAAACACGTCTTCACATGAAGACAGTCAGTAACCAGAGAGTTGCCGTCTCATTTAATTGGGCTTTTACTCGCAGGGACAAATCTTTGGGCTCATATATCTTTCCTTCACGTCCTCATGAGCACAGAGTAACAAAGTAATCCTGTGTGTGTTTGTGTATTTACACACTCCTGTGTGAGTCCTGTCCTTTTCCATGCATGTTTCCATTACGTTTCTATTTTTTTCATCTGTTTTTTTTTTTTTTTGCACTATACATTTTGTGACTGAAGTACAATGCAAAGCCCATGTGTTACCCTTTGGCATTAATTTTCATAGCAGATACAGTCCGGCAAGCCTCATCTCTCAGTTGCTGGTCAAGGGCACCTAAGCACATAAATATAATACACACACGCGCACACACGCATTCACTGCTTGGAAGTGTGCAGATGTATTGAGAGATGAAGGAGCAGCTGGTTTCCCCTTCCTAGAAGTGGGGTGACAGTGATTTATAACTGAGGAAAGATCCAAGGGAAAACAGCCAACTACAGGATGTCAAAACAAAGCGAAGATGAGTGGAAGAAAAGGGTGATAAAGAAAAACACATGAAAGAAAGCGAGTAAAAGATGAGAGAGTAGAAAACTTACAGCAAATTTCTTGGTACAATATGAAAATGCATGAGAATTTGCCTTTAACTAATCCGCACATAGGTAGAGATAATATATAGGAAACTCTGGGGTCGACACAGATTGTGGAAATGAAATGGAAAAAGCACACACAAGAAAAAGAAATAGACAGGGAAATGGAGAGGAGAGACAGAAAATCCAATGTTGAGAACATAGTTGTTTTGCTGTCGATTAGTGACATGAGCTGCAGGGCACAAAAGCACTCATAGTACTGAAACTATTGACTTTTAAGTTGGAAGTACTGCAACTTGGCCTATTATGTTCAGGGTCAGACATATACACACAAACATGCAACGGGGAGATAAATCACTCACTGCGGGGCCCAGCAGATTCAGATCGAGACTCTTCTAACTCTGAGAGAAAGTTACTTGTTAAAAAAACAGAAAAGAGAGCGAGAAAGAGGAAGGCGGCAGAAGAAAGTCTCTGTGAGCCAGAGAGGCACAGGGGAAGATGGGAAGAGGAAATCTAATGTTGAAATAGCAGATCTCTAGTTTAAGATGAGAATATCACCTGGAGAGGAATACAGACACCCTTGTATTGGGTTCTAACTGTGCTGGAATCAATTGCTTTCAGTGGAGAGGACTTCTATCCCTGATGGCATTATACACAACTAAACGTAAGGAATTTTAAACAGCTAGAACCTGACGCACACACACAAAAAGGGAAAAAGCACAATTTCAAGTTATAGCGGACATATAATGTTACTTTTCCCTTGAATGCTAACGTTAGCATGCTTGAATTTCCACAATGACAATGCTTGCATGCTGATTTTACAACTGAAGCTGATAGGAAAATAAAAAAATAAAAGCTATCACAATCCTTCTTGAGAGGACAGTCAATATATGATTTAAATTTCATCAATTCCATCTATCCGTGAGTGGAGAGTTTTCTTTCAGAACCACAAATGTCAGTGTCTTGCGTTAGCTGAAACGCCAGGGGATTACCAACATCTTTAGGATTGATCCTCTGGGCACCTTGGCTGCCTCTACAAATTTGTATCAGATGATATGTCAGTCAATTTGACAGCTGCCAGACATTTCACTAAAAGCAAGATACGTCTTCCTGCTGGTAGAGCTAGAGGGTAAACCAAGGTGATCAGTGGAGCAATTAGAATATATTCTCTGGAGACCACAAATGTCTGTAAAAGTTTACAGCAATCCATCCTGTAGTTTCTGAGATGTTTTGGTTCAGACCTAAGCGGTGGAACAACCAATCAACATATTGAATAACTGACAGACACTGACATCCCCAGTGGCAGGTGGATAGCACTGCTAATAAATTATGTTCCAGAGCCCCGCCCCCATTTGGAAAAATGAAATTTAAGCTGCTGCAGAAAGTTTGATTTCGAGAAGAGAAAAAAGATAAAATCGTACACAGTAAGAGTGTTACGGAGAACAACAGCTATAAGTATACATGTCTCTCCTTACTGAGTTATCCCAAATCTGCCTTTTTTCTTCAAAAATACAGCTGCTACTTATCTTTGCTCTTTTGCTCTTTCATGAGCCCCATCACTTCAATCTCTTGATCTTAATACTGTAAATTTGTAACTACTTTCTTTTTAATAAGAGCAGCATCAATTTTTAAATTAAACTACAAATTGTACCACTCCTGCTGGGTGATGGTGAGTCTCAAATTCGTTAAACGCATCTCATTTCTGACTTAACTAGCTTCCACCATGGCCTCATGGAAGCAACCACATTATATTTCTCTGAAATTAAAATGCGTGTGACCAGCTGTGACTGGTGCCCATTTCACTGTCAGCAGACAGCTGAGAGAGGCAGGAGACGAGTAGCTTCGTCTGTCTGTCACTCATTTGCATTAGCTTGGATTAGCCCGGGATACAAAGCAAAACACCACTTTCCAATTACAGAACACACGTCCTTCACTTGAGTCGGCCTCACAGGCAATGAATTAAAAAGCTGTGTGAGTGACAGCGAGTCGGAGCTGGATGTGCGTTGTTTGTTACTTAGTTTTACAAACACCCCGTGCAGCCTGACCTTGCATGAAAAAAGGGGTCAAATCTAACGCAAGATGCCACATCTATGCAGGGCAACACACATACTGTATGCTTGGAGGGACACACAAATACTGTACTGCGAAAAGTCTTGAGACACACCTCATTTCGTCATATTTTGCCAGAACAATGGTAAATAGATGCAGTTATGTATTAAACTACTTCTTCAGCAAGATGGAAATAAAGCACATGAGTAAGAAAACAGTGTTTGAACAATTCTAACAAGTTTGAAAATCGATATTTCGTATGGCCACCTTTATTCTTCGACACAGCCTGAACTCTCTTTAAGCTTTCTCGTAATTTCTTTAAGAAGGCTTCAGAATAGTTCTCCGGGCTTCTTGAAGGACATTTAAAGCTCTTCTTTGGATAGTGGCTGCCTTTTCTTCCATTCCCTGTCAACATGATCCCACACTGTTTAAATAATGTTGAAGTCTGAGTTTGGGGGAGATTAATCCATGACTGATAGGCTTCCAGTGTGTTTTTTCTATCCAGGTTTTACAGCAGTGGCAGTGCGTTAGTGATCACCACCATACTGAAAAATGAAGCTGTTGCCAAAGAGACGCTTTCTAGATGGATTTGCATGACAGATCAAATATGACTTTACTTTTCTCCATTCATAGTTCGACAACTGGCTGCAATACAGCCCCAAACCATGAGAGAGCCTCCACTGTGTTTAACACATACTTCTCGCCTAACCTACTCTGTACATACTATAGATCAGTGGTCCCCAACCCCCGGGCCACGGACTGGTACCAGTACTGGTCCGTGAGTCATTTGTTACTGGGCTGTGAGAGTTGAGGCTCGGGTGTGAAATTCATAAAGGCCAGTCCGTGAAAATATTGTCGGACATAAACTGGTCCGTGGCGCAAAAAAGGTTGGTGACCACTGCTATAGATGATGATTTGAAACTTAGATTCATCACTCCACATAACCTGTTGCCACTGAGTTTCAGTCCAGTTCTCCTATAATTTGACTTTAAGATACTGTTCTTCTGCAGTAGTTAGTTCTTCATGCCTGCTACTTCTTCATTTGTTCGAAATTTTTCAAATTTTCTCAGATTTTGTTAAGAACACGTTGCTGAAATATGGCAAGCTTTTGGGCTAACAGCTCTTTGGGAATTACCTTGTTGTTGCCAAAGTACTCGGCTGTACTTTTATGCCTGTCAGAGCATGTTATCTTTGACATTTTTTGTAGATTTGACTAGAAATGAGAACAAATTATGTGTTTTGCAACTGCATACTAACTTAGTGTCAAAAGAGTTTCTTTTTGAGAATTTATCTGGTATGTGTAGACACAACACTGATTCATTCCTTAAGTGCATTTTTTGCGCTTAAATGATTCATAGATTTGTGTTAAGTGGTTTAACAAACCAAAGTTATTCCTGAAAAAGTGTGAAAAAGCAGCAAATGACCAAAGAAAAACAATCGTGAAGGTTTGTTCTGATGTTCTGATTTGCTCTCATTTATTGGCTGGATTTAACCCTTAACTACATCCTTTAAAGTCTTGTGCACTCGCACTCTTCTTTTCTAAATGTTGGTAACCTGTTCAAAAATCGAGTTGAATGCAGGTTAAAGTCATGAGCAAAAAAATTATACAACCAAATAACAAAGGAGAGAATTAGCATTCGTAGCCATTAGACAATATTTGATCTAGACTTTCTCAGATTTGATTTAATCGTTTAGAGAACCTCATAAATGACAGTGTGTTCTATGTATAGAGCAATGCAAGCAAAATGAAAGGTACCCAGAAGGCAAAGCTGATGTGCTAACATTGATTATTTGCTGTCCCTGTTAAAAAGAAGTCGCCCAGGTAGCGTTCTTCACTGATAAAACTGACAGCGGAGCTCTCGGTGGCATCAAAATTTCAATAATCACAAAATCCCAAACCAGCAGCAGAGAAGAGATGGCGTTCCCATCCTTTCTTTGTATGGTTAGAGGCAAAACAAAAACATCTTGGTATTTCCTCTTTGGCTCCTAAGATGCTGATTTCCCAAGAAGTGACAGTTGTTTTTTTCATTTTTTCTCGCCCCTTTTTCATAAGTACGACTACTCTCCAAGTCTGTGACAAACAATATATGTGACACTTTTAGAACAAAACGTCTCAACCGAAAAGAGTGTTTTGTAGACAGATTTATCGGGCCTTTCAAGTGAGCGGAGCTCACGGCTCGCAGCGCTGGACAGAGTGATAAAATACTGCGCGCTGACCCAATTGGCACGTTGTGAAAAACTGCTTTATCGGTGGGCAGAGAGAAGCTCATCCAGCCGGAAAAACAGCCAGCACAGAACTCTAATAAGCAATTTTCACACAATTCCAAACACAGTCTACACCCGACTGCTGTGTAATA
Organism: Oreochromis aureus; assembly: GCF_013358895.1. Taxonomy (NCBI): domain Eukaryota; kingdom Metazoa; phylum Chordata; class Actinopteri; order Cichliformes; family Cichlidae; genus Oreochromis; species Oreochromis aureus. Next base: position 14,000,084 of record NC_052962.1, read on the forward strand.
ACAACGTGAAAACCCCGAGAAGGCATAATTACACCATGTCAAGCTGCAAAAAGCACGGAAGGGAGTGAAGCCATGAGTTGCTGCATTTTATGGCTGCGGGTCTCTTCATGCAGAAACAAGTTAAGAACAAGCTGCCCAATACGGCCTTTAAAATCTTTTTTTTTCTGTTTTCAGCCAACTGTGGCCCACCTACTAATTAAGACGTCACTCTTATAGTTTCTGTTCAGGCAAATAAGTCATGCATTTCATAGCTAGTTATAATAAGTACATGCGGTTGCAAGTGGAAAACCAACAAGCTGTTACAGCCCAGTTTACAAGCCAGGGTTGGTGGTGAGGGAAATGAATGGGTATTTCTGGAAATGCAATCACAGCTTGACCCACGGCATACAGATCGCCAAGATTCTGCTTTTTTTCTCCTTTTCCTTTTTTTTTTAAACACACTGGACTGCGCTGACATGTTGAGTGAGAGTTCAGAGGCTGAAGAGCCGAGGGTTTTCAGTTTCTCTGCCGTCCTCTTTGTTCAGATATGACATGGAATCAGAGAGCCCGTCCACACAGGCCTCCAGAAAGCTGGAAAACCTGCAGAACTTCACTAATTCTTTCCCAGTAAAACATCCCCAGCAATCTAAAGCTCCACACTGCATGCTCGTGCGCGGGTTTGTCCGCAGGTGCGCGGAGAAACTGATGAAACACATGTACAGCGGACTTACTCGCTGGGTCGTAAGAGTGCAGTCTTGCCCAAGCGAAGGATGACAGCTCCTCGAGGGTTACGGATCTTCTTGACATCTTTGCTCTTCAGCAGGGAAAATCGCCTCACCAGATTAAAACCTGCAAAGGGTAAGGCATTCGTGAGAAGCCACACCAAATAAAAGTCACATAACAGCATGTGTGTTTGAAGCTCGTCTATTAACCGGTGATGTTGGTCCTGGCGCTCTGGGGAAACTTCCAGTCCTCCACTTGTAAGGACGGGCACTGCACATCTGAAATGCAAGGGGGAAAAAAAGAAATTAAAAAGGGGGGTATCTAATAAGTGAAAAACCTCGACACATACTGTAAGACAAGCATGTAAAGAAGTTGGTTCAGAAGCTTTGTCAAATATAACCTCTGACACTTATTACTGAGTGAAACGGACAGAGCTTTTGTTTAAAAAAAAAGAGAGTCAGCAGCTTCAAACATATATACATTTGAGAGTAACAGAAATATTGATCTGGTGGAAGGAGAATGGGAGTTGGTGGGGGTGAAAGAGAGTCCGAACGAAAAAAGAAAAAAAAAATACAGTGTAAAACACAGAGAAGAAGATGAAATGAGGGCAAAGCTATGCCGAGTGGAACACAAGCCAGCCTGACAGGTTGTCTCGCACCAAGCTTGTCTGTCGCGGTTGCCTCCGTTTGATGGATGTGTTCTCACCCTGTCAGGGGAGGTTGCAGAGAAAAGTGTTGCCTGTCAGAGCGGACTGCCTGACTACAGGGAGGTGGGTGAGGGTGGGGGGGTGAGATGTGCAGTGAAACCGGGCAAGCACAGGTAGACGTGGACCCTGTGAAACGCTATGATCCACCCTTAATTGATCTCTTTGGGGCCAAGGAGCAAGACATTCTGCTGGGCTCAGTTTTGAGATTTTTCTTTTATTATGACTGCAGATAATACGAATGCGATACCCTGTTTTAATACAAAACTACCTCTTTTGCTGATTGGTTTTCGAAATCATTCACGTGTGCCGAAACTCAGGATGAGAGATTTTAGTTTCTGCCCCATCAATCAGAAGGATGGTCATATTTGACAAACTTAAAGACTATTTTTATTTGACAAAATAACTGTATTCCATTAAAATGTTGCCTTTTTGATATAGCTGGACGTCTTGTAAGTCCCTATTTAAAAGCACGTGTAGAGATAAAGGTGAACGACTTCAGAAGATGATGTGCTTTTTCAATCGCTTATTCAGGGAAAAACATCAACAGAAGTAAGACTCTCTACAAATGTAATTACCCCCCTGGCTTTAAAAGCTAGCATTGCCCACTTCAGTAGAAATAACTCTGCTGCAATTTGCATAATTGCACACCAGTCTCTGACACCTTGCTGAACATATTCTTTCAGCTGCAAGACGTTTGAAGGGTTTCTTTTCTTTGCATATATTGCTGCTTACAAATCACTCCATAACATTTTAGCAGCTTTCAGATATGACGTTGACTAGACCGTTCAATAAGCCTTCATCTGACCAATTACTTGACGGATTTGTTCATGTTCTTTGGCTCGTTAACTCTTTGAAAGGTCACGTTCAACAATCCAGTTCAAAATTCACCTCGTCATTAATATAGCAGGCCCAGGCCTTGTCCCTGAGGCAGAAAAACAACCCCAAGCCATGACATTTCCACCACCATGCTTCAAAAAATGAACTTTTACTGTCAACAGATTCTAGCAACTGCAACTGCAAAGCAGCAACTGCTGAGGTGTTATGTCCAAAAGAATTTATACCACTAAATTGTGTAGCAAGCCAATGTGTTGTGGCGAATTTCTGCACTAAGAAGTTGTTAAATGCGGAAGTTGTGACAGGGAGGGTGAAAGATGTAATATTGCACCTGATTAATGCAGCGCCATCCGCTAACTGTGTGGCACATACAGAACAGCCATTGAGGTAGCCGCACTAAGGAGACAGCAGGGAGTTTAGGAAAAGGCTGATGGTGTATTGTTGTTACCCTGCCTTTAAGAATGCAAAACATCTTGGACAAGATGAAATCCCGGTGTCAGAGGTCAAGTTTTCTAAAAATCTTGTGAATGTGATTACTCGAGAACATGGACTTGTAGGATCTCCAATAAATCTTTACTTTCTCAAAAAAACAGTTGAATTTTTACAGATTTGGCTACAGATATTTAATTGTAAATGGTTTAATGGTATGTAGGAGCACATAACTAAAGACTAGGTGCTTCTTCTGAGGAGGAGTTTAACTGGAGGACACTGGTCTTTGTTTCTATCACCTAACAGGAAGACAGAGTAAAGGCCTGTTTACACCACAAACTATTTCTTGGAGACGTCTAGAAACTGGTGATCTTACGTTGCCGGTTCTTATATAGTGCTTTTCTACTCTACTTGAGTACTTAAAGCTCATTATACAACGTCTCATTCACTCATATATTCATACAAGCGCTTTTTTTTACATTTTAAGTGCATTCTGTTTAACATAGACACTCTGTTGACTGCATCGGGAGGAACTTTGGGGTTCAGGAGCTTCACCAAGGATACTGGCATGCATACTGGAGCAGCCAGGGATCGAACCACCAACCTTAAGGTCTTCTGATCATATTAGTCCTGGGCAAATCAGCATCTCTGCTATTCATGTGTTCTTTTTTCTTTTTGCAAGCTTTTTTGTGCTTTATGCACCATTATGTTATGGAGTCTATAATGGAAATTATAAAAGGAAATTTTGGTTGACTTTTGGTTTTGCTAATTCATAGAGAAAACAAGTTCAAATATACTGTAAAAGCAGTCTCAGAAAAAAAGTGCCCCAAATTCCTGACTTTAACTAATTTAGTTACATTTACATTTGCCATGCTATTTTGTTACATAAAAATGTTCGATGTATTGGAATCTGGTCAAATGAAATGTACTTGACTGGTACTCAATTTAGACCAAGCACATGTTCCTTAATCATGAATTGCTTTCAAAAATCTCAAAATTATTGCTTCATGCTTATTAAAAGCTAAGAATTTTTATTCAGTGTAGGTTGGATACGTTATTCCTTTTTACGTAAGGAACCTTTTGCTATCATTAAGGAAACTCAACCATTTATATTAATGTCAGTAAAACTGACATTAACACAAAGTTCAATTTTCCAGAGCTGCACAACAAACAAAGATGTAAGAGTTTAATCACATTAAACAACACAGCAATACTAATCTTGTGCAAATAGGGCCTTACTCTCTGGAGTCCTAGGGAATGTCTTTTTGATGAAACGGGCAGCGCGCTTCAGGGAGTATTGCCTTGAAGCGTGCAATCCGAAGATACTGTGTATGTTTCCAAGCAAAATGCAGCTTTATCAAGGCTCACAGCAAAACGGGGTGAAATAGAGGAATATAATTCCTCGAATAATAACAACCAACCAACTTTAATCAAGACCCTGGAATTTAATTTCACGGAGGCCAGCTCAAAAAAAAAGAGAAAAGAATTAAATCCCTTTTAGCTGTTCATCACTTTTTCACTTTTTATCAAGATCATCACTTTACGCAGTGCAGTTTTTTGCCCATTTTTGGTTCCAAAATACAAATGACTGTACTGCAAAGCGCAGCACATTTTGTCCCGTGAGCCCCCCACCAGTGTGTCATTTTCTTATTGCTGTCAACAAATACAAATCAAGCCGCGGAAAAGAGATGTCATGCAGCAATGTTGCGGCACGCTAAGAGAGGCTTGAGATTAAAAGTAAAAGAAATCAGACGTGTTGGAGGTGACTTCCGAACATCGGATCCGGTGGAGAAGGTATCGAGCGCTGCTTCAGAGTCTTCTCAGCCCTCTGATGTTGTCACTCATTCTTAAATCCTGCCTTCGCACCCTCTCTCGCTCGCACAGTCACACATGCTGTATTCATAATTTGAATTCTCCATCCTGAAGCCTAATCTGCCAACTCAGCACAAAGTGCACTGTGCAGCCTCACAAGCACACACACGCATATCCACACACACACAGAAAGAGTGTATCTTTATATCTCCCACTGAGAGTTTTTTTTTTTAAGTCAAGACATGGTATGATCTGCTTTTTGTTGCTGCTTGGGCTGCTTTCTTTTTTTCCCCCCTTTCGCTTTTTGCGTGGGGGTTGGTTTCATCACTGCCGCAGTTCCATCAGACGGAATAGAGATGAAGGTTTTGTCAGGTGTGGAGTGGAGAGACCCTGGCTGCAGGCAAACGGGCAGCACAATAAAAAGTTAAACAGCGCAATAGAGGAGAAGGTGGAGAGATGAGGAGGGAGGAACAAAGGAGAGCAGAGAGAGAAAAAAAGAGAAAGTGGAAACATAACAGGTAATGTAAGGTGTGAAGTGTCACTTCAGGAAAAGCAACTTACCCCACTACACCCAGACCAGCACTCCCCAGGCTATAGTTTGCTTTTTCTGAGGTAACACTAAGAATAGCTAAATGTATTATATTGCAAGATAAAGAAATTAAGTTTGAAGGGGTGTCTTTTAGGATTAAAAAAATAAGCTTTTATCTCTCCTGTGACAATTTTAGGATACCTAAGCTTCACGGGCATGCTCAACTTTCAGCATGCTTAAAGCACAACAGCCTTCAGCAACTTAGAATTTGAGTAAAAAGAAACCCTAAGTAGACCATATAGATTAGAGACGTATAGATCTAACGTGTTCGTTTCCAACCCTGTCCCTCCTGGTGACTCCCACTACAAATCTTAGCATCTTTAACTCTGCCACCTCCACTCAGCCTTCTGTCTTTTTGTCAGTACCACTTCCAAATTCTTTCTCACTCTTTCTGCTATCCGTCTGCCGCAAATCAACCTCGACACTCATCTCCACCCACTCCAACCTGCCTGCACTCTCTTCTTCACCCCTCTTGTGTTCTGTCGATTGCTTTGAACGGTTGAAGTTAGGTATTTAAACTCATCCACTTTCACTACCTCTACTCCTTTTTTCACCATTTCCCCTGCTTCCCTCCCACACATGCATCCCTCTTTTATCCAGTGCATACCTCCACTTCTCCAGGCTCCCCCTACTCTCACTACAGGTCATGTCAATGCCATCTGCAGACATTAAAGTCTGCAGAGACTCTTACCTGACCTCGGCTATTAACATGTCCAACACCTCTGCAAATAAGAAACAGCTCTGAGCTGATACCTGCTATAATCCCACCCCCATCTTCAACCTGTCACCCTACTGCACACCTCACTGCTGTCTCGTTGTCCTCATCTATATTCTGCACCACCCTCACATACCTCTCTACCACCTCTGACTTCCTCATGCTCCACCAAAGTTCCCCTAGAGCCATAAAGACAATGCACCTCCTTATGAACTCTGTATTTTTCGATCAGTCATCATATCCACAGTGTTCTTTCTTAGCATGAATTAATGTTATTTATATGTTAGCAAACTAGGACTAAGGCACTTGCAAACAACTATCTTGACAGGTTTCTGAATTATCGACATTTCACTATACTGCGAATATAGTATGCTAGCGGTCCATATAGTCATACTGGAAGCTGACAACCAGTTTCTAGGCCTGTGTGACTGAGTCCTTACATAATTCAAAGTCACCATAGAGCAAATGAGTTATCTTCCTCTCTGCTACTGGCAGCACTAAATTGTGCTAGCTGTGTCCTGATTGCATAATGTAAAGATTTTTAACTTGCTAACTTGAAGCTCTAACATGCTAACATATTAGCATTACACTAATAACAGCTAAGGCTGCTAAAGTTAAAGCTAACAGAGTCTATAAACTGTTCAGTGCTTTAAAAATCTTTCAACAAAGAGAACGTAACACCCTTTCCAGAACACATACACTGGGAGAGGCTTTTCTCATGACTCACAGCTAGGAGAGTGTCCATTCTAAACATGCTTATTAGCAATAGCGACACAACGCAACCTCAACCTCACCCTCACCCTATAGGTCCTAAACAAGTAGATCAAATCACCGGTTAGACACATACAGAAATTCTTTGATTTACTATGAGGGATTATTAGGCTAATGGATAGGCTAATTTATGGATAGCTCTCTAATAATAAATGCAGTATTCCAGATAAAAGGATGAGGAGGGGGAACAAACGCTGTTATTTTGAGGTAACTAGTTAAACATTATTGCTATAAATGCTGTGCATACTTTCTAAACCGTTTGATCTGCACTTTCATTCAAGGAAGAAACAAACTACTTCCACATAACTCAAAGGATCGATGATTTTTTAGTGGACTGTAGCATACTCAGGCAGTTTGGCAGTGGACCCACTACGGAACTTGAACCCCATTTCCTCTCAAGCTGTGATCAAATGAAAGCATTTGCTTGTTGACAAGCTAATTAGCACAAAGTATGACTGCCACTCCAGGATCCTGCTAGTAGCTGCATGTAGCCTTAAAGAGATTGGATGGTCTTGGCTGGGTTCACTTCCTCTTTGATGGGTTGTGTTTGAGCCTTGCCAAAGCAGGTAATGATACTACACTGGCAGTCACAGAGCACACTGCTGAGAGTGTTCCCCTCAGGTCTCCGCATTGCCAAAGATAAAAATTCAAGACATGTAAAGGTCTTTAGTGAGGTAAAACTCTACTTTTTGATGTATACATGCTTACACTTAGCTTGGAGGGTTAAAAAGTACAAACGTGTCAGGCAAGGATCACACCTGGATGATTTAATGTTCCAAATATACAGACAGTGAGAAAATTCAAATGCAAGTTTAGGCTCATACCCTTGAGGCATTCATTATGACACGGAACTATGCGCAAGTGCACAGTTATTCACTCAACTTTCACCGACCTGCTATTATATTTCAGCAAAAATAAGTTGCATTTGACCTTTTTTTGCATTGTGAGTGATATTTAACAAACTTTCAAAGGTTAAAGTAGCAGTGGCCTTATCTACCAGGGCCTCATTGTGGTCAGGCCTGTGTTTTAGTTTTGTCTTCTGAGCAGCAGAGACTTGGCAGGGTACTTTCTTCGGAGGAAGGAGGTCACAAGTCTGCTCACGGTGTCAAGAGTATGTGCTGTGTGGTTTGGAATAAGAGATCGCGTGGTGCTTATTGAATGTGCCTTACAATGTGGCATTGCAAGATAATTGGACCAGGCTGCTGATCAGCAGAAAGTCAGGCTCAGAGGTAGTCTTCCACTTCCTCGGTCGATTAAAGACATGGAACATATAGGAAGCAAAGAGACATACTGGGTGATGTATTTGATAGTCTAACACAATAAATGTACAGTAAACCTGTAAGGAAAGAGCTAAATGATGGTGGTAATAAAAAAAAATATAACAAAAAATGACAGAGGGAGACGATGTGCGTCTTACTTGCCCTGTCGGGCAAACGAGCCAGACGATAGAGAGCATTCCTGGTTATTTTCCAGAGATAAAATTGCAGTACAGAGGAGTGGAAAGACTTAAAACACAGCACTGCGGGGAGATGAGCTCACTCATTTTCCCCTTGTAGGCCTCTGGCTCAACTTCATATGCTCGCACAAGTACACACACACACACACACAGATATAAACTGAATCATGACGCAGATTTACACGCTATGCACAGCAATAAACCCAGACAATTCAGATTAAATAATGTTTGGCATCCTGTACGTGCATGTGCGTAAAGAAATGTGAAAGGTAAATAATGACTATTATGATCATATCCGTGCATTGTTCAGTACTTGAACGTAATCCAGTATCCCACTGCTTTCTTAACTCCCCCTTGCAGAACACAGTTAAACAATCAGGGCTCGAACTACAAACTAGCCCAGCAGTCACATTCTGAATGGCCCCTTGAAACTTCAAGTTCACTGGATGCACAAACAGGCTCAATTTTATAAGGTGATCAGCAATGGATACTCCCTAATGTGGTGCTTTAATGACGGTGCAGTGTCTAACACATCTGTTTAAAATCCTCCTTATGTGTCCAGTATCTGTTGAATGTGAAAAGCATACAGTTCACATTCACATTTATGTGCTAAAAATTAGCTTGCATCACAGGATATAGGGGACCACTCAGAATATCTCAGCACTGATTTTAAGGACCTATAGTATAACAGCAAAATAGTCCTAACACAGTAAAAACCACAAAGGAGGGAAACGAGATAAAGGCAGAAACTAAAAACATGGCAAGTAGGCATGACACAAGGAAGAAAGATATTGTCAATACTTTATGGTGAAGAATGTCAGCATTTTGATTTTAACTATGTGGACTCTGCTGGTTAGACTCTAGTACTCCAGCTTGACTATTCAACACTAGTTTTACTTAAACCTGCTTTCCTGCTGCAATGTCAGGAAATTACCAGCAAGCAGTGATTTGGACGAGTCAGAGGAATTGTGTGTGTGCATGTGACGCTTGCTGGGACTAAGTATTATTGCTGCACTTGAGAAAGCACTTTCTTTCAACCACTGGAGGGAAGGACTCAGGGGAGCTGCGAGCTGACTCAGTCTCATCTAAAATGCTCCGACTAGGGCCTCCCAAGGGGGTCCCACTCCTCCACAAAGTTCCCTTCAGAGCTCAGCCAGCTATGGAGGATTGCTCGGCCCCCCAAGTGATATCACAGATCCGGGCCCGAGAACATACTGACAGTGCGATAAGGGAGCACGGCAGTTGAAAGCAAAATAAAGAAAGAAAGAAACGAGGAAAGACATTTCTTCACTCTTGCTTGTTTTCTGGGGTTTCTGTGTCCTTCTCGCACACCTTATGCACCTGGTTACACGTGGTAACACATGCACGTTCTCCCTGACACCGACAAACAGTCGAGCTAGCGTTTCATCATGCATGCAAACATGTTTCTTCTATACAACTACACAACCACAAATGACTGACGGATCATAAAGAGGAACAAAACCGCACATGGTAAACACACACGCCTCTTTGCCACGGCCTGACCACGCAGCTACCAAAAGCCACCAGCGTCGCACACGCAGGGTGTAATTACGCTCTTTTCTGTGTTGCCTTGGGGCCTTCATACTTACAGGGCACATACCCACACAGACAGACACGTGTCAGAGGATTCACATCCTGTTTACAACTTTTTTTAATAGTATTGCTTTAGGCAATAAAGG